>NC_139513.1:122418909-122488909 GCF_947247035.1 Vipera ursinii | reverse complement strand
TAAACTGGGCCCCCCTATCGGAGACGACTCTATCGGGAAGGCCGTGCAGCCGGAACACCTGTTGGATGAACATGCGACTAGTGGCGCGAGCTGACGGTAAGCCGCGACAGGGGATGAAGTGCGCCATCTTGGTCAACATGTCCACCACCACAAACACTGTCGTGAAGCCGGAGGATGGGGGTAGATCCGTCAGAAAGTCCATGGACACAGCCCCCCAGGGTCTCTTGGGCGTTGGCAAAGGCTGCAGTAAACCAGGCGGGGCCCCTGTCGCTGACTTGGCCTGCCTGCATGGGACGCAGGAGGTGACATAAGACTGGACATCGTGTCGGACTCGGGGCCACCAGAATGTACGGGAGACCAGGTTCAGAGTCTTGAACAGGCCAAAATGCCCCGCAGCCGGGTTATCATGACATTGGCTGAGGACGAGTCCCCTGAGTGGCCCTCCTGGAACATAGAGCCGGTCACGATAATACAGGAGTCCATCCGTGACCGACCAAGGCGAATCTGGCCCCACCTCTTCCTTCCGCTGAGCCACCCACGCCTCCTGCTGCTGCGCCTCCCGGATCCGAGCCCGTATATCCACCGGCTCCCGCACCACAGCAAAAGACTCGACGGGGATCACGGTCCTGGGCGGAAGCTTGTCTTCCACTCGGGTGTACTCGGGCTTCCTGGACAGAGCATCCGCTCTCTGGTTGTGCCCGCTTGGTATGTACCGCACCCGGAAGTCAAACCTCGCAAAGAAGAGGGACCACCGGATCTGGCGTTGGTTCAAATTCCGAGCGGTCTGCAGGCTTTCCAGATTCTTGTGGTCCATCCGGACCTCGATTTGATGCCGCGCCCCCTCCAGATGATGCCTCCAAGCCTCGAACGCCGCCTTGATGGCCAGCAGCTCCTTCTCCCAGATGGTATAGTTGCGCTCCGAGGGATTCAATTTCCGTGAGTGATACGCGCAAGGGAAAAGGGTACCGTTGGGCGTCGCTGCCTGGAGTAACACGGCCCCAATGGCAATGTCGGAGGCGTCCGCCTCCACGACAAACGGCCGTTGCGGGTCAGGATGCTTCAAGATGGGCTCCTTCATGAAGGCGTCCTTCAAAGCTTGGAACGCCTGTTGTTCGGGGGCGTTCCACTGGAACCGAGTCTTCTTCTGCAGGAGCCGGGTGAGGGGGGCTGTCAAGGCAGCAAAGCCAGGGATGAATGTCCGATAGTAGTTGGCAAATCCAAGAAGTCGCTGAATATCCTTCACGCGACGCGGGGGTTGCCAACTCTGCAACGACTCAACTTTACTCGGTTCCATGGCGATGCCCTCAGGAGAAATGCGGTGACCCAAGAAATCAATGGTCACCTGGTAGAACTGGCACTTCTCCAACTTGGCAAACAGCCGATGTTTCCGGAGGCGCTGCAGGACCTGACGGAGATGCTGATGATGCGCTTCACGCGACGGGGAGTAAATCAGGATGTCGTCCAGGTAAATCACAACAAACTGGTCCAACAGATCCCGAAAGATGTCATTCATAAAATGCTGAAACACAGCGGGGGCGTTGGTCAGGCCAAACGGCATCACCGTGTACTCGAAATGTCCATAGCGAGTACCAAATGCCGTCTTCCACTCATCACCCGGCCGAACCCTGACGAGGTTGTAAGCTCCACGCAGGTCCAGTTTCGTGAAGATCTTAGCCTCCCGGAGTCGGTCCAAGAGCTCGGGGATGAGGGGCAGCGGATAGCGGTTACGCACCGTGATAGCGTTGAGTTTCCGGTAGTCACAGCAAAGCCGTAACTCGCCCGACTTCTTTTTGACGAAGAGCACGGGCGCAGACACTGGCGAGGACGAGGGCCGGATGAAACCACGAGCCAAGTTCTTCGTCAGGAAGTCCCGCAATGCAGCCAACTCGGGCTCCGACATGGAGTACAAACGCCCCACTGGGAGAGGCGCATCAGGGACTAGGTCAATGGAGCAGTCGTAGGGCCTGTGCGGGGGTAATTGGTCCGCCTCTGACTCGCTGAACACGTCAGCAAAGTCGGACAGTTCGGGAGGCAAGGAAACCCCTGGGGAACCCTCCACCTGGCCGGCACAGATATGGCGGGTGTGGTCCACGCACTGCAAACTTGGGAAGGTGACCAAGTTCTGAGACCAATAGATCTGTGGATCATGCGCCCGGAGCCACGCCAGTCCCAAGACCACGGGGAAGTGCAGATCCGAAGTGACGTAGAACTGAATGGCCTCCACATGGGTACTGATGGCCATACACACGGGTTGCGTGGCGGCCGTGATAGGCCCGGACAGGAGCACTCGACCATCGATGGTCTCCACAAGCATGGGCGGATCCACTGGACACTGGGGAACAGCCCATTTGGCCACAAAGGCCGAATCCATAAAGTTAGTGGTAGCCCCAGAGTCAATTAAGGCATGGACTGGAATCCCCTCTGGCTTGCCAGGAAGGATCAGACGTGCCTCCAAAATCAAATGCCGTGGAGGTTCACAGGCACCGTCGGAACAACGTCGCTCGGTGTGGATGTTGTGGGTCGCCCGATCTTTCACACCGTCTAGATCGGGCTCGGGCCGTTTCCCGATAGCAAAGCAGGGGACTTTCTCGGGGCAGGCTTGGTCACTGACGCCCGCTGACGCTTCTTCGGGCAAGAAGCAGCCAAATGTCCAGGGTCCCCACAGTAAAAACACAACCCCTCCGATCGTCGTCTGTCTATTTCCGTCACCGATAGACGGGACCTGGCGGCACCCAGCTCCATTGGCTCCTCCCTCTGGACTGGGGGCTCACGCACAACAGGGGCGGCAGGGGTCTGTGGGGTGGCACGGCGACTCTTACGCTGCTGCAGCCGGGCATCGATCCGCAGACAAAGATGGATCAGCCCATTCAGGTCTGAGGGAATGTCCACGCGGGCCAGCTCATCCAACATCTCCTCTGACAAGCCATCCTGAAAGGCATCCACGAGCGCAGCCTCATTCCAGGCGGAATCCTGGCTAAGCAGCCGGAAATCGCTGATATAGGCCTGTAGAGGGCGCTGACCCTGCCTCAAAGCTTTCAGGCGTCGGGTGGCCGTCTGCGCCTTAATCGGGTCCTCGTACATGAGGCGCATATGGTCACAAAACCCCCCAAAGTTATCCAACAAAGGGCTAGGCTGTGCCAACAGAGGCGTGCCCCAACGAGCTGCATCTCCCGACAGAAGGCTCAATACGAATCCCACCTTATCTCGGTCAGTGGGGAAATCAGCTGCTCTCACGCTGATATAAAGCTGGCATTGTCCCAGGAAGGCAGGAAACAGTTCTGGTTTACCAGCAAATTTATCCGGCATAGCTATCTGACATTTCCTCCTGTGTGGGGGGGCAGCATGTACCTGAGCCTGCAGTTGTGCCACCTGAGTGGCCAGCAAGGTGAGTTGCTGGTTGAGCTGGGCATTCTCGGCAAGAAGCTGCTCCATCGTAGTATTAAGGGGTGGGTGGCTGAAAGCAAACTGTTCTGAACCAGCCCTCTTCTCGCACCCCTAATCAAAAGAAGAGTCTGGAAAGCGTCCAAGACCAAAAGGCTTCTGCCAAGTTTTAATTACACTGATACAAGAATACAAGAGCTTGACTTCTCAAACGGAAAAGTTGCTTTCAGCAACCAGCCCCTCCCCAAACACTTCTTTTATAGAGAGCTCAGGGCGTGGTCTCCCTGTGCCTCCTCCCGAGGAGTCCCATAGCCTTTCTTTGTTTGTCCCTGCTCGTCTGCCTCCTGCGTCGGGCGTCCTTGAACAGGGCCAGCTGTGGGTCATCATCCTCCGCACTCTCGGGCTCACACAGCTGAGAAGAGGTTCCCGGCTGAGGACTCTGCAAAGTCTCCAAATCATCATCAGCCGGTTCGTTTCCCTCCTCCCCCACATCTGAGTCCTCCGATACATCGGACCCGGCTGTCGGACCCACAGGCTGGCCCTGAGTCACAACACCAAATAGCTGGTAGGCGAGAGGTATCATCTCGTTTGTTCATGCTGTGGGGGCGTTTTTCTATCTCAATGGCTTCTCTGATTATTCTGTTGTTAAAATGTTCAATTTTGGCGATAGTTTTGGTTTTTTTAAAATCAATTTCATGTCCCGTGGCTTCAAAGTGTTGGACCAGGGATGAAGTTTGTTCTCCCTTTCTGAGTGAGTTTTTGTGCTCTTCAATGCGTGCACTTATTCTTCTGTTGGTCTGTCCGATGTATGTGGTGGGGCAGGTGGTGCATGGGATTTCGTATACTCCTTGGTTTTCTAACCCAATTATGTCCTTGGGGTTTCTTAGGATGGTGGATACTTTTCTGTCTGTGTAGAATGCTGTTTTGATGTTGTGTTTTTGGAGGACTTTGCTGATTCTGTCTGTGGTCCCTTCCAAAACACACTCCCACCCAATCAGAACACACATAATCCCCACCCAATCAGCACACTTCCACTCACAGAACACACCCCCTCTGGCAGTTTAAAAAAGAAAAACAAACAGCCACATACTTCTCCCAGAAGAAGGAAGCAGAAACCACTAGCCTGATGATGACGGATGGGATTTCGTCGAAACGTTGCGCCTACAACTTTAGTTCTACGCGGGGAAAAACCCGAAAAACCAAGGATCCACATACAGGCACCCGCGAAAACCTCAGAAAACAAATATCTTACCTCTACGGGGAGGAAATCTACCAGCTAACCAAGACCTACGAAAAACTCGAAGTACGAAGAGCTTCCATTCTGTGTGACCTCACATTCCTACGCAACTGCCGAGATCAAAATTTAATCCCCACATCCTTCCAATTGAAATTCCACTCCAACTCTGCAGCCCTCAAACGCATCCTGATAAGAACTGAACTGGCCCTAATCAGAAACGAACTCCACACAAAAAGATTCCTCCTGGACCGAATCAACAGAGACCTCCTCACACTTCACCTCAAACTCAGCAACAAGATCCACCCCACACTTTGGGACAAATTCAAACAAATCGCTGTCTGGAGAGCTGAAACAGAGACTGCCTACAAAACAGACACACACACCAATAAACTCCGAAGACTAAAGGAACGCCAGAAACAAACCCCTCCTCTCCCACAGCAACACATGAAACAAACTGTGCACAACATCTCAGATAGGATTCTCACCAAAGCCGAAACCAACGTCCTGTCTAAAGGATTTAATTTTGCAGTCGCTCCCAAACACATTCCCACGGAAACCATTATATGCGGAGTCGAATCCAGCCTGACCAAAATCAACCCTGATGACGCCAACAAAATCAGACTCGAAGTTACCAACATCCTCTGCACCAGCAAACCACCCAAAAGCAACTTACCCAAAGAGGAACAGACAGCACTACTTAACCTAAAAAAAGACACCAGCATAATCATTCTGCCAGCAGACAAAGGCAACGCCACGGTGGTAATGAACTCATCTGACTACCATACCAAATTATCCAACCTACTCCGAGACTCCACATACAAACTCCTCAAGACAGACCCCACCACCTACCTGGAAAAAACCACAAAATCCAAAATAAAAGCCACCCCCATCAGTGAAGAGATCCAGAAAACAATCATTCCCAGAGAAAAATCATCCAGATGTCCCAAGCTCTATGGTCTGCCCAAGATACACAAAGAAGGAACCCCTCTCAGACCCATAGTCAGCTCCATAGGCTCACCTCTACAAAATCTAGCCAAATTTCTTGCCAAACAACTACAGCCTTACGCAAATTCCATCACCTCACACATACAAGATTCATTCCAATTCATAGAGATCATAAGTAAACTAAACTTACAGCCCTGTGACCTACTTGTGAGCTTCGATGTCGTATCCCTCTTCACCCAAGTGCCAATCAAAGAAGCCTTGACAGCTATCCTAAATAAATACAACCCCCCAAAACACATCCTAGATCTGACCAACCACTGCCTATCTAACACATACTTCATCTACAATGGACAAAGATACAAACAAATGGAAGGAGCACCCATGGGATCACCCCTTTCACCTGTCATCGCAAACCTCTACATGGAACACTTTGAAACCCTCGCTCTAGAAAAATCCAACCACAAACCCAAACTCTGGCTCAGATACGTAGATGACACCTTCGTAATCTGGCCACATGGCAAAGAAAAACTGGATGACTTCCTCACACACCTCAATAGCCTACACCCCAAAATACAATTCACCATGGAAACAGAAGCTAACAACCAACTTCCCTTCCTTGATGTTTTAGTCTACAAGAAATCCAACGGCTCCCTAGGACACACTATCTACCATAAAAAAACGCACACAAACCGCTATCTGAATGCACTCTCACACCACCACCCAGCACAGATCAACTCCGTAGCCAAGACACTCATCTCCAGAACAAAACAACTAGCTGACAAACAACACCTAAAAACCGAACTACACAACCTCACTAATGTACTAACAGCCAATGGATTCCAAAGAAACATGATTACCAACTTAATCCGAAGAGAGACACCCACAAAAACCCAAGACAGAGAACAAGAAAAAGGCAAAGCCCTCCTCCCATACTTAAAAGGGACCACAGACAGAATCAGCAAAGTCCTCCAAAAACACAACATCAAAACAGCATTCTACACAGACAGAAAAGTATCCACCATCCTAAGAAACCCCAAGGACATAATTGGGTTAGAAAACCAAGGAGTATACGAAATCCCATGCACCACCTGCCCCACCACATACATCGGACAGACCAACAGAAGAATAAGTGCACGCATTGAAGAGCACAAAAACTCACTCAGAAAGGGAGAACAAACTTCATCCCTGGTCCAACACTTTGAAGCCACGGGACATGAAATTGATTTTAAAAAAACCAAAACTATCGCCAAAATTGAACATTTTAACAACAGAATAATCAGAGAAGCCATTGAGATAGAAAAACGCCCCCACAGCATGAACAAACGAGATGATACCTCTCGCCTACCAGCTATTTGGAAACCCGCCTTGATTGACAGACGAGTCCCAACCACCAAGAATGATACCAGACCCAAACTCATGATAACATCACATGACATCACCACCACACAACTATTCAAAAAGCAAATCCGAACCCACAATGATAAAGAGGCACAACCACAAAACAGAAACCTAACTACAGCTGCAACATCAGCCACTTTAAACCCCTCCAAACCACATAATAAGCAAACTGACACCCACTATAAAAACATGGCACCACCACAAACACGAAGGCAAACAAAAACAGCACAACTCACCAGCTCAGGTCTAAGGCTGGCAGCTGAGACCAGCCCATCCACTCAAAACACACCCCCACCCAATCAGAACACCCCCACCATTCAAAACACACTCCCACCCAATCAGAACACACATAATCCCCACCCAATCAGCACACTTCCACTCACAGAACACACCCCCTCTGGCAGTTTAAAAAAGAAAAACAAACAGCCACATACTTCTCCCAGAAGAAGGAAGCAGAAACCACTAGCCTGATGATGACGGATGGGATTTCGTTCCAGGGCTGGGCAGGATTTGAAGTAGCATAAAGAGAGCAATGATGATATCGTTTATGGTGGTGGTGTTGAAAAGGCTTGAAGGTTAGGCATGCTATTTAGCAGAAGGGCTGTGCAGGGTGGCTTTGGGCCCCACATGAACATAGCACTGACTCAGCGCTTTTTGTTGAAGCAGCCTGGTTTTCTTCTTGTTTCTGGGTGAGCCTGAAAAACAACGAGCTGCTGTTTTGAGAGAAATTGCATTAATGTTGATAAATTGATTTCTTTAAGCCAGAGGTCCCCAACCTTTTTGGGTCTGCAGACTGGCAGCAGCAGTGCCAATGGTGAGGGGTAAGAGATGGTTGCACATATGCAACCTAATCTCACGCATGCGCAAATAAAGCTTTGCATGCTTACCCACTGCTTGTGCAGCCAGGTTCCCAACAGGCCACAGATCAATACTGCTCTGCTGCCTGGGGGTCTGGGACCCTTCCTTTTCCTCACCTCCAAACCCCAGGTTTTTAAACACTTTTCAGGCTCATTCACATGGAAGGCACAAATATAGCATCTATCTATAACCCTTTAAAGTAGCCATGTCATGGGTTGTGCGGCAACCACTCTTCCAAGAAGAGATGTGATTACTTTAAGAAGTTGCCTTGCAGGAGCAACTTCTGAAACACCTTTGGGGGGAATGGAAGCTAAAACATTGCACAAGGATGTTTGCAGAGTGTGGTCCCAAAAGGTCAAAATGGTGATGCATGACTGAAACTCTGCCTGATTTTTTTTAACATTGCATTCAGAGGTCATCAGCTTGGCCTTTTCCAACATACAGTACTCTCTGGACAACTCTGACTGCTCAACCTTATTAACTGTAGAATTTTAGGAATAAAAAAAGACTCTTGAAGGTCACCTAGTCCAGCTGTCCATTCCCACTTTTTTATTTTCTAAGAGGATACTGGGATACTCATACCCAACACCATATTTAATTACACATGGAACCATAAGCTTCTTGTTTTGATGGGGGAGGACAGAAAAGGTAGGTGGTCTGAAACTATCTCCAACTGCTGGGGAACAAGGCTCATCAGGATGACTTCCTATAACATTAAGTTTTGTGATCAGAGAAATCTCACCCCAGTTATCAGACATCTTATGATAGCCTAAGACATATTCCCAGAGAATATATTTTCTACATCTTCAGCAGGCTGCTCTACAGTTGTAACTTTTAGCTTCTTTTTCTACGCATGCCCAAGATGGAGAACGCGCTCGGCTGAGCTCCGCGAGCTCCAGCTGATAGGCGTCCCCTGGGAGCCCCTCACAAGCCTTATGGCTTGCTGAGATGGGATTGGGGTTTTGCTGAGGGGCAGTGTGGCAACGCGGAGGCTGACGAAGCCGGCAGCGGTCTATTTGGATTTGTGTTGTTTGAGCGACCGGCTGCTGGCTGCTGGCCCTGCTACCTTCCGGCTGCTTCCTCCCGCCGTTTTTTGCTCTCTCCGGAGCGTTTGGGCTGCTCATACCTGGCGTGGCGCTCCCTGCTGCTTTCGGGCCGTCCGGGCCACTTTGGTTGTTCTCGGGCCGGCTCGGGCTGCTGAGGAGGACGCCCGTCGGTGGGGAGTGTGCCCGTGAGACCCGTTGGGCTGTCCGGTCGGCGGCGGTGATGATGGCGGCGACGGCGTGGGCGTCGGCCTCGGGGCGGGTAGCAGCCTGCGCGACGATTTTGTGGGCCGCGCTCGGCGGTGATGGCAATGGCGGCGGCGGCCCGGGTTTGGCGGCGACGGTGACGACGATATGCTCCGGACGCTCGGGAATTCACCAGCTGGCTTTAGGGCCATTTTTGTTTGTGCCGGCGTTTCTGAGACTGTTGCCCCGTTTGCGGGGGCCGGCTGCTGACTCTGGTGCCTTTGGGCTTTTGATCTTTTTGCCGGCGGCGGGACTTCCATGTGGCCTCAAGCCGCCTTGGCCCGCTTTGGTGGTGGTGTCGCCCTCGGGCCGTTTTGGCGGTGGAGAGGGCGACTATTATTACTCACCTTGGCGACGATGGTTGACCTATACCCTTGCTTCAGGCCGCCTCTTATGGCGACGGCGTCTTCGGACCGCTTGGGTGGCGAAGAGGACGACCGGGAGTTATCTTACCGGAGCAAGGACGACATGGGGCTCTTGCAGCGTGTATCATCTTTGGACTGCTCTTGCAGTGACGCCGGTGATTCAGACTATTTTTATTCTGGCCTGCCTACCCTCCTTGCCTTGGACACACTTTTTTACCATCTGCCTGCCTACCCTCTCCCCTCTCCCTTTGGACTTTCGACATACCTGGGTATCGGCCACGGTGGGAGAGTGGCTGGACTTCTCCATTTGCAACCTCATAGAGGTGGGAGCTCTATGGGGTTTGCCTACCCAGAGGATACCTGGTCCACCCCCAGGAACGGAGTCTCAACCCGTTGTGAGAGAACGGGCTGCGGCCTGTCTTGGGGGCCACCCAACTGAGTGGCAATGAAGTTGGGTGGGGATCCAGACTTCTGTCATGTTCAATCCTCCCATGGACAACTAAGGGATGCCTATCCTGGACTGTTTGGACTTTTTTATACTTATGCGGCAATATACGAGCACACGTTTGTACGCCCTCAGGGGTGCCCCCCTCTCCTGGGTGCGACCCGCCTCCTTAAACGTTTATAACCTTGATGACGGGCCCGAGTTTTGGGTCTCCGAGAGATGGCTGGGCAGGGGCAGGGGCTGTCAATGTAAATCTAGAAAGCCTCTGATTATTTTTTTATCCAAATTTTTTATAGGGCTAGGGAGTGGGGTGGGAGATAGCGGTTGTTTGGCTATGGGGGGTGGCCGATCTACCATGGTTCAGACCAGCCTTGGGTCTGATAGCACGGGGGGAGAACGGGGTGGCGTTGTCGCCGGGGCTCATGAGCGGGTCGTGGGATTATCAATTCCCACGACGGGGAATGGCAGCAGGCGGATAGACAGGGGGCCGTATCGCTACCAGGAGGGCCGTCCCCGCTATTTGCAAGCGGTGAGGCGCTCCGACCCTCTGCTTCTTCCCCGAGATCCCGGGAGCGAGGATGTGCAGCCTCCTGAGCTCCCTCTGGTGTACCTGAATGCCAGGTCCGTGGTTAATAAAGCTCCCCTCGTTAGGGATTTAGTTGAGGGTGAGCATGCGGACCTGGCTTGCATCATGGAGACTTGGTTGGGCCCAGAGGGTGGGGTCCCTTTGGTTGACCTCTGCCCACCAGGCTTCCGGGTGCTACACCGGCCACGAGCTCATGGTAGGGGTGGGGGAGTGGCGGTTACCATTAGGGAGACCTTATGCCCGCGGGAGACCACCGTTTCTCAGATAGTCGGGTGTGAGTCTCTCTTTATGAGATTTGGTCCTGGGGCGCAGTTGGGCTTGCTGCTGGTGTACATTTCGCCTAGTCGCACAGCGGCAGCCCTGCCCGAGCTGCTTGATATCCTCTCGGGTTTGGTGGTTGAGTTTCCCAAACTTATAGTTTTGGGAGACTTCAATCTACCATCCCTGGGAGGTTCATCTGAGCTAGCTCGGGAGTTCATGGCTTCCATGGCGGCCATGGACCTGACGCAAGTAATTTCAGAGCCAACTCATGAGGGAGGCCACACCCTTGACCTGATTTTTTTATCTAGACGGTGGTTGGATGATCTAGGTGGGGGCTCTCCATTTATTATGCCCCTGTCATGGACCGATCATCATCTCCTGCGGCTGGTCTTCCGTTTTGCCACCCCCCGCCATGGGGGTATGGAGCCAATTAGATGGTACCGCCCCAGACACTTAATGGATCCTGATAGATTCCAAGCGGCGCTGGGGTCCCCACCTGCCTCCACTGCTCACAGCTCGGCGGATGCCTTAGTGGAAGCCTGGGAAAGGGCAGCCACTGAGGCACTTGACCGGGTTGTACCCTTGCGGCCCCTGACCCGGCGCAGATCCCAGTGAGCTCCATGGTTTTCCGCGGAGCTCCGGGAGATGAAGCGTCGGAAACGGGGCCTAGAGAGCTGCTGGAGGTCTAGCCGATCCGAACCCGACCGGTTGCGGTTAAGAACCTATATTAGGTCTTATCTCGCAGCGATGAGGGTGGCGAGGTGCAATTACTTCTCCACCCTCATCGCGTCCGCAGATAATCGCCCGGCCGCCTTGTTTAGGGTGACTCGCTCACTTCTTAATCAGGAGGTGAGGGAGGATCCCTTGCAGGGTCGTGCTGAGGAATTTAGTCAACATCTTTCGGATAAAATCGCTCGGATTCGGACCGGTTTGTACTCCAGCTGGGCAGTCAGGCGATCAGGACACGGGCGGTCTTGTCAATGTTACCTGGGAAGAGTTTGATTCTGTGACCCCTGATGAAGTGGACAGGATTATGGGGAGGCTGAGCTCCTCCACATGTTTGTTGGACCCGTGCCCTTCCTGGCTGGTTTATGCAGCTAGGGAGAGGACACGAGGCTGGCTCCAGGCGGTTATATCTGCTTCTTTGAGTGAGGGTTATTTCCCCACCGTCTTGAAGGAGGCGGTGGTGAGACCTCTCCTCAAGAAGCCTGCCTTGGACCCAGCTGTTTTGAACAACTTTCGTCCAGTCTCCAACCTTCGCTTTCTTGCGAAGGTTGTCGAGAGTGTGGTGGCGCATCAGCTCCCTCTGGTCCTGGATGAAGCGGATTATCTGGACCCCTACCAATCGGGTTTCAGGCCCGGGTACAGCACGGAGACGGCATTGGTCGCTCTGGTGAATGATCTCTGGAGGGCTCGGGATAGGGGATATTCCTCTGTCCTAGTCCTATTAGACCTCTCGGCGGCTTTCGATACCATCGACCATGGTATCTTGCTGCGGCGTCTCAGGGGATTGGGAGTGGGAGGCACAGTTCTTCAGTGGTTCTCCTCCTATCTCCTGGGACGCTCGCAGTCGGTGTTGGCAGGGGGGCAGAGATCGGCCCCTAGGTCTCTCGTTTGTGGAGTTCCTCAGGGGTCGGTTCTCTCGCCTCTCCTGTTCAACATCTACATGAAACCGCTGGGTGAGATCATTCATGGTTTTGGAGTTGGGTATCATCAATATGCCGATGATACCCAACTTTTCTTTTCGACCCCAAACCACCCCAGTGATGCCCTCGCTGTGATGTCCCGTTGCCTGGAGGCGGTTCGGGTCTGGATGGGGAGGAACAGACTTCAACTCAACCCTGACAAGACTGAGTGGCTATACATTCCGGCATCCCGGGACATTCAAAATGTCACATCTCTTTCTATGGGGGGTGAGCTCTTACCCCCCGTGGATAGGGCTCGCAACTTGGGAGTCCTCCTAGATTCACGGCTTACCTTGGAAGATCATATAGTGGCCGTGACTAGGGGGGCTTTCGCCCAGGTTCGCCTGGTGCGCCAGTTGCGGCCCTATCTGAACCGGGATGCCCTGTGTACAGTCACTCATGCGCTCATGACCTCTCGCCTTGACTACTGTAATGCTCTCTACATGGGGCTTCCCTTGAAGACCACTTGGAGGCTCCAACTGGTACAGAATGCGGCCGCGAGAGTTGTCTTGGGAGTTTCCCGGTACTCCCATGTTACACCTTTGCTCCGCGAGCTGCATTGGTTACCAGTTGTCTTTCGGGTGAGGATCAAGGTTTTGGTTACGATCTTTAAGTCCTTACATGGCATGGGTCCGGGATACCTCAGGGACCACCTGCTGCCGGCATCAACTCCCCTCCGCCCTGTGCGTTCCCACAGAGAGGGCCTCCTCAGGGTGCCGCCAGTCAGGGAATGCCGACTGGTGGCCCCCAGGGGGAGGGCCTTCTCTGTGGGCGCTCCGGCATTATGGAACCAACTGCCGGTGGAGCTCCAGACGGCATCAGACCTCCGAACTTTCCGTCGTGGCCTGAAGACCCACCTATTTGAAATAGCTGGTCTGGCCTGACGGGGGATTATGGGTTTTAATTGTTGTTTTAGATTTGTATTACTGTTTTTAACTGGGCATGGGTTTAATCTTTTTTAATTTTTGTATTGTCTTTTTTATATATGCCCTGTGAACCGCCCTGAGTCCCTACCAAGGAGAAGGGCGGTATACAAATTAAATAAAACTTGAAACTTGAAACTTGAAATGCCCCCTTGTGTTTAAATGTTATCTCCTTCCCAGCAATTTTTATTCATTAGCATTAACAATAGCATTTATTTACCACTTCACAGTGCTTTTACAGCCCTCTCTAAGTGTTTTACAGAGTCAGCACATTGCTCCCAACCATCTGGGTCCTCCTTTTACTGACCTCTGAAGGATGGAAGGCTGAGTCAACCTTGAGCCGGTGACAATCGAACCCCTGGCAGTCAGCAGAATCAGCCTACAATACTGCCTTCTAACCACTGCACCACCACATCTTCTAGTACTAATTATTCCTAATCATGTACTCTGAGGCAAAAGGAAACAAGATTTTTTAAATTTTATTTTAAAATTAAAGAATTCTAATTTTATTGTTAATAAATTATTCATATCCTGCCTTTCTCCTTGTGTAATTACTCAAGGCAGGTTACAGCAAATAACACAAAATAGAATTGTATTAGCGTAGTTAAAAATCAAAATCAATACCATCAAAATCAATCCACTGTTAACAGTTTGGCAGAAGAGATGCATTTAAAACTAAAAGTTGATTAACATACACAAGTGGTAAAGTATATAGAAAATTGAAATATTACAGCAGATATACAATGATATTTTAGTAATCATAGGGAAAACTAAAAGCCCTGCACATTGTGCAGTAGAATATAAGGGGAGATCATTAGGATAAAACTTTTTTCTATCATTAAAACAATCACCCTGATGTACAACATCCAAATTTTGTCTGGAAATTGCAGAACCCACCAGAATATTGCAGTGTCTTTTTAACAAATAAGTTATCATATGTTTGTGATACTTGTGATGCCTTTTAAATGTCCCCATCTAGGTAAAACTTCATGAAAGCTGATCTTGCATCATAATAAAGAGTTGTAATATTTTACACTATATTATGCCATGAAAAGATATTTTTTTCGTACATATAAAGCCTCCTTTCTATAACTTAAGAACTACATAATAAGCCTCTTATTTTTTCTAGCCTAAGGGTTGTTGGAAAAATATATATATATAAGGCTCCATCCACAGAGCAACTCTCAAAACTCTCCAAATCTGATTAGACCAGAACAAATTTGATGTGGTGGGAGGAGCCAGCCAAAGAAAGAAAGAAAGGTTATATTTGAAACTAGGCCAAATCCAGCCAGGATCTGCAATTAAAAAGAAATTCAGAAAAATGCCTCCTCCAGCATCCCTGTGGATGACGCAATTGAGCAGGATCTCAGAATCCTGATTCCTGCTCCATTCTAAGCTTCTCACCCTTCTAGTCATGTGACCCACACAATATGCAACCTTCTCTGTGCTTCTCAGGGCTCACGCATGCATATAAAACATTAAGGGAAAGTAGAAATGCAAAAATGCACCACAGAGACAACACATTAGTTGGTCAGACAAAAGCAGATAGAGATATTTGCTGTGGCTACTGCTGATAACGTGGACAGAAATAATACAAAAAGGCAGGTTATCGTGCATTCCTTAAGTTGTTTATTTATTTTATTTATTTATTTGTTTGTTTATGTCATCATTAATACACTGGTGGTAAAACTCTATTAGATTATAGATGAAATTACATTGCTCAGTCATTTCCATATGGATAGGATATAAATAATGTAAGAGTCGACAGCCCCTTTCAAGTAGCCACTGGCTTTGCTCCAATTTTCAGTATATGGACTATTTTTTGGGCACTAGGTGATACCCAATAATTGTCATGATCTTGAGGTAGGAAGCACTATGGAGAAATGCCCAGATGGCCTTGGGGGCACCACAAAAACATAAGCTTGTCCCAGAATGACAGGATGGAGTAAAGAAGAAAATAAAGATTGCTCTGCCTTGACTCTCTTTGGTGTGAGAAGAAAGAGAGAAATTCTGTCAGGCTTTCAAGAGTCTCTGTATATATCCTAGAATAACAGAATGCCAGCAATTCTTATGGTGTCTATTTCCTGATCTGGCCTACCTCAAAAAGTTAACAAACATCCTTCTCAGGCACCCGATGAAGGAAGGACCCAACATTGTTGTTGTTGTTAGCTGCGAAGTCGTGTCTGACCTATCGCGACCCTATGGACAACGTTCCTCCAGGCCTTCCTGTCCTCTACCATCTTCTGGAGTCCATTTAAGCTCACGCCTACTGCTTCAGTGACTCCATCCAGCCACCTCATTCTCTGTCGTCCCCTTCTTCTATTGCCCTCAATCTTTCCCAGCATTAGGCTCTTCTCCAGTGAGTCCTTCCTTCTCATTAGGTGGCCAAAGTATTTGAGTTTTAGCTTCAGGATCTGGCCTTCTAAAGAGCAGTCAGGGTTGATCTCCTCTAGGACTGACCGGTTTGATCGCCTTGCAGTCCAAGGGACTCACAGGAGTCTTCTCCAGCACCAGAGTTCAAAGGCCTCAATTCTTTGGTGCTCGGCCTTTTTTATGGTCCAACTTTCACTGCCATACATTGCAACTGGGAAGACCATAGCCTTGACTATACGCACTTTTGTTGACAGGGTGATGTCTCTGCTTTTTAGTGTGCTGTCTAGATTTGCCACAGCTTTCCTCCCCAGGAGCAAGCGTCTTTTAATTTCTTGGCTACAGTCCCCATCTGCAGTGATCTTGGAGCCCAGGAAAATAAAATCTGTCACTACCTCCATTTCTTCCCCATCTATTTGCCAGGAATTGAGAGGGCCGAATGCCATGATCTTGGTTTTTCTAATGTTAAGTTTCAACCCAGGTTTTGCACTCTCCTTCTTCACCCGCAACAAGAGGCTCTTTAGTTCCTCTTCACTTTCTGCCATTAGAGTGGTATCATCTGCATATCTTAGGTTGTTGATATTTCTTCCATCTTTTGATTCATCTAGCCCTGCCTTTCTCATGATGTGCTCTGCATATAAGTTAAATAGGCAGGGTAACAGTATACAGCCTTGCTGGACTCCTTTCCCAATTTTGAACCACTCAGTGATTCCGTGTCCAGTTCTCACTGTGCTTCTTGGCCCACATATAGGTTTCTCAAGAGACAAATAAGATGGTCTGGTACGCCCATCTCTTTAAGAACTTGCCACAGTTTGTTATAATCCACACAATCAAAGGCTTTAGCATAGTCAGTGAAGCAGAAGTACTGTAGATGTTTTTCTGGAACTCTCTAGCTTTCTCCATGATCCAGCATATGTTGGCAATTTGATCTCTAGTTCTTCTGCCTCTTCGAAATCCTGCCTGTACTTCTGGTAGTTCTCGATCCACATACTGCTGGAGTCTAGCTTGTAGGATTTTAAGCATAACTTTACTAGCATGAGAAATGAGTGCAATGGTGCGATAGTTTCCTTTTGGTTTTGGCCCAGTCGCTTCATTCTTTCTGGCGCTACTAGTACTAGCCCTCTGCTCTTCTCCAGTAGCATATTGGATGCCTTCTGACCTGAGGGGCTCATCTTCCAGCGTCATATCTTTTTGCCTTTGGGTACTGTCCATAGGGTTTTCATTGCAAAGATACTGGAGTGGGTTGCCATTTCCTTCTCCAGTGGATCACATTTTGTCAGAACTCTCTGCTATGACCTTTCCATCTTGGGTGGCCCTGCACAGCATAGCTCATAACTTCATTGAATTACACAAGCCCCTTCGCCACGACAAGGCAGTAATCCATGAAGGAGGACCCAACATTGGTGTCTGCTAATCCTTGCCTTGTTGCCTTGGTGGAATGAAGACAGCCAGCCATGACAGACTAACTACAGTAAAGAGAGCAGGAAAGCTGGTTCTCTAGAAAGTTTCGTCTCTGTCTTGGCAGGACTAGAGGAAGCCCAGTGGCCTTCTGTCTGAGGGCAGTTGGCAGAAAGAGAGAGTCCCAGGGACACAAATTTCTAGTAGCAGGAAGTTCTCTCTTCACAGCTTCACAGGACGTGCCATGAACCATCACCCCAGCATTTTCTGGAGCAGGAATTTCTCTCCTAATTTCACCAATTTTATCATCCATTCTTCCATTGTAGGTGTTTGTACATCCTTCCAACTTTGAGTATATAAAAGTCTTGTTGCAGTTATCATATATATAAACCAACTTTCCTAAGATGTTTCATTTTTCCATTAAGGCCAAAAGAAAAGTCTCTTGTTTCAATTGTACATTCAGTTTTAAATTCTTCTGCATTAAAATATATACTTGATCCCAGTATTTTCTAGCTTTGTTACATGACCATGACCAAGATTAAAAATGTATCCTTAATTTGATTACATTTCCAATAAATATTTGAAATTCCCTTACATTTTTCACAATGTAGCCAGTGTTGTGCACCAACAATACAGCATTTATAAAAATTTAAGATTATAATTTAACATAAAATTCAGTCCTTTCTTCTACACATCCTTCCATTGGTCCAATTGAATATTATATCCAATTTTCTTGCCTATTTTAATACATAGTCTTTAATATGTTCATCCTCTGTTTCCATTTTTAATAAAAAGTTTATACATCTTAGCAATATGGTCATTTGTTGTAGAAAGCTGTACATCAAATTCAGTCTTACCCTTTTCAGATTGATAATTCTTCTTATCCTACTTAAATCTTACCATTAGCTGAGCTTAAGGAAATCAGTGGCATGTAAAATCTCCTAGCTCCAAATTTTCTTTTGTTTTTAAGCTAAACTCTCCTTAGGAGAAATCCAGCATATCATCATTTTGCTTAATTATTATTTCCCTTCTAAAAAAAACCTACTTGGGGTGACAACCGTAAAGGGATTTAGGAGTCAGTTTTGCCTTATGCCTACAGTACTTATACTTAGGAGTCATGGTGATGCACTGGTTGGAATGCAGTACTACAGGCTAATTCTGCTGACTCCCAGCAGTTCGATCCTCACTGGCTCAAGGTTGACTCAGCCTTCCACCCTTCTGAGGTCGGTAAAATGAGGACTCAGATTGTTGGGGGTAATATGCTTAGAGAGGGCTGTAAAGCACTGTGAAGTGGTATATAAGTCTAAGTGCTATTGGTCCTCCATGTTCTCAATATGGAGCACATAATAAAATGATTTTTGAAATCTGCATTCACTTTAAGTTTGTGTTATGTCAGTAGATAGTTGCAAACATGCAAATAGCAGGTTGCATAGAAGGTTCTTTGAAGCGGGAGATTCTGGTGCAACTATTGGTTAACGTGTAAAGAAGCGGGAAAATAGTGACTGATGATTGGATACAGTTTAAACAGTTCTAGTATAAAAGCCTGAAACATTTGACAGTTGTCAGTTGACTTATGTGTATTGAATAAACTCTTTTCGTTGTGAACCACTCTGAGTCATTGTCTACCTGAACCAAACAACTGGCGACGAAGGTGGGATAGACGGAGGACCAGAGAAGGTTCGGCAGAACAGCTGCGCGTGGGCGGCAAATTTGAAAAGAAGTCACAGTCAACCACAAGCGGCCGCGGCGGAATCAACAATCCTCCGAATGGCGCAAATCGGGTCCTTGAAAGAATTCGACCCAAACTTCCCAGAGGACTGGGAAGAATATGTTGGACAGGTCGAAGGGTTCCTGCTTGTTAACGGGATAACTGATGACCGAAAAAAGGCGGCAGCTTTACTGACCATATGCGGCACACCGGTGTATCGGATCGCTGTAGGACTTTGTCAACCACAGCCGGTCTCAAGCGTTCCATATGCCGATCTGTTAGCCAAATTAAAAGTGCATTTCACGCCCAGGAGATCAGAACTCTTTTGGCGTCGCATTTTCGAAAAAAGGAATCAGAGACCGGGCGAATCGATCCAAAGATTCGTCGCTGCAGTCAGAGAAGCCGCAGTACGATGCAAATATGACAACTTGGAAATAAGAATCAGGGACCGAGTGGTACTAGGCTTGCGAGATGAGCAACTACAAAATAGAATTATCGCCAAGCCCACCAGTGATTTGCAAGAAGTACTGGACGAACTCTTGACTTATGAATCCACCGGGTATTGCGACCCCCCCGCAATAGCATGGCTGCGTCTGCCGAAATCAATCAAGAAGGCCTTGTGGACTGTGGGGAGGTGGACCAGCAATGGGAAGCTGACATCGCCAAAGTTACCAGACGGTTTGGAAAAATGGCGGCAAAACCATCCCGAAGCGACAGCCCTGAACCGAACCGCCGATTCCAAACCACAACACCGCAATGACAAGCAACCGCAACCCAACGACAACTGAGAGACACTGCAACGAGACTGCGCGACAACGACAACCGATGTGGCAGCTGTGGGGGCAATCATCCCCGTGCAACTTGCAGATTCCGTACCGCCAGATGCAGATTGTGTGGGAAGACCGGCCACATTCAAGCCATATGCAGGGGTCGTGCACGCGACAATCGCTTACATGAAGTCGACGTTTGGCCCGAAGGTAAGGTAACCCCTTACTATAGTGGCAAAGAGACCCCCAGACCTAGGGTTAATTTCCCGAACCGCGGGATGGTGGCGCGAGTCAATCATACTAGGAAGGAAAAAATTAACAATTTCCCGGGTGAAAAATTAAAAATTATAGTCCAGTTGCAAGGGATTCCTTGCAAAATGGAAATAGATTCTGGGGCCTCAGTGTCCATAATATCTAGTGAAACCCTTAAAAAAATTGAACAAAAAAGTGGCAGAAAGATTCCACTTAGTTCAACCAAAATCCAATTGACCGACTTCCAAAAAACCCCAATAAAAATTAAAGGGAAAATTACCCTTAGTGTTAAATATAAGGGGTTTAAGGGAGCATTAGATTTAATAGTTACTGAAGGCCATAGGACAAGTTTAATAGGCCTTAACTGGTTCCCTGCTCTGGGAATTTGGATAGGGGGAATAAACACAGTTATTAAAAAAAAGACCCTCGAATCAGTCTGCAATGAATTCGCAGACGTATTCGATGGGTCTTTAGGTAAATATAAAGGGCCCCCAATTAAATTTAATTTAGATCCGTCGGTTAAACCCATCAGGCTTAAGGCCCGAAGGGTGCCTTTCGCCCTTAAGCAAAAAATCGAGGCCGAGCTCGATAAGCTTGTAGGCCAAGGCGTCCTAGAACCAGTCGAGGGTGGGTTGTGGGAAACGCCGATCGTCACACCCCTTAAACCTAATGGGGATGTGAGGATCTGCGCTGACTACAAAGCCACCCTGAACCTTGGAATGAAAAAACACGCTTACCCGGTCCCGACGGTGAAGCAGGTCCTCGCCACGATACAGGACGGCGCCATATTTGCCAAGTTAGACTTGGCGCAGGCGTATTTGCAATTAACTGTTTCTGAAGAGGCTGCTGAAGCTCAGACTATAGTTACCCACAAGGGGGCGTTCCGAGTCCACAGACTGCAATTTGGTATTGCAGCAGCTCCAGGCATCTTCCAAGAGGTGATGGAGAGGACCTTAAAGGGCATACCTGGTGTATGCCCTTATTTTGATGATGTTCTTATAGCTGGAAGAAATGAAGAAATATTAGCTGAGCGTCTGGAACAGGTATTGGAAAGGTTTAGGAGGGCTGGACTAAAATTAAAAAAGGAGAAATGCTGTATTGGGGTTAAATCTACTGAATTTTTAGGATTTAGGATAGACAAGAATGGAATTCATCCTACCCCTGATAAAATCAAGGCAATTAAATTGGCACCAGAACCAAAAAACAAGGCTGAATTACAAGCCTTCCTTGGATTAGTTAATTTTTACCACACTTTCGTGCCACACAAAGCTGCTATAGCAGAACCTCTACATAGACTTTTAGATAAAAAAACCCCGTGGCAGTGGCTTGACAAACATAGAGTTAGTTTCCAAACATTAAAAAATATTCTTTCTAGCCAATCAACAGTAACCCATTTTATTGAGAATAAACCAATTTTTTTAGCATGCGATGCTTCACCTTATGGTGTGGGGGCTGTTATCAGCCACTTGGACAGTCAAGGTATTCAAAGGCCAATTGCATATTATTCCAGGACGCTTACTAAAGCAGAGCGGAATTATGCACAGATCGATAGGGAAGCATTAGCAATCGTGGCAGGAGTAAAAAAGTTCCATGATTACCTTTATGGTAGGAACTTTACCATACTCACTGACCATAAACCATTATTGGGACTGTTTACCACTGATAAACAGACACCCCAAATAATGTCGCCCAGGATGCTGAGGTGGTCAATTTTCCTCTCAGCATATTCATATTCCCTTCAACACAGACCTGGCAAGGAAATGGGGCATGCAGATGCCCTTAGCAGACTGCCATTAAACTACACTGAGGAAGACCCTGCTCCTGTGAGACAAATCATGTCTTTACAAGACATTCCAGAATGCCCCTTAACTGCTAAAGAGATAGCTGAGGCCACCAATAAAGACAATATCCTAAAAAGAATCATGGCCTGGGTCCTTAGTGGGTGGCCAAGTACTAACCCAGATGCCAAGTACGTTCCATATTTTAGAAGGAAGGATGAACTATCATCCCATTTGGGATGTATTCTCTGGGGCAACCGTGTTGTCATTCCTGAAATCCACAGATCTACAATTTTATTAGAGTTACATGAGGGCCACCCTGGAATAGTACGTATGAAGGCATTGGCTAGAAGTCACTTATGGTGGCCTGGACTTGACAAGGACATAGAAGAATGTGTTTCTGGATGTTATTTGTGTCAGCGTTCTAGACCTGAGCTGCAACACACACATACTCATAAGTGGGAATTGGCCAGGAATCCTTGGTCTAGGATTCATATTGATTTTGTGGGACCCTTCCAAGGGTTAACCTTTCTAGTAGTGGTGGACAGTTTCTCTAGATGGCTAGAGGTAATTCCTGTCAGTTCAATGACTTCAGGTAAAACAATACAAGTCTTAAGGGGCCTCTTTGCCACTCATGGGTTACCTGATGTAATTGTGTCAGATAATGGGCCCCAATTCACCTCTGTTGAATTCCAGGATTTCCTCAGGGCCAACTCGATTAGGCACGCAACATCAGCACCCTTCCACCCATCCACCAATGGCTTGGCTGAACGAAACGTGAGAACCACCAAAGATGCATTAAAGAGAATCATCCGTGGCGATTGGCACCAAAGACTGGCAGAATTCTTGCTGACCCAACATACGACCCCTTGCACGGCTACCGGAAAAAGCCCGGCGGAGATGAGGTGGGGAAAAAGGCTAACCAGCAAACTGGACAGGTTACATCCTGACAGACTACCATCAAATGCTGAACCGGACATTCTCAGCAGATCATTCAAAATCGGAGATCTAGTCTGGGCCAGGAATTATGCACAGGGGGACAAATGGGTCCCAGGGGTGGTCACTGATATAATGGGGCCTTTGTCTTACACTATTGAGGGGGAAGGGAATAGGGTAAGCAAAAGACATATAGATCAGCTAAGGAAGAGAACTATTGGCAGCATGCCAGTTGAGGGGGATCAAAGTATACACGGGGGGAACAGTGCATCACGGTTTAATTATAACAACCTGCCAGGTAGTGGGGAAGCAGAAATTCAAACCAGTGCGTCCACAGCTAACCAACAACACAGTCAAATTGACTGGGAGCTGCCCCCTTTAAGCAGGCCCGCATTAGCTGAACTTCAACATCAATCACAACAACAGCCACAACTTGTTAGCAGAGAAGCATCTGAGCCAACAATTCTAGAGTCCAGACCCACCAGTGTAAGCCAGCCAAGCAGACAATCTGATAGCAATGACGTAGGTATTCAAAGCTATAGATATCCTTCAAGGGTCCACAGGCCACCCAAATACTTAAGAGACTATGTCAATAAATAACAACAACTGGGGGGTAAGGGGTGTTATGTCAGTAGATAGTTGCAAACATGCAAATAGCAGGTTGCATAGAAGGTTCTTTGAAGCGGGAGATTCTGGTGCAACTATTGGTTAACGTGTAAAGAAGCGGGAAAATAGTGACTGATGATTGGATACAGTTTAAACAGTTCTAGTATAAAAGCCTGAAACATTTGACAGTTGTCAGTTGACTTATGTGTATTGAATAAACTCTTTTCGTTGTGAACCACTCTGAGTCATTGTCTACCTGAACCAAACAGTTTGTACTACCACAAATACTGTGCTTCCCAAATCTTAAATTATGTCTTTTCAAGTCCAATAACCTACTATTTATTAAGGTCACCTGCACTTTCATCCAAATTAACCAAGAACCTGGAAAATACAATTTTAAATTTGGTAATCCTGACCTCCCTCTCTCTTTAGGATCCTGCAAGAGTTTATATTTAATTCTCAGCTTCTTGCCTTGCCAAACAAATTTGGAAATATATTTTTACTGTTGCTTAAATGACACATCAACTGTCAATATGGTCTGAAATAGGAATAATAGTCTAATATTCATTATAATCACAATTTTTTTCCTAACAATGACAACTGTATTTTTTTCCATTTCTGCACGTCTTTTTTAACTTTATTCCATAACTTGACCTATTATTATTTCGAGATAACATGCATTTCATATTAAAGCAACAGCCATATATTTAACATTTTATCAATTTTAAAACTAGATCTCTTCATCTAAACTCCTTGATCTTGTACAGTACTATTTTTAGCAATATCTCTGGTTTTATTTATTAATCTTAAAGCCTGCAAATGCACAAAATCTTTCATTTTTTATTCATGAAAAAATCTTTCAGTGAGTCTTGAAAAATCACAACTAAATTATCAGCAGAAGCCCTCAATTTAAAGATTTCTTTTTCAATTTTTAGGCCCATTATAGTTTCATCTTGTCTAATATTTCTATTCAAAACTTCAAGTATCAAAATAAATAGCAAAGGAGACAGAGATAAAACTTGTCTTGTCCCATTCTGAATATCACATGATTTAGTCAAATCACCATTGACTATAATTTAAATCTTTTGGGATGAATATATCAATTTGAGTCCATATTTTTTCACCAAAGTCCATATCTTCCAGAATTTTAAACAAGAAAGAGCAGTTTAAGTTGCAAAAAGCTTTCTCAGCACCTAAAAAAAACCACATTGTTTTTCATGATGTTGCTGTAAATATTCTATTACGGTTCTGACATTATCTTTTAACTATCTTTTAGATAAATTGTCTTTTAAGTCCACCTTGGATTTTCTGAATGGGACTAAACCAACTATCCCAAGTCCTATCTTGATTTATTGATTATGTACCATCAAATTCTTTTTTACTCTTATACTTATAAACAGATTTTCTCCAATTCTATCCCCAGTGTATTCTTCCATGCTTCTCAACAATCCATTCATCTCCTCTATAACTGAGTCCACTCTGCTGCTCATTCTTTTTATTATATTTATTAATTTATAATATTTATAGGTCGCTCATCTTAATTCAATGTAACTCTTGTCATTCTTTTCTTCTCTTTCCTTCTATCTTTCCCAGCATTACAACTGGATCTTTGCATAATATGTCCAATGTATATAGTTTGAGCCTGGCCATTTGTGCCTCTGTGAAACTCTTGTGTTTATTTGTTCAATAATCCATTAGTTTATTTTCTTGGCTGTTCACAATATTCTCAGAAGTCCTTTGCAACACCAACATTCAAAAGCATCAATACTCTTCCTATCCTGCTTCTTTCAAGTTTACCTACAGTACCCAGATGGTATCCTAAGTATCTACAATCCTTAGCTAAAAGAAACTACTTAGCTCCATGAGCTCAGGGTGGAGCAAAAATGTCAAGCAGTCCCTTGTGCAATTCTGGAAAATACTTTTCTGTCTAAAAGAAAAAGAGAAAGCAAATGCATCTGTCTTCTGTGATCATAGAAAGAGATTCACTTGGGATGATGACATCAGCATTTCATGGCACCCCATTTATTAGTTGTTGTTTTTTTTAATTTCAAGGTTGTGATGGAGGTCTTGGAGATTATGATTTATAAGACTACCTTTGCATGACACAGTTGCCTTCCCCAATGGGACAATGACATTGCAGTAGCATGAGCACGCACACATATATAACCTTATGGTATTGTTCCTTTTGCAGGGGAGATGAGATTTTTCTTCCAGTTCAGTGGAAAGAAGACAACTAAACCCTTTCCTGATTACTAACAGTCTACAACTTTTAAAAAGTGACTCAGCATCTTTGGAAGCATGAATTTGAAGGTGTTCATCAAATGAAGTATTAGATCACTATATAATAAGAAAGGGATGTCAGATTTGATATACCTGCTTGTGTCATGCAATCAAAAGTTTATAAGAAGTGTATATGGGAATAAAATGGTACCTACTATTCTCTACTGTTCTTGCTTTGAACTTCCTACTTTTTTAATTCAATCATAATTATATTGGACTCTTCGGGCTATACTGCACAGAAACACAATAAACCCATTTAACTAGAGCCACTCCTTCTCAACAGACCTTCTTGCACTTCAAAAATTATTGTTCATCATTGCACCACTCACTCAACGTGAATTACACCTTCAGTGCTCAAGGCTGCTCACTGTATAATATAATAAAAAGTACAGAAAGTTCAAAACAAAGCTTTTACAATGCAAAGAAAAAAGTAGTTAACATTTAAAAGTCTGGCTAAAGAGATGTATTTGTTGCTGCTGCATTACAGGGTCAAAAGAGGGGAGCTAATTTCAGTTCCCAAGGAGTTTTTTTTTCCTTTTTGTGACAATGTTTTCTGGAAGTGTGCCTAGACTAAAACCCTATCAATGGGACATCTGGAATATCCACTGTCAGATGAAACGTTTCTCAGCTCCTTTTTCTGTTCCTGCCATTCCAGGGAAGGCAGTTTATCACCTTTTCATTTGTCTTACTTCCATATACTTGCACTCTTGTGTGGTAGTGAATACACTGGAGTCTGACAACCAATAAATTAAACAAATAAGCATAAAAACAGTAGCATGAACATCATAAATATACAAATAAACATGGGCTTAGTGGTAGCTACCCAACCTTGACTAGCTTCAAACAACTAAGCAGTGTTGGAACTGGTTATTAGTTGGATTACCTGAAAATCCTGGTCTGTAGATTTTATTTGAAAGATACTAAGCCTGGAACTCTTCCAAGACCTTGTAGAAGAAAAGTGTAGCAAGCCACTTCTGTATGGTTCACAAGAAGACAACCCAGAGATACTCATGGAGTCAACAAAAATTGAGCTAACCTTGAAGGAGATAAAGGAGAGTATTTGTAGCTAAAGGTTGAAATGAGGAATCTTTGGTGCTCTCTGAGCTTGATTGTATTCTTCCAGACATTTCATTACCCAAACTAGGTAACATCATAATTACTAGATGTACTAGCACTGATAATGTTACTAGCACTGATGATGAAACCTAGCTTGGTTAATGAAACATCTGCAAGAAAAGAACCAAGCTCAAAGAGCACCAAGTACCCTTCACTTGAAGGAGACTTAGTACTTAGCAAGGATATCATTTTGTGACAGTGTACAAGGGGGGGGGAGGAACAGTGACCTAGATCACTCAGAATTCTGTATCAAGACCTGGGGAGCTGTAGACAAAAGCCTCCTCATCTCTATTTATTACTATGTCCAATTAGAAGGTGAGGTTTACCTTTGATCACACAGTAGGCATGTATAGGGCTGGATTATCTCAGCCAGTGGCAATACCCAGCCAATTTTTGCCAGGATTCAGAAACTGAGCAGGATCACCCCTGGTTTATAACAGGATGAACAACCTTCAAGGGCCCAAAATAGATTGGGAATGGGGGGAAAAACATAAATACAAAATTGAAGTTTGACAATACAGATATAATTATATTACGTGTGTGTGTGTGTGTGTGTGTGTGTGTGTGTGTGTGTGTGAGAGAGAGAGAGAGAGTGAGTGAGTGTGTGTGTGTGTAAGGGATGCGGTGGGTCAGTGAGTTAGGACGCTGAGCTTGTCGATCAGATGGTCGGCAGTTTGGCGGGTCGAATCCCGAGTGCCACGTAACAGAGTGAGCGCCTGCTACTCATCACAGCTTCTGCCAACCTAGCAGTTCGAAAGCACCTAAAAATGCAAGTAGAAAAATAGGGACCACTATGGTGGGAAGGTAACAGCGTTCCGTGCACCTTTGGCATCTAGTCATGCCGGCCACATGACCATGGAGACGTCCTTGGACAAGCGCTGGCTCTTCGGCTTTGAAACGGAGATGAGCACTGGCCCCTAGAGTTGGAAATAACTAGCACGCATGTGCGGGATTCGACCCACCAAACTGCCAATCTTCTGATCGACAAGCTCAACGTCCTAACCCACTGAGCCACCGCGTCCCATATATATATAGAGAGAGAGAGTCAGAAACGACTAGCACTCATGTGCGGGGGAACCTTTACACACACACACACACACACACACACACACACACATATATAATTATTGGACTAGAAGACCTCCAGGGTCCCTTCCAGCAATATTCTGATTTGTAAAGAAATTCATATTGACTGGGAGATTAAAACAGAAAAATATCTCATTTCAATGGGGAAAACTGAAAGGTGTGATTTTTACTTTTAAACCACAGAGGTTTGGATTGAATTCTGCCCAAACGAGAGGGATATTCTAAAAAAAATTCAAAGAGGAACTGGAGAAGATTCAAATGCAGGTGCTAGAGGAAATTACACAAAAATTCCAACAGGAGTCTGAAAGGGATGATATTGAACTAGATGTTACAGATACAAATTTTTCTACAATTTTGGCTTGCTTATGGATCACAAATGCTTAACTTGAAGATGTTAAGTGAAAATAGAAGATCAAACGGAATCAGTGAATAAAACAGATGATTGAGAAGAAGGTAAAGTATCTGGATATCAATATAACAAATATGAATAGCATGCTATTTCAAAATGATTATATTAAGGTATGTAATGATTTTTTTAAAAAAATATGTTAAGATGGCAGAAATAACAAGATGGGGAGAATTTTTGTGATAAAAATGAATTTCTTATCTAAAGTGGTGTTTTTCTTTCAGACAATACCTATTTTGACAATTGATGCACCATTTAAACAGTGGCAAAATGTAAATTTGTATGGTGGGGGGAGTTAAATATAAGATGCTAAGGAAAAAAGAGGATTTGGTTTATCTGATTTGAAATTGTATTTTGTAGCTTGCTGTTTGATTTGGATGAAAGAATATATATTATTATTACAATATATATTATTGTATACCCACAATGGAAGAATAGTTAATGAAGACGATAGATCTTTCTGAGATGGTAAATTGACTTCTTTGATCAGAGAAAAGACAATACCTACATTTATTGCTGACTGAAACCCCTTATAGACTTTTTATGTGAAACAGAAAAGTATAAACTTATGATTTACGGTTCTGATGATTTAGATATAATAGATTATAGAAAGAAGAGAAATATGTAGTAAACATAGAATAAGAGGTAATTTTAAAGAAGATTGGAAGTTACTTCTTTCAATCTTTTTCTATTTTTCTTTTCTTTTTAATTTTTTTCCCACTTTTAACTTTTTCTTCGATTTGTTTCTTTTTCTTACTTTCTATTTGTGCCTCCATTTTTAAAAAAACATATAATAAAAACCAAAAATTAAAAATCAAAGTTTGCATCATATCTGAGGCTTGATCTTCTCTCCTCAGAACTCTGCAGAATTAGGGACATGCAAAAATCATCTCAGCCATGAAAGGGTTGTGTATAAATGTAACACGGGGCGCAAGCAGACCCAAGTCTACTGCCACTTGAAAGGGTGCCCACCATTTGCTCATGCTGAAACAAAATGAAATTACTCTGTTTTGCATGGGAAGGAGACAAACCTCCTCGACTCCAGAGCAGCTCTGGCCAGTTTATATTTTAAAAGAGTAAAAACAATAATAAAGAGATAAAATCATTATCACAATTCCAAATAGCTTTGGAATGGGAGGCTTTCAGTAACTGACAATAAGGAATATAGCTGTGGTGTGCTGAGTTATCTGATTGTACTGAATGTATTGTGCTGGCATGTTTTTTTATATTTTCCTTAGAAGATGCCTAGAATTTTGTGAGTAGGTGGCATACAAAATGTTTGTAAAGCAATAAATATTTTAAATTCTTCCAGCTTGAGAAGGAGAATATCAAACACCATGATAAGTTCAACAGTTTCTACTCCACCTACCAGCCTCAGCCTCAAACTATGTACAGAACAAATCTCTTAAGGTTGGTAAATTTACACAATGGGTCCATGAATGTCATTATCCAGGAGACATACAAACTGCTATGCACACTTACATGTTTCCATCTTCCATCCAATACATACCACCAAACCTATCGTCTACAGCCAGGCTTTACATTAGATCTTGTCTTGACCCATTTGACAGAGATATTCAACTGCTGGGCTTACACCAGGAATTCAGAAGACTGAGCACCCAGCCAGTGAGATCAATATATAAATCAATAGCCAGACTGATTCTCAGAGAGGATGTGTTAAAGGCAGACACCAAAACAGAACAGCAGAATTCCACTGGTTGTCACTTACAACTCACAGCTCAAGCCACCAAAACACATTATTTATAACAGGGGTCTTCAAACTTGGCCCTTTTATGACTTGTGGACTTCAACTCCCAGAATTCCTTAGCCAGGCACGCTGGCTGAGGAATTCTGGGAGTTGAAGTCCACAAGTTATAAAAGGGCCAGGTTTGAAGACCCCTGATTTATAAGCTATTGCCTATACTAGATAATGATACTGTGCTTTCTTAGGCACAGATGGCAAACCCATACTTGTATACAGACAATCACCCAACCTGAAGCAGTTGCTTACAAAGAACAAGAAATAACAGAACAGTGATGCTACCATGGGAACTAGACCAAGCAACAGATGTTAACTTTGGACCAATAACACCATCAGGACCTCTAACAACTGCACACCAAAGATTAGAGGATCTTTCTCATACTCTTTCTTTATTGTGACATATGCCATTGTTTGCCAGCAATGTCTCCTGGAGTCGGCACAGGACAAACAGGATAAAGTTTATGCAGGATAATTAATGGACACATCTGACATCAGGAATTAAACAAGATCAAAGTTATATTAGAGCATTTCAACTCCCAAGACACTCAGTTACAGTTCTCAAGCAGCCATCTTGGAAAAAAGAAAGTTTGCCAGCACAACTGAATGAAAGATTGCCAAATTTAAAACATTTCAAGCTAGCTCTGAACATCTCAATGTACACAATGGATTTTTGATGCCTTTCAACTGTTAGTTGATAAGGTACTTGAAACTTGTCTCAACGTGTACCAAGTATTTGCATAACCCTGTCTTCCTATTCTTCCCTGCCTCACACCTCATCCCAAATTAAATCCTGAATTAATCTAGACACTCCATTATGCCTGAAGTGAGCTCATGAAAGTTTATGTCTTTTTAATCTTTAAAGCCCTTCATGTCATGGGGCTGGGTTATTTGAGGGACTTCCTCTTCCCAATTACATTTACCCACCCCATCAGATCCAGCAGAAGGGATATGTTGCACATCCCATCTGCTAAAAAGCTCCCTCTGGCGGGATAGCAAAGATAGTCCTTTTCTATCCTAGTGCCTGCCCTGAGGAACATGATCCCCCTCCCGCCCCCATCCTTGGGGTCAAGCTGGCTCTGTCCTTGTTAACTTTTCTCAAGTTCCTCAAGTCTTGGCTATGTCCTTGGAGCCCCAAGGAAATTATTATTATTATTAAATTTACTTGCCACCTATCTAGCCAGGGGGCTATTCTAGGTGAAATGGTGAGCTGTTGTTGAGGGGATTCCACTATTGGTAATATCTATCATTGTTTCCTTGCTTTTAAAAAAATTGTAACATTATTATTTTTTTAATTTTTGACTATCATTTTTATATAACTTCTTTTTTTTAATTGTGCACTGCCCAGAGTTGCATTTTGTGAGATGGGTGTCTATAAAAATTTTGTGAGATGAGCATTTATATAAATATGATGAATGAACAATCAATCAATCGTGTTCTTTTGGTTGGAAAATGTACTGCCAGACTCCTTCTGATTTTTGGTTACCACAGATTAATGAGGCTATCCTCCCACAAAGATAGCTGTCCTGTACCCCTCAAACATATTGCAGGTCCCATCCTCGAATGTTCAGTTTTCTTACTGTGCTGTGCCCATGTGTATGTTTTGCTTTTGTTTTGCATTTTATGCCCTGCTTTCTTCCTAAAACCCCTTAAAGGTGCATTTCTTCCATCCTATTAGTAAATGTTCATCAGTGAACTGCCTCAATTCTTCTATGTAGTTTATGATTTGCAGATTTCATATCCTTACTGATTTGTCCATAACCTATCATAGACTTTCAATGCCAGTGGTATTGATTGTTTGGAAAAGAGAATAAAACATGGAGCCGCAATTCCAATCACGCAGTGTCGCCATTAGGGAAGACAACAGCATAGTTTGTGACAGGCTGATGTTGCCATTATTAATGCTGCATGGCTTACCAATGCTTGTTTCATATATAGTCAATGCAGCAACATGGACATTTCTCAAGCTTCCATAAAAGTCATTTCAGAGTGTAGCTAACTAAATATGAAGGAAACATTTCAAATATACAGATATCTAGGCTTATTCTGAACTTTATTAAAACTCCTGTGACTCTTCTACTGTGCTGCTGTCACATAAAGGAGTGACAGAAGAACAAGAATCAAAATCCTGACAACTTCAGGAAAGGATAAAGTAACCACAAAAATTAAGGAGCTTTGAGATATAAATGAGTGAATAATACTTTTGTGTTTCTTTAAGCATCTAATGAGGTCATATTCATCAGTTATACCCAGTATTCCAGCCACCTAATTATACTATAACCCTAGTAGGAAAATGGAAATATTTCTGAGCAGAAGATGGTCCAGATGGTGCAAGGACACAGTGTACACAGAGGAAACTCTTTGCTCCTTAATAAAAAAAAAACTTGGGACTCTCTGCTTCCAATGGAGTGTCAGAAGTAAAGCAATAATCTCCCTGGCATTGTCCAGGAATCTCCTGAATTTGGATGGTGTAGACGTGGGGGACAGGAGGTTCCATAAGGGCAAATAGGATATTTTAGTTTTGTGAAAGCTATTCCAGTGCCAGTAGGCAGCTGACCAAGATGAACATGTGACCTGCAGAAGCTGGATGTAATGTATTGGCCTTTTTCTATATCTGTAAGTGTTTGCTTATGTTGCACTGCTTGCTAATTGCTTGAATTCAATTGCTAAGTGCTAGTTCACATGTATGCTTGTAATGGTTTCTAGCCAGCCCAGACTGGTTGTCTCCAGCCGGCTAAGTAGGTCTTTGGGCGGGAAACCTCTGCTTTAAACCTATTGGTCGCTGCCTACTGGCCAACCGTATAAATAGCTGAGCAGCAGCTCCTTGTTGCTACTGTTATGTTCTGATCTTCAATAAAGCCTGTTGCTGTTTGAACCTCCCATCTTGCTCAATGCCTGCAAAGAACTGACTACATAACACTGGAGGTACCAGTTTCTGGCTGTAAAGTCCCCAAAAGTGGGTAAGAGGAGGTCAGAGAGATTAGTCTTCAACCAATTTGCACTATTCATCTTTCCTTGTATTAGTTTTGCATTAAAAACTTCTGAATAAGAATAAAGGAGAACCATAAGGCTGGAAACAAGACACACAGCAGCACCTAATCAGCTTTGGAAGATCTGAAAATGCTAACCAGGGTTGAACCTTATCGGCATATGGTGCCTTTAAAGAAAAACTATTATGCAGAGAAGTCCAGAGGTCTCACTCATCAGACTGAGCTCCAAGACTCTCGAAATGCTCAAGGTTATCTTTCTAACTTCAATATTTATTTATTTATTTATTTATTTATTTATTTATTTATTTATTTATTTATTTATTTATTTATTTATTTATTTATTTATTTATTTATTTTTGGGACTTATATGCCGCCCTATCTCCCGAAGGACTCAGGGCGGCTAACAACAATAAAAACAACAATACAAAAGTTAAAAGAAATTAAACAAACAGCCCCAAAATAAATTAACTAAACAATTAAAAATTAAAACATTTTTAAAACCCGTCATCAATCCAGGTCAGCCTGATGAAAAAGGAAAGTTTTGAGGTCGCGGCGAAAGGACCGGAGATCCGGGGCCATCCGGAGCTCAAGGGGGAGTTGGTTCCACAGGGCTGGTGCTCCCACAGAGAAGGCCCTTCCCCTGGGGGTTGCCAGCCGACATTGTCTAGCCGACGGCACCCTGAGGAGGCCCTCTCTGTGTGAGTGCACTGGGCAATGGGAAGTCGTGGCAATATGTGCTATAGTCCAGGGGTGTCAAACTCAATTTCATGGAGGGCCGCGTCAGCATTGTGGTTGCCCTCAGGGGGCCGGGTGGGTATGGCCAGGGTGGGCGTGGCCTACTGGGTGGGTGTGGCTAAAGTGCATATGGCCTACTGGGTGGGCGTGGCCAGCTCTACATCGTTCGCATCAAGGGTGCCTATGGGGGCCTGGGCAGGATTGGGACAGATCTGAGGGTCTCTGACAGGAGGAGGGTTTCTGGGCCAGGGCCAAGGCAGTGGAGGCCATTCCCTCACTGTTTCCAGGATGGCTTCACGGGCCAAATGAAACCACTTCGCAGGCCGGATCTGGCCCCCGGGCCTTGTGTTTGACATGTCTGCTATAGTCCAATAGGCATTACATTCTAACTCTGAGTCTTCTTAATTGCACCAGTGATTTGGGGGGGCATTTCTGGAAAAATATGACTCTGTGCCTATAGATGAAATGAACAGAGATGCATTGGTACAAAGAGTTGTTGTGTTTCAGTGAAAGTGGCGAGGCTTGGCAGAAAACTGCTCGAGAAGACTGATGCCACTTCTTCTCCACTAAGAGCAAAAGCTGGTATCTATTGACCATGAGTGAAACTTTACCCTAGTAGCAGAAAGAAAGGACAGGGCAGAACAATACTGTACAGCTTGACTAAAGTGTGTGTGGGGGGGAGGGGAGATAGATTCACAAGAACCACCAAATACACTCTGCTCTCTTTAACTGTCAGCCTGTAAGGTAGTCCAGGCAAAAAGTACATTCAGAATTACTAGCTCTGTCTTTAATGTAAGGTTACATTGACAGAATCCTTCAAGTCTGAAAGTACATCCCTCCCACCCGCTTAGGTCAGCAGTCATTCCAAGAAACTAAGAAGAGTCCCTCCTGAGATATTTGCCATACCCACTTCTTTCTGTGGGCTCAGCTGCCTCTTATCAGAACATTTCTAGTCTGCAGCTCTTCCTCCTGTCTCCCAATGTCATTCCTACATACGTTTATATTATCTGCAGAAAATTGTGGATCGCATGCCTGGGCTCAAGCTAATAGGCATTACTCAAGCCAGCACATATTGGTTCTCTCAGGCACATCATTATGACTAACCTAAATTTGTAAAAGCCAAAGCAATTATTCTCTCAGTGGAATTTGCTGTCAGTTCCACTGAAGTTGTAGCTGAGAACTGAACGGGCTGCTTACCTGTCTGTCCTGAAACAGCATCTTAATAATATTGTAGAATTTGAATAAACAGTTATATAGGAATTCTGGTGCCGCTGATCACAGGAGACGCTGGAGATGAAACTGAATCTCTGCTTCATTTTTTAAATCTTGGAATGAGGAGATGTCTTTTCCAAATACAATTTATAAATCAACAGCTGAGGCAGCTTCCTAGAGGGGGTTCAGCTTGTACTTTGGAGAACTGATCAGATACATTATCCCATCTTATTAAAATCCCTTTGCAGCTTTTTTGAGTCATATGTCAATAGGAAAACAAAAAGAACACAGCTTTCCTAAGAAGGAAACTTTTTCTTTCAGATGTACTTTTCAAAAAGATAATTTTACAGTGATAGATGTTTGCTATTACAAATTAGCATGGCTCATTTCTAGGGCAGGAGGAGTGAAGAAGTTGTCCCTTTTCTTAACAATTCTTTATTGAGAATATATTTTTAATCCTTCCGGTGCATATGTAAGAAAGATCTTTCCATTTTTTTCTTATAAAACAATAGTAGGAGAATAGAATTTATGACAACAAAGCATAGATATTCTATAAGTTCCACCTGGTCGAATATTCTTTTGGAATGGCAGTCTAAATTCAACACTGCAGACAATTACTACATTTTCGAAATGCCAAAATGGCTCCTGCTTTGACACTGGTTTGGTCCTCAAAGGTAGATGAATACATTGCTAGATGGTGTTGAGCCACTGTAACATTTCATCAAAGTAGTAAGATTCATAATAAGGAAATATGAGGGTTGGGTGAATGGCACAGTTCTCCAGGCATCAATTTCATCCTGGAAACCAAACAGACAAACCATCTAATTCTTTAACTTAAAATCTGTCCTGGTGCCGTGGCTAAAGGTCACTGGGAACTTCTCTTCCCATGTTATATCATGAGAGTAACAAAGTACTTATATATATGTGTGTGTGTGTATGTGACCTTTATGTGGCAACTTCAGGGTCACTTAAAGAGATTTCTTGTTGTTTTCTTCCTCCTTCTCCTCTTCTTATTCTCTTCATTCTCCCTATTCTCCTTATTCTCCTTATTCTTCTTTTTTTCTCTTTCATGGCTCTTAGGATCATTTTTTTATCCCTCAACATTGTAACATTCCTCACCTGATCATCCCTCCCATGCTTAGAAGCAAAAGCTACCGTGTTCTATTATGAACAGTTGCTAGTACATTTACGATTATAGTCTTATTGTTAGCCAATAAATTGTTCTTCAAGCCCATGGTTTTCTAATTATTCTTCTTCTATTAGACCATGTTCCTTTCATAATTCAGGGGCAGGATTGTCTGCTGTTAAGTTTCTTTTATGGATGAGTCACAGGACACCATCATGCATTAACAAGACAATAAGAACAGGAGAATTACCTTTTATTTTTTTCACTATAGATTTTGGACTACTGTAACATTATGTTCTCTCTCTGCAAGAAAACATGGGAACTATATTTAATGGATATTTCTCAGCACCACCAATTCTTGCAGGGTTGAAATAGAGCAAGATTTTTTTTAGGGTATGGAAAATGGCTGGGAAGAAGTCGTCACATCTGACATCATTTTTCCCATTATGCTTAGAGTTCTGCTTGGCTTTGGAAGCTGGCCAGGCAATTATTTAACTCCTGAGATGCAATTCTATGTCCAATCAGATTTCACTTTACATTACAATTTCTAAATTTCTTTGCTTGACACAATGGGGGTCATCATAGTGGCATAAAACGTCCCTGTGCACATAGTTCCCTCTATACATTTGCAAGATCTTGGGATTTTCCTTGAACACCCCCAGTTTTATGAACATATAGATCTTAGATCAAGCACTTAGCATATAGATCCTTAGATAGCCCTTAGCCCCCAAAAAGCAAGGTATGCAGTCCAGGCTGCAAATATCTCAGCAACATCTGTTATGTAGGATGGACTGTTTGAATAGTTGCAGCTTCTCCCACTGGTAGATTAATTGGATGACAAAGAAGAGGCTCTCCCAGACAAAAGGCTACTTTGAAGCTATGTCTTCCCTGTCTCTTGAATTCTAGGAATAGTTATATTTTGAAAGAAAAGATACTCTGCTGATAAAATGATATTTGGCAACAGATTACCAGCTGCTCCACCTCTTCTATCCCTTGATAGGAAGCCAACACTCCACAACCTCCTGCAGGCTGGTGGAATATAAGGCAGTATCACAGCTGGACAGTCTATCTGGCCAAATAAGAAAGCATTTTCTTTTTAAGAGATAGGAAGCTCTTACTTGGAAATTGGCAGGAGAAAGTGCATGAAAACAGCATTGCTCAGTAGCAACCATTCTGAAGTTGGCACCTTTCAGCTGTGTCAAGTCTGCAATTCATAGACTCCCTCTTCCTTCTTATAAAAAAATGTCATATTATTAGCATCAACAAAGTCAGTTACAAGCAAGAGATTCTGTAGACTTGTCCCACTCTTTTCCAATCATTTATCTGGCTTTTGAAATTTATTTTTCAATATCTGACTGCAAAGGGGCTTTTTAAGAAAACCTCCAGGAAATTTGTCATTCAAATTTATGAGGGCTTTTGTTTTGGTTTATTCTATAGTAGCAGACTGTGGGATGCGGTGGCTCAGTGGGTTAGGACGCTGAGCTTGTCAATCAGAAGATCAGCAGTTGGGCAGGTCGAATCCCGAGTGCTACGTAGCAGAATGAGCGCCTGTTACTCGTCCCAGCTTCTGCCAACCTAGCAGTTCGAAAGCACATAAAAATGCAAGTAGAAAAATAGGGACAACTACGGTGGGAAGGTAACAGCGTTCCGTGCGCCTTTGGCGTCTAGTCATGCCGGCCACATGACCATGGAGACGTCCTTGGACAAGCGCTGGCTCTTCGGCTTTGAAACGGAGATGAGCACCGGCCCCTAGAGTTGCAAACAACTAGCACGCATGTGCAAGGGAACCTTTACCTTTACCTTTATAGTAGCAGAAGATAAGATGAGATGAGATGAGATGAGATAAACTTTATTGTAATTTTTTTTACTGTGGGCACAGCAGCACACATCAAAAATGAAATTTAGTTGTCTGCTCTCAAGGTGAAACACATACATGACACATACCTAAACATACTATATACAACATATGTATAAACCCACACCCCTACATATACATAACAAATAAATATTAAATACTGTCCATCTTGAATATATAACGGAAGGAGGAAGCCTGAGAGTTCACAAGGTTAATAAAATAAAAATAAATAAATAAATAAATAATGCTGTATGGAATGAAACTATGGCTGAATCTGGATGTTCTGCTATGGATACCACAAAGCCTCCTCCCAGAAGGTAACAGGTCATGAAGAGGATGTGTAGTGTCCCAGATATTCTTACGGATCCTGCTCAAGCACCACTTCTGTGCTATGTCCTGGATGGGAGGGAGGGAACTGCCAATGATGTTTTCAGCCATCCTCACCACACTCAGCACCGCCTTCCTGTCTGAAGCAGTGATGGTTCAAAACCAGACGGTGATGCTGTATGACAGGATGCTCTCAATCATCCCCCTGTAGAAAGGGGTAAGGATAGGAGAAGGAAGATGTGCTTTTCTCATGGTGACGCAGATAATGCAGGCGCTGCTATGCCTGCTTCACCAGTGTCTTGCTGTTGAGCGACCAAGCCACCCTACTCGTTAGCTGCACACCCAGGAATTTTATGCTGGTAACCATCTCCATAGGTGAATCATTAATGCACAGAGAAGTGTGGCTGTGCCTGCCTTTTCTGAAATCAACAATGATCTCTTTGGTTTTTCCGGTACTTAAAACTAGGCTGATTTCCTTACATCAGTTCACCAACCCCTCAACCTCCTTGCAGTAAGCATCCACATTGCCATCATAACTAAGGCCCACTACTGTTGTATTATCTGCGAACTTCACAATATGGTTGGTGGCAAACCTAGCACAACAGTCATGGGTCAACAGGATGAACAGCAGCAGACTTAGGATGCAACCCTGAGGAGAACCTGTGCTCAAGAAAATGGTATTAGAGATATTTGTTTCAACTCACACATATTGGGGCGTGTTGGTAAGAAAATCAAGAATCTAGTTGCACAAAGGGGTGTTTAAGCCTAAAAGGCCCAGTTTGTCTACTAGATGCTGGGGAATGATTGTGTTAAATGCCAAACTGAAGTTGACAAACAACAAATGCACATGAGTATTTCTTTCCTCTAGGTGCTTCAAACTCAGATGGAGAACGGAAGAAATAGCATCCTCCGTAGAGCAATTTGGTTGATAGGCAAATGAAGTGGGTCTAATGCTGGCAGGATGCTAGATACAACAATGTCCTTTATCAGCTTCTCAAAGCATTTCATAATGGTAGATGTCAGTGCAACCTGACGATAATCATTGAGGCCTGTAATTGTGCACTTTTTTGGCACTAGCAAGATGATGGCCATCTTAAAACACAGTGGGACTACTGCCTGCTGCAATGAGAGATTGAAAATATCTGTGAGAACACAAGCCAGCTCATCTGCACATTCCCTAAGGACATGTCCAGGGATGTTATCTGGGCCTGCTGCTTTCCAAATGTTAACTTTCTGCAGTTGTTTTCCAGACAGAGGTGACATCAAAGCTTAGCACTTGCTCATCAGGATGGGGAACAGCTTTCCTAGCAGGAGTGCTATTTGATGCCTCAAATCTACCAAAAATGTACTCAGTTTGTTCAGGAAGTCTGTGTCGTCCTTGCATCTCAATGGAGTCACCTTGTAATCCGTAATGGCCTGGATTCCTTTCTACATTCGCCTGGTGTTTGTTGGGTCCTAAAAAAAAAGCTGAATATTCTGGCAATGGGCTTGCTTTGCACCTTTTATGGCACTTTTCAGATTTGCTCTGGCTGTTCTAAGTGCCAGCACGTCACCAGATTTAAAAGCCACATTCCATGCTTTCAGCATCTTGTGGACCTCATAAGTCAGCCACGGTTTTTCATTTGCCCTCACAACAATGCTTTTTCAGGACACAGACATCTTCTGTGCACTTTTGGATATATGCAGACACTGTGGTGGTATACTCCTCAACATTTGTATGTTGGTTATCAGTAGATGCTTCCTTAAACATGCCCCAATCTGTGCACTCAAAGCAGTCTTGTAATGCTTCTATAGCTCCCTCTGTCCAAACCCTCACCTGCTTTACTGTAGGTTTCACTCTGACTAATAAAGGTTTATACACTGGAATAAGCAGGACTGAGAGATGGTCAGAGGGGACCAGGTGAGGGTGGGGAATAGCTTTGAAAGCCTTCTTGATACTGGAATAAGCAAGATCCAGTGTATTGTCTCTGGTTGCAAAGTCCAGATATTGATGGAAATGTGGCAGGGTAGCTTTCAAATCCACTTGGTTAAAGTCTCCCATTGAAATAAATGCACCCTCTGGGTGAATAGTTTGTAAGTTACTGATGGTATGACAGAGAACCTTCAGGGCCTCTTCTCTGTTTGCATCAGGGGAGATATACATATCTGTGATAATGGTAACAGAGAATTCTCTAGGCAGATAGAAGGGTCTACATTTGATGGCTAAAAGCTCCACATCTGGGAACCACCTTGGCATTATTCTGCTTCATAGTGGTTTGCAGTCCTCTCTAAGCAGTTTACAGAGTCCGCATATTACCTCCCAACAATCTGGATCCTCATTTACCAACCTCGGAAGGATGGAAGCCTGAGTCAACCTTGAGCCGTCAGGATCGAACTTCAGGCTGTGGGCAGAGTTACCCTACAATACTGCATTCTTAACCACTACACCACCATGGCTCCCAATTGCATTTTTTTTTAGTGAGATTGTCTTCCTTTCTTTACTTATGTAAACTCAGTATGCTACTATCATTTTGGTTCTCTTTGGTTAGCAATAGATGAAAACTAACCAAAGAGAGAAGCAACCTAGAACTAAAGAGAAATTTCCTGACAGGACAATTACAGTAATTAGTGGAACAACCTGCCTCCAGAAGCTGTGAATGCTCCAACACTGCAAAATTTTAAGAAGAGACTGGACAGCCATTTGTCTGAAATGGTATAGGGTTTCCTGCCTGAGCGGGGGGGTGGACTAGATGACCTCCAAGGTCCCTTCGAACTCTATTAGTAGTAGTAGTAGTAGTAGTAGTAGTAGTAGTAGTAGTATCATTGCTTTTTTGTCATAGAATGGTCAGAACGGAGCTCCGGCACCTTTTTTGGATGGAACCTTGTAGGGTAGGCAAGGCGGGATGTATTACATGTGTGAGTTCCGGCACCTTTTTCTTTTACAAAAAAAGCACTGATGATGATGATGATGATAAAACTTTTATTCATTAAACATGAACCTCAGTCAACTGAACATTCAAATTGACTGGCACTAATGCTTGACATGGGTTGCTGCCAGCATCCTAGGTATCAACCAGGTATCTCCTTAAAATGTAAGATATTCCGAGTAGCACAGTTTTTTGTAGCTTTGCTGGAGTTATTGCAGGAAGCTGCAATTTCTTGATGTATTTTGCAAAGTTTTTGGACATAGTTCCCAGTGCACCGTTGACAATGGGTATCACTGTTACACGTTTCATCCATAATCGCGCAGTTTCGATGGCCAGATCGTGGTATTTTGTAATTTTTTCCAGTTCTTTTTCTTCGTCTCTGGCATCTCCTGGTACAGCAATATCAATCAACTGTATGCTTCGGTTCTCTATCACTGTGATAATAATAATAATAATAATAATAATAATAATAATAATAATAATAATAATAATAATAATAATAATAATAATAATAATAATTTTATTTGTATACCGCCCTGCTCCCGAAGCAAGAGTGAACAGGGCAATACATGTTAAAAAACAAGAATACAAAAGTTAAAAGAGATTAAACAAGATGCCCAAAAACTATAACAATAAGTTAAAATACATAAAAAACAATAAAACCCAAACCCATCACCCATCAGGCCAGGCCGGCTTGTTCGAACAGGTAGGTCTTTAGATCGTGCCGGAAGGAGCGAAGGTCGGGCGCCATCCGGAGCTCAACCGGAAGATGGTTCCATAAATCTGGTGCACCCACAGAGAACGCCCTCCCCCTGGGGGCCATCAGTCGACATTCTTTGACCGGTGGCACCCTGAGGAGGCCCTCTCTGTGGGAGCGCACTGGGCGGAGGGAAGTTGATGCCGGCCGCAGGTGCTCCCTGAGATATTCCGGACCCATGCCATGAAGAGCTTTGTAGGTCATTACCAGCACCTTGAATCTCACCCAGAAGACAACTGGGAGCCAATGCAGCTCGCAGAGCAGGGGTGTAACATGGGAGTATCGGGAGACTCCCAACACAACTCTCGCGGCTGAATTCTGTACCAGTTGGAGCCTCCGAGTGGTCCTCAAGGGCAGCCCCATGTAGAGAGCATTGCAGTAGTCCAAACGAGAGGTCACGAGCGCATGAGTGACCGTACGCAAGGCATCCCGGTCTAGATAGGGCCGCAACTGGCGCACCAGGTGAACCTGGGCGAAGGCCCCCCTAGTCACATTTACTATATGATATTATTATTATTATTATTATTATTATTATTATTATTATTATTATTATTATTATTATTATTATTATTATTAACATCATCATTATTATTATCATTATCATTATCAAAGTTCTCTTTTTTAGAGTAGCTGAAATGTTGGAGATTTCTTTCAACATTATTCTTGAGGTTATTGTTTCCAAGGCTTGTAACATATAAAATGTTTAAATCATAGAGCGTTGTGGCACTTCTGAAAGCATAGCATCGGTTATTGTACAGGTAGTCCTCAACGTATGACCACAACTGACCCCAAAACCTCTGTTGCTAAGCAAGATACTTGTTAAGTGATTTTTGCCCCATTTTACAACCTCTCTTGCCACAGCTGTTAAATGAATCACTGCAGTTCAGTTAGTAACACAGTTGACTTCACTTGTCAGAAGGTCGCAAAAGGGGACCACATGGCCCTGGGACACCGCAACCACCATAAGTCTGAGTTAGTTGCCAAGCATCCAAATTTTGATCACGTGTCCATGGGGATGCTGCAGTGGTCATCAGTGTGAAAAACAGTCACAAGTCACTTTTTTCAGTGCCACTGTAACTTTGAATGGTCACTAAATGAAAGGTTATAAGTCAAGTAGTTATCAGAATAAAACATTCTAGGATATAAATGAAGTATATGCTTGGGGTGTGTGTGAAAGCCCTAACAAGCAGGCATATACATAGAATGAAGGCTACTGCTAAGCTTGTAAGCCGCCCTGAGTCTTCGGAGAAGGGCGGGATATAAATGGAATAAAAAAAAAAAATAAAATAAATATACATAGAATGAAGGCTACTGCTAAGCTTGTAAGCCGCCCTGAGTCTTCGGAGAAGGGCGGGATATAAATGGAATTAATATCCATTTATTTAGAAGGGGGGAGGGGGGAGAGGTAGGGGGGGGAGAAGGGAGGGGGAGGGGGGTTTTAAAGGAAAATTGTATGTTAAAACTTTTCAATAAAAAATAAATAAATAAAAAAAAATACACCAATGCTGCCTTGCCGAATTACAGTTCTCAGCAGCCTTGACAGCAAGGAAATTATTATTATTATTATTATTATTATTATTATTATTATTATTATTATTATTATTATTATTATTATTATTATTATTTTAATTTGTATACCGCCCTTCTCCCGAAGGACTCAGGGCGGTGAACAGGGCAATACATGTTAAAAAACAAGAATACAAAAGTTAAAAGAGATTAAACAAGATGCCCAAAAACTATAACAATAAGTTAAAATACATAAAAAGCAATAAAACCCAAACCCTTGGATAGGTTTTTCTCCCCTACACTGACCGTGTGGTCTTCTTTTCTTTCCACATTGACTTACATATTGAGGAGGCTGTGTCTGTCTGTCTGTCTGTCTGTCTGTCTCTCACTGTCCTCTTGATCATGAAGCCATTGTACATTCCAAACAGAAGGAGAAATTCCAAAGGTGCCTTTTTAAAAAGGCAACTGGACTTGATGTTTCCTTGAAGACATTTTGCTTGTCATCCAAGAAGCTTCTTCAGTTCTGACTGTCAGAAGCTTCTTGGATGAGAAGTGGCTTTCTTGAAGGAAAAACCAAATGCAGTCGCCTTTTGAAAAAGCACTTTTGGGACAACCTTGACCTGGATGACTGAGAATCTCCATAAACAAGGAGGAGAAATGGTCCAGATAGTTTCCTAACCAGGTCCCTGATGATGAATTGGATTAAAACCCAATCAAGCATATCCCATAGGTCCGGTCACTGGAGATGATGAAACACAAGCATATATTTGGATTAGCATGACATTGGGAAAATCAGTCCAAGACTTTAGAATTTCCTAAAGTACTTTCATAATCAATCTAGTGGGCCTTACTCTTGGTATGCATGAACTTTGCAGATGCTCTTGTTTACTTTCAGTGTTCCTTAAAGATTTAGTTATTTAGAAATGTTTATATGTCATTAACTATCTTTGTATGGAGGAGTCATTTACAAGCATAAGAACAACCCTTGTAATGCTCCGTGATGCACCTATTACAATCTAGAATTGTTAAATGTTTTCACAATACTCGATCAACCATAGTCCAGGAAGTCTGCTGGTTTAATAGAAACTTGCAGTGTCAGGCTTCAGGGCATCCAACGTTTGCCAAGCGAGCTATCTAAGAAGCTCATGACTAGCAACTGATTGCTGCAAAAATTAAAATGAGAGAAAGACATTGTATAATGTTTGCAAAGAAAAAAAAGAGTTGCAAAGAATGTAAGGAAAGACAGTAAGAAACAGCTCTGAATAAGAGAGGCAGTTAGTTTTAGAAGTGAATAAGAAGAGCTAAACATGGAGTCTCCAGCAGGGTGAATGAGAATAAACATGGAAACAATGAAGTAATTAATGGTTTGGGATAATTTTTTTAAAAAATTGCATGGAAATGGTTGTGAAGAGTGGTTATTGTTCCCCTGTGCAAAGGGAAAGATAGTAGGAGTGAACGCAAAAGCTGCAGGGAATTAGTTTGATGTGTATGCCTGGGAAATTGTTTGGCAGACTTGTGACTGAAAGGGTGACAGAAGGTGTCAGAAAAATAAAATTTGATAGGTGCTGTACAGTCTTATGTCACTAGACAAGGCTTATACAGACCAGATTGATGTTCTTGAGCAGTTGTAGAGAAATCTATGAATATGAAAAATAAAGTTCCTTATATGTTATATGTTAGTAATCAGGAATGTAAAATTAATAGGCCTCATGCATGTGGGATACATGCATGTTGAGTGTGTTGAATGCCATAAGAGATGTATAAGATGTAAGTGTAATAACAGAATAGAATAGAATAGAATAGAATAGAATAGAATAGAATAGAATAGAATAGAATAGAATAGAATAGAATAGAATAGAATAGAAAATAGAATATTGTCCAAGTGTGATTAGACACACAAGGAATTTGTCTCCAGTGCATAAGCTAGCAGCATACATACAAACAAGGCAATATAATCACTGTATATATAAAATACAAGCAATATGTACATACAAACAACAAAGTAATATAATCATAGGTACCAAGAGGAGAAGGTACTAGAAAAGATAATAATAATAATAATAATAATAATAATAATAATAATAATAATAATAATAATAATAATAATAATACAATATAAATGTCCTCAATGGAAGGCAGGCTGGTTGCAATTGTTTTTTCTACAGTCTAACTATCTGTTGAAATCTGTACCTGTCCTGTTTGGTTGCTGCACCAAAACAGACAGTTATAGAAGTACAAATGACAGACTCAATAATTTCTCTGTGAAACATGGTGGATAGTTTCAACAATGAAGAAGGAGAAAGACAAGTTGTTTAATGCATCAGTGAAAGGTATATAAAGAATGTTTGTGATGATCTTACAGAGCTGTTGGTTAGAGGCATGACTGCACATGTAACTTTTGTATGTAAACAGGGCCATGTTACTAGTTCACAATCCAAATGATTTACAATAAATGTCAAATGGTATGATACAAGGAGGGTGGATCTGAAAATTAATTTATCAAAGACAAAAGTAGCTGGGTTTGAAAGGGAAAAAGAACTGAATGGGTTCAAGGTGTGTGCATGTGTGTGTAAATTAAAATTGGAGAAATGGATGGAGAAATTTTAAGGCATGCAAATGATGAGAATGGGATACTTAAAATTGTGTATCCTAAAGCAAGAAAAAAATGAAATTGAAGATTAATGTGAGCTACTGTAGGTGAATCTCTATTGAATCCAAAAATAGTGAGTGACAAGTACAAAAGAAATATGATGAGACTGACCAAACAATGGAAGGAAAGAAAGAAAGAAAGAAAGAAAGAAAGAAAGAAAGAAAGAAAGAAAGAAAGAAAGAAAGAAAGAAAGAAAGAAAGAAAGAAAGAAAGAAAGAAAGAAAGAAAGAAATGACTGAAGAATGAACGGGCTGAGAGGAAAGAGAAGACTGAAAAAAATGTGTCTGGAGGGTGCTAATGATATTCTCCGAAACAGGTTGAATGTCTAAAGAATAAAACGCAATGAATGAATCAGTGCATGGATCTGACAGAGGCAAGGAGAAGTGTAATGAATTGTTTGGGCATAAAAGGTATGGAAAAGTACAATGAATGGAGTGGGTGTGAACCAAATTTAACGTTATTTCCTTCTCTTTTCCCATGTCCCCTTGATTTGCCTTACTAGGCCCGATTCCTTTTCTGTTCTTTACATAAGGCTACTTCCTCTTAAAAAAAACACAGAGTAATAGGTATACCTACATTCTTCCCGAACAGCATGCCAATCACCATAACTCTGGAAGTCAATGGAAAAATCAGACAGAACAGGGAGGTGGAGAAATGAGAAACTGGCAATGCTCCATTCTACCTATCTGGGTAATAATCATTGTCATCCATGGGTTGGCCCTTTTTTAAACAGCTGTTTGACAAGAGAAACAGATACTTGAGAACCAATGGGTAGGCTTGCCTCCAGCGTCATTTAGAGAATAAAATTGCCTACTATCAAAATTATGAAATATAGGTGTGAAAACACTATAAAAATTAATCAACAGATTACAGAACTTAAAAAATATTTTATCATCATTTTACAGCTTTAGATAAAAGCTATACACTGTATTTAGAATAGATGAGCTTTAGAAATAGAATAGTTTAACAGAAACCAAAGTGGCTTGCTTAACAAGAAAACAAAACAGTTCAGAACGTATCCTTCCACTTATCCCCCAAACAGAGTCAAATAAAATTATGTTCTATGTAACAAGAGAAGGTACAGTACTGAACATCTCATTCTACAAAACACATGTAACTTATCAAACTCAGTGAACTTTAAGGGTATTTAAAACAACTTTCCCCAACTTGGTGCCCTCCCGATGTATTAAACTCTTAATAACGTTGGATGAGGATTCATAAGAGCTGAAGTTTAAAGCATCCAGGGACATCAGACTGGGGAAGCTGTCACAAGTGGGATTTTGCCTCTCATCCGCAAACTCATGGCTCTAACGGCTGCTCATCTTGTGACAGGGAGGGAGGTCCTTCACAATTTCAGACAATGAAAATTTAAAGCCATAGTTTGCAAAGTTTGGAAGAGGCTTATAAGGGGATGGTGAACTTCCAGAATCCTGAGGGCTACTGCATTTGAGCTTCAGATACCCACAAGACTACTGCAAGTAATGCAGTAAACACATAGAGCATGCTGTCATTTTGCTGCCATTTAGTGGTCATCTGGATTTTGCAGCCCAGATCTAGTAGCCCCACTTTAATTTCCTAGTCCTTATCATGCTCCAGTTGAAAGCAATTGCTTGACAACATCTGGAGGTTCCCTGCCTGTTTGATTATTTTGGGAACAATTAGCTGGTCGCTCTTTTTTCTCTCTCTCAGTTTTTGAGCAAGATAGCAGAGAAACAAGACCATCCCTCACTGCTGCCAGTCTGGGGAAACGATGGACGATCCAGGAGAAAAAAGAGCTGGCAACATATTGAAGAACACTTACAATCAGGGAACCAATCAAGAAACCTGGCTGGAGAATAAGGCAGGTGCCATCGGTAAAGCAAAACTGAAGAGCAAATCAAGGGGCAAGATGGAGGGCAAGCCAAGAATCCATCCTGAAGGCCAGACATAATACATTTCCAACAAACGTCCCTCGAATCCCACTGATGCAGGAAGCTACATGCAACCTGTTCAGAAGTGATCAGCAACTATCCCAGACAGTTTCCTAATTGGTCCAACATAGAAGAGTTCTTGTGAAGAAGATAAGTATGTAGGCCATGCACAAGGCCATATCCATTAAAAAAGTAAAGATAGGGCTGTTTTGGGGGGGGGGAGTACAGCCAGATGTAATTTCTAAGGCATACAGAAAGTGAATTGCCAATACAGCCACCCCACCCCAATTACTTCACTTGACTGAGGTACTGATTAGTCAATACTTTCCACTGAGCCAGCTCTGTTATTATGGAGAAGCCTGGTACAAAGGCAGAAGTTTGGATTTGAATGCTTTTTGGAAAATAATTCTGCCACAGGTCCTTCATGAAGGTGTAATGGCGGGCAGGGCTTGAAGCTCATTAGAGACCCTCCCTTGTTATTCAGGGTGTAAAGGAGATGGTGATGATCTTCTGACAAGCAAAGTCAATGGGAAGCCAGGTTCATTTAACAACTGTGTCATTAACTTAACTGCAGTGATTCACTTAACAACTGTGGAGAGAAAGGTCATAAAGTAGGGCAAAATTCACTTAACAAATGTCTCACGTAGCAACATAAATTTTGGGCTCAATTGTGGTCATAAGTCGAGGATTACCTGTATTCTTCTGTCCCTAGGTTTGGTTTGTCTTTGCCACAAGGATCTGCGGGGGAAGTACTAAGATGTTATTACTTCTTTGGCTGAGTCACCTAATGGTGATGCTTTCAGCACCATGTACCCACTGAGAAAACAGTAATGAATCAGGGGGCTTTATAGTCACCCGTGAAAACTAATGAAAGAGGGCATTCTTTACACAAAGAATTTAAATGAGACAATTGTTCAGTGACTTTTGCCCCAATTTTACAACTTTTCTTGCCACAGTTGTTAAGTGAATCACTGCAGTTGTTAAGCTAGCAACACAGTTATTAACTGGCTTCCCCATTGATTTTGCTTGTCAGAAGATAACGAAATATGATCACATGACCCCAGGACATTGCAACTGACAGATACATCAGCCACTTGTTAAGTAATTTTGATCACGTGACCATAGGGATGCCGCGACATTCGTAACTCTGAAAAACCAGTCATAAGTCACTTTTTTCAATGCCATTGTAGCTTTGAACGATCACTAAATGAATGGTTTTTACCATTGCTTTTTACCCATCATATCTGAGAGTTCCCCAAATGCACCTGACTGGCCATTGGATGCCACAGTGCTATGTATACATTTGGTCAGCATACCCAGGAGGGTAAGGCAGAACAGATAAATACCCTGTTCCAGCAGACTGCCGCTTATGCTTTATAGTTTGCTAAACTTTAAGCTGATTACAAGGAGAAATCTGTCATTCATCAGTAATGACTGTTTGCTTGCACTGTTAGTTCTCTGAAATGTGCCTTGGACTGCTGTCAGATGATGTGGCTAGATTTTGACTAGAATGGAGTAGTGGGCCCTTTTACTACATGAGAGAGATGGCTGGCAGTTCAGTTCCATGTACAATTTTAATAATCCCTTTAAAAGGCCAAAGTAGCTTAAAAGACTATCTCTGCCCAGATAAAACTGCCTATTCTTAAGTATTAAGCTCCTGTTTCATCTGTTGGGCCCCTGTTTCACGTACTATTACTTTCAAAGACAATGATGGTAGCTATCTGTGACTACGCTTTCTCACTGGCATCATCATTTCTCTGCCCGAAATAGTTGGGTCATCCTCATCTTTCTCTGGGTGTAGTCAGCAAGTTTCTAATTCTGCTGTTTCTTTGGCTGATTTGTTGTTGTTGTTGTTGTTGTTGTTTAGTGGTGGGCAGTTGTTGGTGCTCTTTGCTGCTGCGTTTAATGATTGTTTGAATGATTGAGTCTTCTTATGATGCTTGTCGTATTTTGTGAGCTCGAACAATTCTAGTTTTCAAGACATGTAAAGTGGAGTGAAATTGTCCTCATAAAATCCAGAAGTAATATAAAGGCAGCCTGTTTTTTTTTTAAAAAATAATCTGCCCTTAATTCCCCTAAATAATTGATTAGTCTTTTGGGTTTGCGATTACAGATTTGGATCTTTCTTCTACTGTTCAATAAAGCTAAACTCTTCTTCAAGGAGAGCTTCACTCCTGGTGACTTTATGGACATTTCGTGTTGTCTCCTAGGGAACAATAGAGAAGTGCTTTGTTATTGACTTATTTGGATGCTTTATCTCCCAAACTATTCTTAGCTTTTGTGGCACTCTCCCATAGAGGAACTGACCAGATGCAACCTTGTTTGGCATTTCAAGGTGAGTCCAAGTCACCTGGATGTTTCCACCTGGCTAGGCATTAAAAATCTTTAGTAAATTTGACTTTAACCTAGAACACTGAGTCTCATTCCAGTCTTTTACCACATTAAATAGTCTGCTGGAGTTGGGAATAGTAGTTCAGACTTTATGCAACACTCATAGTCCTGCGTATAATTGCTATAATCAATTATACGTTGGTGCATTAAATATGTAAAGTGTGAGACCGAGATGCATGTCTTCAGACATTTAGGGACATGCCTGCTTGCTGGAAAAGAAATCAGCAGAAAGCTGTTCCTAGGAGTGCCTCTATCACATATTTAAAAATGACTGTGAAGTTCAACTTAGTTGAGCAGAAGGTGGGAAAGCTTGTTCTAGCGGTGGATCAACTTCAGGCTCAGAGAATTAAAAATGGAGGCCCAACCATTTTTGACATGCTGCTTCTCCCCAGAACACAATCCTTGGCGTACCCTTTCTCTATCCGATAAGATTCAAGTTTGCATGTTAGAGGTTCTCCTTCAACTAAAATGTACCGTACATTCTTTCCTGGATTTTAACCAGGTTTGCTTAATATTCTTGAAAACTCAGAATTAATTGCAACTATTTTGGAAATTTCAGTGGTTGATAAAGTTGCTATCTCAGCTGTGATTTTTTCCCCCTCACAGCCTCTATGGCTGCTATTGTTGCTGTTGTTTCTTCCTTTATAACAGCCTAAAAAACTCCACCAGCTGGATCCAGTGTCTTTAGAAATTAGGCTTTAATTCTCTGCCCACATTTGTCTCTCCCCACCCTTTCAGTCAGGAATTTGTGGCAAGTAACTAAAATTGAACTCACAGGTTCTTTCATATCATTACTCATTCCTGGGTTAATGCCATTAATAGTAAGCCGGCTCTTATCTCTTTGGCAGAAGCAACCCTGTCTATACAGAAAGTGTTGAAACCTGAGCAGGATGAGAAGAGACAGAAGGCAGGAGAGTATTTTATTTATTTGTTTCTTAAAAAGGCTTTTTTTTTGCTCATCGGAATGTGTTATGCAAAAGCAATGAATTGTTTAAGAGTTGCATTGGACTTGGGGTTAAGGAATAAAAGCTTCTCTTTCACCAACATTGTGAAATAGTCCAACTTATTCCTAGGCCAGAGCAGAGCTATTCCTTACAAATTTCCAAACTCTCCCTTTCTTTCTTTGCTTCCAAGTGCTTCTTTCACCCTTCTCATGGACACTTTCACACAGAGAATTCTGCGTCCATGTGAAAGCAGTTCTGTGTTTCTACAATAGCACTGAGCTGCTATATTTCTGGCTCTGTTGCAAAATTACTGAAAATTCTGGGAAACTTCCTTGTTTGTTTATGTCACTCTTTGTTTCTCTACTGGAGAGAACTTGAGATTCGGGTGTTTTTTTTTTATGGGCAGCCCTAGCAGGATGACTTTGCAGCTATCCCGATAGACAGGGTGAGCAGCGATGAAATGAGCAAAAAAAATTATTACTTTATCACTTTTCTTCTTTTCTTCAGGACCAGATGAGTTGCTACTTTTTTTTCCTTTTGTGTGAAATAGGAAGAGGTGAGGGGACTTTTTGCACAAGGACCTGCATCAGCTGAGGACGGATGGAAAGCTGGGCTTCCTATCCTGGTTTCAAGCAGGCACAAATAAAAACAGAGGTTATTTTCGGAGCATTTTTTTTTGAAGGTTGGAAAATGAAAAAGTGATAGAAAAGGGCCCATCAGGCAGAGCCAGGAAAGAGGCTTTTATACTACTACTACTACTACTACTACTACTACTACTACTACTACTACTAAATAATAATAATAATAATAATAATAATAATAATAATAATAATAATAATAATAAGAAGAAGAAGAAGAAGAAGAAGAAGAAGAAGAAGAAGAAGAAGAAGAAGAAGAAGAAGAAGAAGAAGAAGAAGAAGAAGAAGAAGAAGTTGGAAGGGACCTTGGAGGTCATCTAGTCCAACCCCCTGCTAAGGCAGGAAACCCTATACCATTTCAGACAAAGAGCCTTGGTGGAGCAGTGGGCTAATGCCTCCTTAAGTAACACCAGCTGCCTGCAATTAGTGCAGGTTCGCATCCCACCAGGCTCAAGGTTGACTCAGCCTTCCATCCTTCCGAGGTAGGTAAAATGAGGACCCAGATTGTTGGGGGCAATTAAGCTGACTTTGTAATAATGCCGCTTGGGTGTGTGTGTGAAAGCCCTAATAAGCAGGCATATACATAGAATGAAGGCTACTGCTAAGTTTGTAAGCCACCCTGAGTCTTCAGAGAAGGGCGGGATATAAATGGAATTAAAATAAAATAAAAATAAAATGGCTGTCCAGTCTCTTCTTAAAAACTTCCAGTGTTGGAGCATTCACCACTTCTGGAGGCAGGTTGTTCCATTGGTTAGTTGTTCTAACTGTCAGGAAGTTTCTCCTTAGTTCTAGGTTGCTTCTCTCCTTGACTAGTTTCCAACCATTGCTTCTTGTCCTGCTTTCAGGTGCTTTGGAGAATAGCTTGGCTCCCTCTTCTTTGTGGCAGCCTCTGAGATATTGGAACACTGCTATCATGTCACCCCTCACCCTTCTCTTCATTAAACTACACATACCCAATTCCAGCAACCGTTCCCTATATGTTTTAGCCTCCAGTCCCCCAATCATCTTTGTTGCTCTTCTCTGTACTCTTTCTAGAGTCTCGACATCTTTTTTACATCGTGGTGACCAAAACTGGATGCAGTATTCCAGGTGTGGCCTTACCAAGGCATTGTAAAGTGGTATTAGTACTTCACGTGATCTTGATTTCCTTTTCCTTTCCAAAAGATTGCATCAGTCAAAGGGCCTTGGGCAGCTGCTGCCATGGTATTCCCATATGGGTGGCTTAGACAAATAAAAGTGGAAGGTCGTGGACTGGCTGGATAGGAAAGACTGAAGGGAAATTGTTTTGCGTCTAAGCTTTCTGTTTGAAAATAATTGAGAAGCCTAATGCTAATTTCTTCTTTGAAGCAAACCTCAAAGCCCTCTCAAATACATATTCTGACCAGAAATACATATTCAGGTGGCATTTCTATTCAACTAATATAGTCCTCCCTCCCTCCCTCCCTCCCTCCCTTCCTTCCTTCCTTCCTTCCTTCCTTCCTTCCTTCCTTCCTTCCTTCCTTCCTTCCTTCCCTCCCTCCCTCCCTCCCTCCATCTTAAGCCTTTTAAGCCACATTGCATACTGTTTTCCTGCCTTCAGACCTCTCTATTGGCTTTATTGCTAGAGTTTAATTCCCATGATCCTATTGTTCCCCTCCCCCCAATCATCTTTGTTTAAAATGCAATTTGATGCACAAACAGCATAAATTCTCTAGCAAGCCTGGAAATCTGTGGGGAAGCATCATGCCAACAACACCACGCTGGCCAGTTCCCTCTGTAATTGAATCTTCAAACTCTGCCTGACAAACAAAAGACAAGAGAAAAATGAAACATTGGTTCAGGTGCGGAGACGGCAGCCTAGTTAAAAAGGAAAACTCTCCAGAGAACAGTTGGAGGTTGAGTTTCTCCCCAGCTTTGAGAGCTTCTATCTTGATGAATGCCATGCTGAAAAATGAACCATGGGAAAAACATAGTCTAGGCTGAACATGGATTGGCTGCCTTGAAATGCTTCTGCCCCGCTGTAGCAATTTATTGCTGAAGTCCCTTGTCTCCTGCTTCCTGGACAGAGAGACCCAAGCCCTTTCCTCACTTCTAATGTGTATTCTAACACAATCCAACCAATAATATGGTAGTAATGAAGACAGGTCTTGTCTTTGTCTAGTTCACTCCCAGGCATCAGTTGTATCTCCCTTGAGCCAGTGCTGGAAAGAAATGCATCTGAAGAGTCCTTCGTGCTGAGCTTGGTTGTTTGCTTGCAGACATTTCATTACCCAACTACATAACACCATCAGTCTGAGTGGCATTACCTGGTTGGGTAATGAAATGTCTGCAAGCAAACGACCAAGCTCAGAGAGCACCAAGGACTCCATAGGGCTCTGAGCTACTGTATAGATATTCTCTCCTATTGAAATGCATCTTATCTGATGCAAGATGAGAAAAGTAGATCACCAAGACACAAAGATGAGGAGGTCTGAACAAGGAATGGAGATATAAAAAGAAAAAACTACCAAGCAGAGCCCTGAGATTGAGAAGCATGCTGTAGGGCAGAGGTCCTCAACCTTTTGGGCACCAGGGACCGGTTCCGTGGACAGAGGTTTTCCCAAGGTTCTGTGTGCTGCCTGCATCTTGCAGATGGGGCTTTGCTTGTTTGTGCGGCCTGGTTGCTGGCATGCTGCAGCCTGGTACTGGTCTACAGAACGGGGGTTGGGGCCCCCCTGTTGTAGGAAGTGGCATTTTCTCCCCTAGGAGATTATTGGGAAGAAGAAAAGTGTTGAGGGTATGGTTGAAGGAAGGCACTGGTCTTAGGAAGCCATTCAAAGTGAGGGTAGTAGAGAGGTCACAAAGTCCTAGGATATTTACCAAAATGTCTCTATCTCTTTCACACATGTGATGTTTTGATAAGGACAGTATAAGGTCTAAGGAAATTGAGCTTGTCTCCATTGTTCTCTAAGACAGGTGTGCATGTAGCCCACAAGTGGCTGGCTGAGGAATTCTGAGAGTTGAAATCCACAAGTCTTAAAGTTGCCACGTTTGGAGACCCCTGCTCTAAGATATGACCTCTTTCAAGCAATACCATCTTTTTCTATGTAAGCCAAACTAGCATGCAATATAATCAAATGGAAAAGAATGGATTTTTCTCACCGCATTATAGCTCCAGGAAAAATATTCACCCTCTTGGGATTTTTAGAACTTTGCATAACTCTGCCACCAAATGTTATCAGAGCTTTGTCTGGGCCCTACTGATCTATGAAGAGAATCTGAGTGAACAAATAACATCAAAAGATTGGCATAATTTCTTACTTCTTTCACAAATTCATGGGATACGCCATTGTGAAAAAGCAATTTTGCCCAAGTTAATTCAATTAAAGAGATGACTACATTGTGTGAGTACTTCTTTAAACAATCAGAGGTGATTTAGGGCCATGCCCTATATAAAGCTCACAAACTAAGGCTCACCTCATTGCAGTGAAGTTCTCACTCCACAAATTCTAGAAGTATATCATGGCCCTCTTAAGTGTTTGAAGACCTCCTTTAAAAGGCATTGAAGCCTATGTGTCTGAAAAAGGTTACAAAATTGTACTGAATGCACTAGGGCTCCACCAGTCCATAGACAAAGACAACCTTGAAATGGAGATAATCTGGCACTATAGTGTATTGTCCCCAAGAGTGGCTATCAAACTCACTGCAAGAGGATAGCAGAAAAGTACTCTAGAACAATTCTCAACCTGTGATCCACAGACCCTCAGGGGCTGCAATGTCATCACAGGGGGTTGGCAAAGACTTGGAAAATCTTGAGTTAGGTCTTGGAGGTCTGTGGTCTCTGGTCACAAAAAGTATTTAAAGGGGGTCTGTGGTGAAGAAAAAGTTGAGAATCATTGCTCTAGAACAGGGGTGTCAAACTGCCGGCCCACAGGCCGGAGCATCACGGAGAAACCGCGCCCATCCCATTTTCGGCAATGGGAAAAAGTTCCGATACGTTGCGTGACGTCACGTGACATCGCGAGTTTGACATGCCTGCTCTAGAACAACAAAAGGGATCTTGCAAGTTTGTTTTGCCTTGGCTAGAGTCATGAAAGATTAGCAAGGCAAAAACCACTGCTCACTAAAAAAGAACACTTATTCTCACCTCACATTTGCTACACCTGTACATGGACATCCGGATTACTATACACTTTATGAGTCAAAAGTAGAACTTTTCGGGCTACCTTTATGTCTGGTGGAAACCAAACATCACGTTCCACAAGGAGGACCTCATTCCAATGATCAAGCATGGAGATGTTAGTATCGTAGTTGGAGGATGCATTTATTGCCAGGAACAGATGATATGGCATCAGTTAAGGCAACATGATTTCTGCTTTATATCAGTGAATTATACAAAAGGATAGCAGGCCACCCATCTACCAGTCAAAGCTAAATACAAGTGTGCCATGCAGCAAGACCATGTTCTCAAACATATAAATTCATTTACATAAACAAATTCAGTGTTTTGGAATAACCAAGCCAAAATCCAGATCTCAACCCCACGGAATCTAAAACGAGGAAATCTTGCTGAAAGAAAACCCCAAACATTACTGACCTGAAGCTTTTTGCAGTGGATCAAGAGTCTTAAATAATGACATGGAACATTGATCACCAATTGCAGAACACACTTGGTTGCAATTACTGTAGCTAAAGAGGCTACAACCAGTTAATTGAATCTAAGGAGGTGATTAATTTTTCACATGGGTACTTCAAATTTATTTATTTATTTATTTATTTATTTATTTATTTATTTATTTATTTATTTATTTATTTATTTATTTATTTATTTATTTATTCAAAACCACTTACGTGGCCAGCCATTTCTGGACAGCTCATGACAAGCTGGTTGAGTTTGTTTATGAAGTAAATGAAACAAGGCACAAACTCTGACATTAAATTTGTTTGTTTGTTGTTTGTTTCTTGCCTTTATCACTTTTATAAATGACTTGAGGCAGCGAAAATACCTAGTACTCCTTCCTCTTCCTCTTTTCCCCATAGAAACAGACCTACAAGGTGAGTTGGGAGCATGACCAGCCCAAAGTCACCCATCCAGCTTCCATGCCTGAATCAGGACTAGAACTCACAGTCTCTCACAATTTCTAGCCTGGTGCCTGAACCACTAAACTAAACTGGTTTAATTGTTCATTAATGTTCCTTTACAGACGCTAGATATAGTTCTGATAATATTCAGTGACAAAGATAGGCATAAACTCAAAAAAAAACATAAATGGAGGTGGCATGTTTATGTCTAACTCTTCTCAGAAATGTAAATGCCTGAAGGCATTAAATATTTCTTAAGGATTCCTATCCGTGTGGTGATTTTTATGATTTTTGTAGCATCACATGGTCCATTAAGTGGTCCAATTATGCAAACATTGGTGGGAAAGGCAATTCCGCCTTAAATATATTGATCTTCTAGCTAAAATATTACACTAAATTGTAACCATGTGCCTGTCTTGCCATAATCAATAAAGCTTTTTGCCGTGTTTAACACATCAACTTATGTTTAACATCATTTAGACATTAGGCAAAAGAGTAGTCCCATATATTTCAATGGAATTTGTTGTCTGTTTCTAATTACATGATTAAGATCTTGCCTAGAGAGGCTGCAGTAAATTTTTTATGGAATGAAGCTCTGAAAAGGAAGTATCTTTTTAGAAATCACTATACAAAATATTTTTATAGAACCATCTAAAGTGCATATCAGTTCAAAACTAGGCCCCAGGTTGGATCAGTCTGTGAGTAGATAGGGAGGGAATCCATTTTTATATATAGGTCTACCTTTTCAAACAACTGCTGAATTTTTGAGAACAATATACAACATTGTACACTATACAACAATCCAATCCAAATACTAACGGATAATGAAGCATTGGATCCAAATAATTAGTTTGTAGGTGGGAAGGAAGGAAGGAAGGAAGGAAGGAAGGAAGGAAGGAAGGAAGGAAGGGAGGGAGGGAGGGAGGGAGGGAGGGAGGGAGGGAGGGAAGGAAGGAAGGAAGGAAGGAAGGAAGGAAGGGAGGGAGGGAGGGAGGGAGGGAGGGAGGGAGGGAGGGAGGGAAGGAAGGAAGGAAGGAAGGAAGGAAGGAAGGAAGGAAGGAAGGAAGGAAAGGAGGGAGGGAGGGAGGGAAGGAAGGAAGGAAGGAAGGAAGGAAGGAAGGAAGGAAGGAAGGAAGGAAGGAAGGAAAGGAGGGAGGGAGGGAAGGAAGGAAGGAAGGAAGGAAGGAAGGAAGGAAGGAAGGAAAGGAGGGAGGGAGGGAGGGAAGGAAGGAAGGAAGGAAGGAAGGAAGGAAGGAAGGAAGGAAGGAAGGAAGGAAAGGAGGGAGGGAGGGAGGGAAGGAAGGAAGGAAGGAAGGAAGGAAGGAAGGAAGGAAGGAAGGAAAGGAGGGAGGGAGGGAGGGAAGGAAGGAAGGAAGGAAGGAAGGAAGGAAGGAAAGGAGGGAGGGAGGGAGGGAAGGAAGGAAGGAAGGAAGGAAGGAAGGAAGGAAGGAAGGAAGGAAGGAAGGAAGGAAGGAAGGAAGAGGAGGAGGAGAGGAAAGACTTGCTTTAAGTTCATAAAATTTGAAGTCACAGGAAACTGTGGGCAACCCAAAACATAGTCAAGGGATGCAATTGAAACCATATGCCTGTAGTTATCTTCCCTGGTGCCCACCAGATTGTGGGCCCCACCTGATATTTTAAAGATTCCAATTTAAATGAATAAATGGGAGGTTGGCATGCTGTGAAGCCAAATGCCAGCCTCAAGCATAATATATGATGCCAATAATGTTTCTGGGCACTACATAACATGCAAATCCATTCTTAGGCAATGAAATGTGTGTGTGTGTGTGTGTGTGTGTGTGTGTGTGTGTGTGTGCACACGCGCATGTACCTTCTGTTGCCACCATTTTAGCAAAGTACCATAAAAATCTCTCCACGTTTCAAACTGACTGAATTTCTTTCTAAAATTGGAGAGTTTGATGAGGTCCTTAGTTTCCTTTGAGCAACAGATTCTTGCAAAAATTTAATCATGAAATCATGAAATCAAACTTAAATTAGTAACATGGATTTTATATACACTTAATCCTCTCCTTATGGTCACAGCTGTGGCTAGTATTTCTGTTGTTAAGCTAGGTGGTTGTGGACTGAGTCAATGCCTGATTTTAGGATCTTCTTTTCCCACGGCTGTTAAGCGAATTATGGCAGTTGTTAAGTGAATCATGTGGTCATTAAGTGAATCCAGCTTCCTCCATTGATTTTGCTTGTCAGCAGCTATCTGGGAAGGTTGCAAATGGCAATCATGTGATTCCAGGATGCTGCAAACATCGTAAAAACAAGCTAGTTGCCAAGTGTCCAAAAGTGACTATCAAGATTGTAAGTGCGAGGACCAGGTGCAAATTACATTTTTTTCAGTGCTGTTGTAACTTTGAACTGTCAATAAACAAATGGTTGTAAGTTGGGGACTACCTGTATAGGCTGTGCCAGAAAATCACCTTTCTACATTCAATAAAGGAGCAGAACAAATTAAAGAAGATCTAACTAGTGTCCTTTAGGGAGAACAAAGACTCCTGGTTTTTTTTTCATGAGGCTACTTGCTTTCAAGTATTGTGTGTCTTTCATCCCATTTCATCTTCTGCTAATTAAGAAGAATATAATCAGACCTATTAAATCTCACCCATGTCTATGAAAAAAGTCATCTAGGTCATGGTTGTCCCAAAGACAACTGGAAAGACAACTGGACTTTGTTTTTCCTTGAAGATGTTTCACTTCTCATCCATTCTCATCCTGGAAAACCGAAGAAGCTCCTTGTATGAGTAGCAAAACATCTTCAAGGAAAAACAAAGTCCAGTTGCATTTTGAAAAAGCATCTTTGGGATTTTAGTTCATGCTTTTTATGCTACAGGATGACCAAGCCAGTTCAAGATGTGAATGCAGACTTCTCACTTCTGGGGTAAAGACAGATGTTCTAATTTAGGGCAGACATGTCAAACTCATGACGTCACATGATGTCGCACAATGTATCAGGACGGTTTTGCCATTGCCGGCAATGGGTTGGGCGGGGCTTCCTCATGAGGAACAATACGTGTTGCGACGTATTGCGACTTTTTTCCCATTGCCGGCAATGGGGTGGGCACGGTTTTGCTATGATGTATCCGGCCTGCAGGCCAGCAGTTTGACACCCCTGAGAAAGATCTCAGTTTTATCTTGCTCTGCTGATTCCCCATTAATTAGCAGTGTCTCGTAACCAGGGATTAAAAATGGGAGTGGGACTACAGCTTCTTGGTAATTAAAACAACAGGTTTCCTTGACGAAGACCAAACCACTACTAGTCATGCTGTGATTGACTAAGATGTGTCTTCTCATCTCAAAGGCTTCTCAGCTGCCCAATAGGAACTCTCTTGCTATATAATTAACACTTTCCTAAATCCTACCTCTTGGTCTCCAAGGCGATAAGAAGTTTTTGTGATCAAAGCTTCTAGTCTGCAGAAAGTGGGAAATGGATTCTACTGGTAGATGCAAGCTAACTTTGGTGAACAGGAGAGACAAACTAATCCTCTTCCTTCAGCTGAGTGCATTCAGTGTGAAGTTGTTTTCTTTACTGGCTTGATATTCTCTCCTTCCACTGAAGAGCACAAGGCGATATACATGGAAGGAATCCCTTAATTTTATCACCATAACCGCAGCCCTGTCAGAGAGGTTGAACTAAGAAATTATGATCAATTCAGAATCACCCATAGTCAAGTGGGAACTTGAATCTGGTTTTCTCACCTATCCATGCTTGGTTTCTTAGCCACCTTACCACTTGCCAGCCTAATTACTGTCTGGTGTCTGCCATCCAGCTGTTATCCTGTGGGAGTATGGTGCTCTTTAGCATTGTTGAAAATAGTCAATACTTTAGGTATTTATTTTCCTTTTGTTTTCATTTATCTCCTAATATCTTTTTAAAATACATTCGCAACATTTGTCAGAGACTTAATTGCTTTGTTCTGACTATCCCCCATCCCCCCCAAAAAAATATTTGCTCCTTTCCCTTTGCATTTCATTGCACCTAGAATAGAACAGAGCTGGAAGGGACCTCGGAGGTCTTCTAGTCCAGACCCCTGCTTGAGCAGGAGAACCTGTACTATTTCAGACAAGTGACTGTCTAGTCTCTTGTTAAAAACCTCCAGTGATGGAGCACCCATGATTTCTGAAGGCAAGCTGTTCCACTGGTTTTGTCCTCACTGTTAGGAAGTTTGTCCTTAATTGCAGGTTGCTTCTCTCTTTGATCAGTTTCCAGCCATTATTTCTTGTCTTGCCCTCTGGTGCTTTGGATAATAGTTTGATGCCCACTTCTTTGTGGCAACCCCTCAAATACTGGAATACTGCTATCATGTCACTCTTGTTTCTTCTTTTCTTTAGACTAGCCAAACCCAAGTCCTGTAGCAATTCTTCATATGTTTTAATCTCCAGGCCTTTGATCATTTTAGTTGCTCTTCTCTGTTTTTTTTCCCAAACTCTCAACATTTTTGTGATAAGCTAACCAAAATTGGCTGCAGTATTCCAGCTGTGTGGTCTTACTAGGGTTTTATAAAGTGGTACTAATACTTCCCATGATCTTGATTAGCTTTTTTGGTTGCTGCTGCACACTGCTGGCTCATAGTCAAGTTATCATCCACTAGGATTCCAAGGTCCCTCTCACAGTTACTGTTTTTAAACCAGGTCTCGCCCAATCTGTATTTGTACCTTTGGTTTTTCCTGCCTAAATGTAAGACTTTGCTTTTCTCCACATTGAAACTCATTTTGTTGGCTAGGGCCCATTGTTCATGTGTTGTATATGTAAACAGTAATAATACTTCATTAACAGATTGTGAAAAACTAGGGAAGCCGCCTGACAGAAAAACACGCGGGAACTTTGACAGCTGTCAAAGTTCCCCGCACAGCGCAGGCGCCACCACTGACAGCTCGCGGCTGTCAAACTCCGGACCAGGCGGAAGCCTAAGCTGTCAAAGTTCCCCGCACAGCGCAGGCGCAACCACTGACAGCTCGCGGCTGTCAAAACACCAAACCATGCGGAAGCCGGAGCTGTCAACAGAACACAACGCGGATTGGTCCCGGTTTGACGCGGCGCCAAAATGAACACTCCTAATTGGCCCTCGCTGCCAGCTGCCGGCTATAAAAGCCGGACAAGTTATTCTATGTTTGCCTTGTACTAAATAAACCCTGTTGTTAACTAGCCTGTCGTCCCGAGTGGTCCTTAGGCTACTTCACTGGCGACGAAGGTGGGATCGCTCCGGAGCTGAAGTCACGGCCGAGGAAGAGAGTTCCCGGCAAGAGCTGTCACAGGAAGTTTTAACTTCCAAAGGAGCAACCCAGGACCGGACGACATGGCAAACTTCGGGCGTGTGAGGGAATTTGATACCCGCCATCCCGAGAGATGGCAATCACACTTAGGCCAGGTCGAGGGATTCCTCCTCGTCAGTAAAATCACTGACGACAGAGCAAAGGCCGCCGCTCTTCTATACATCAGCGGACCTCCAGTGTATGATGCAGCCGTTGGCCTGTTCAGCCCGGTGCCCATCACAGAAGTCTCCTACGCGGACCTGGTGGACCAGCTGAACAAGTACTATATGCCGGCTCGCTCAGAACTGTACTGGCGGGTCCAATTCGCCCAAAAGAAACAGCGGCCGGACGAGCTCGCCAACGAGTTCATCGCGCAGAATGGAACGCAGGCAACCAAGGAGAGGCGACACTTTAGACCGCCGTAGGTCCAGGAACCCCCCTCCGCCGCCGCCACATTACGAGCAACGGGCCGCCTGTGCCAGCTACGGGGGCAACCATGCCCGGGGAAGCTGCCGATTCAGAAACGCTAAATGCCACAATTGCGGAAAGACCGGCCACATCAAGCCGGTGTGCCGCAGCAAGGGCCGTGACAACGTCCATGATCTGGAGGCAAACTCCCCAGGTAGGCCAGCTACTCAGGCCAGCAGAGAAAAACCGCCAGGGCCCCTGGTAGAGACAATTGACAGGGTAAACAGCCTAAGCGCAAAGGTTAAGGTCTGGGTAAAAATTCAGGGGGTACCCTGCCACATGGAGGTGGATTCAGGGTCAGCAGTCTCCTTAATATCATTAAAAACGTATCAGGAGATCTGTCGGCAAGGCAAGGGACAAATTCCCCTGAGGCAAACCCAAGTACACCTAGCTGACTTCCAGAAAACCCCCATTCCTCTGGAAGGGAGGGCTAAGGTCATAGTGCAGTACAAGGGGTTCAAGGGTCCCTTAGAGGTTTTAGTTACGCCAGGGAACCGCACCAACTTGATAGGGTTAAACTGGTTCGGGCCACTAGGGATCGCCATAACGGGGGTAAACACAATTCAATCACCCAGCCTAGAAGCCGTTTGCAACAAATATGCAGACGTCTTCGATGGCACTTTAGGAAAATACACTGGACCCCCCATCTCCTTACAGTTAAACCCAGCAATCCAACCAATTAAGATAAGAGCTAGGAGAGTACCCTTTGCCCTAAAAGAAAAAATAGAAAACGAACTTGATCGCCTCATAGGCCTCGGGGTGCTTGAACCAACGGAGGGGGGGACCTGGGAGACCCCTATTGTCACCCCAATTAAACCTAATGGAGAAGTGAGAGTCTGCGCAGACTATAAAGCGACAGTCAACCTAGCCCTCAGCCCCCACGCTTACCCGGTGCCAGCGGTAAGGGACGTATTTGCTTCCATCCGTTCTGGCGCCATTTTCGCAAAACTCGATCTCACACAGGCGTATTTACAACTGCCTGTCACTGAGGACACCACGGAAGCCCAGACGATTGTCACCCACCGCGGTGCCTTTAAAGTAAAGAGACTCCAATTCGGCATATCGGCGGCCCCAGGTATATTTCAGGGTATCATGGAGAAGACCCTGAAGGGAATACCCGGGGTCTGCCCCTAATTCGACGATGTTCTCATCGCCGGAGAAAACGAAGCAAACTTAGCTGACAGGCTGTCAGCTGTGCTGAGCCGGCTCAGAGAAGCCGGCCTCAAACTTAAGCGAGAAAAGTGCTCTATTGGAGTCACATCCACTGAATTCCTAGGGTACAAAATAGACGGACAGGGCATCCACCCCACCACAGACAAACTAAGGGCTATTCAAACTGCACCCAGCCCAAGGAATAAACAAGAGCTTCAAGCTTTTTTAGGGTTATTAAACTTCTACCATGCCTTCATCCCCCATAAAGCCACTATCGCGGAGCCCCTGCATAGGCTCCTGGACAAGGGCACTGTTTGGTCCTGGACCAAGATACATGAGAATAGTTTCCAATCATTAAAACATATTATCTGTCGCAGCTCAACTATCACCCTATTCAGAGAAGATACCCCAATATGCATCGCTTGCGATGCCTCTCCCTATGGAATCGGGGCGGTATTAAGTCATCTATTCAAGGACGGTACACAAAGACCCATAGCCTTCTATTCACGCACTCTGACCAAAGCAGAAAGAAATTACGCACAAATAGACAGGGAAGCCCTAGCAATAGTTGCAGGGGTCAAAAAATTTCATGACTACCTTTATGGGAGGCCATTTACTATATTTACTGATCACAAACCCCTGCTGGGCATATTCACTTGGAATAAAACTACACCACAAATTCTCTCTCCGAGAATATTACGGTGGTCCACATTCTTAGCAGCCTATTCCTATCAACTAATACATAAACCAGGGAAAGAATTAGGACACGCAGACTGCCTCAGCAGACTGCCCATGCAAAACAAGGACTCTGACCCAGCCCCAGCTGGTCTGATTTTAGCAATCTCCCAACTTCCAGATTGCCCCCTGACTGCAAACAGTATAGCCAACAATTCAGCCAAAGACAAAATACTTACCAGAATCCTCAAATGGGCCACAACGGGGTGGCCAGCTCAAAACCCACAACCCCAATTCCAACCATATTTTAACAGGAAAAATGAGATCTCCACCCATAGGGGATGCCTGCTGTGGGGAAATAGGGTCATCATACCAGAGAAAAACATAGACCAAACAATACACATTTTACATGAAGGACACCCAGGCATTGTAAAGATGAAAGCGATGGCTAGAAGTTATGTATGGTGGCCAGGCATTGATACACAAATAGAAAAATACGTGGGAGGGTGCTATACCTGTCAGGCGACCCGAAACGAGCCACCCCAAGCACCGATCCACAAATGGGAAACTACAAGGAACCCTTGGTCACGTATACATTTAGATTTTGCAGGACCTATCCAGGGCCAAAGTTTCTTAATTGTAGTAGACAGCTATTCTAAATGGCTAGAAGTCACTCCCCTTAGAAAAACAACGTCCGAATCCACTATTCAAGCCTTAAGGAAAATATTCGCCACACATGGCCTTCCAGACACCATAGTTTCAGACAACGGACCTCAATTCACCTCTCGTGAATTTCAGATGTTCGCTATGAAGAATTGTATTAGGCTGGTAACGTCGGCGCCGTTCCACCCATCGTCGAACGGGATGGCTGAAATTATGGTACGGTCTACAAAAGAAGCCTTGAAAAAATTCGTTAAAGGAAATTGGCAGAGGCGTCTCAGCCACTTCCTCTTGTCACAACACTCAACCCCATGCACAACAACGGGCAAATCACCAGCGGAATTGAGATGGGGGAGGAGGCTAATAACACGACTCGATAGACTGCACCCTGACACATACCCAGAAGAAAAAGAGCACCCCTACCCAAACCGCACACTCAACCCAGGACAATTGATATGGGCACGGTCATACACGGATAAAAACAAGTGGGTCCAAGGGACAGTACTAAAACAAACCGGACCCATTTCATACCTTATTGCCACACAAGCACACGGCAACATACGCCGCCATATTGACCAACTCAGACCTAGACAACCACCACACAACTCGGAGCACCCAAAGCATTCCGAGCTACAACCCCCCCCGGAAATACTTCCTATGCCAAACCAGGAAGAAGAACAGCAGGGGAACGAACTACCAGAACCAGACAATCCCCCACCCCTTCGCCGCTCCAACAGGAATCGAAGAGCCCCCACCTACCTAAAAGACTATCAGTGGGCAGGTTCCAACATCCAAGAGGGAGGAAACGCGCCAGGGGAGGGGTAAGGGGTGTGTTGTATATGTAAACAGTAATAATACTTCATTAACAGATTGTGAAAAACTAGGGAAGCCGCCTGACAGAAAAACACGCGGGAACTTTGACAGCTGTCAAAGTTCCCCGCACAGCGCAGGCGCCACCACTGACAGCTCGCGGCTGTCAAACTCCGGACCAGGCGGAAGCCTAAGCTGTCAAAGTTCCCCGCACAGCGCAGGCGCAACCACTGACAGCTCGCGGCTGTCAAAACACCAAACCATGCGGAAGCCGGAGCTGTCAACAGAAGACAACGCGGATTGGTCCCGGTTTGACGCGGCGCCAAAATGAACACTCCTAATTGGCCCTCGCTGCCAGCTGCCGGCTATAAAAGCCGGACAAGTTATTCTATGTTTGCCTTGTACTAAATAAACCCTGTTGTTAACTAGCCTGTCGTCCCGAGTGGTCCTTAGGCTACTTCAGTTCAATTTTGTCAAGATCTTTTTGGATCCTGAGTTTGTCTTCTGGGGTGTTGGCTATTCCTGTCAGTTTGGTGTCATCTGCAAATTAGATGAGGTCCCCTTCAATTCCCTCATCTAAATCATTTATGAAGATATTGAAGAGTACTGGGCCTAAAATGGACCATGTGGTACCCAGCTGCTTACTTCTCTCCATGTGGATGTAGTGCCTAGAGCAGAGATGGACTGGCAAGGGTTTACAGCATCCTCCGATTCTTGTTTGGTGGTCCTAAACCCATTAAGGCCATGCTACCTGATTAAAGAAGGAAGGTTTGTCAGCCATTAGATCAATTTAAAACACTTTTAAGTCCTTACCAAACACCATATATATCCTCATTCCATCTGATTGGTAATGTACCTTTCCTAGCCTTGGCCATCAAATTAAATCTCAACCCCAACTGTGGCACTTCTGGCTGTCAAAATATTGAGTGCCCCTGACCTCAGACATTGTAGGAAGAAAATTGCCTTTCTCCTATATGTTACAACTGAACATATTGTTGTTACTTACATCCAGGTTGGTCTGTAATAAGGCCATCCTTAGCTCGGAATGGATCATGGATGAAAGAGCCAATCTAATGTGTATTATTAAGACTTTGCTGGACTTGAATTACAGGATTTTTATTTATATGAACCCCACCTTTATTAGTCAGTCCTAGAGGAGATCAACCCTGACTGCTCTTTAGAAGGCCAGATCCTGAAGCTAAAACTTAAATACTTTGGCCACCTAATGAGAAGGAAGGACTCACTGGAGAAGAGCCTAATGCTGGGAAAGGTTGAGGGCAATAGAAGAAGGGGATGACAGAGAATGAGGTGGCTGGATGGAGTCACTGAAGCAGTAGGCGTGAGCTTAAGTGGACTCCAGAAGATGGTAGAGGACAGGAAGGCCTGGAGGAACGTTGTCCATGGGGTCACAATGGGTTGGACATGACTTCACTGCTAACAACAACAACACTTTATTACTTTTACAAATAATTCAGGGACATTTGCCCAGCTGGGTTTTGAATGTGGCATCAGCTGAGATAGCAGGGCAGTAGTAAAAGTATAGCTATTGTTATCCAAAATATTTGGATGACCTTCAGAGGTGATGCTCCACAAATTGCCAGATGCAAGATCCTTTTTGTTGAACTCTAGGGATCATTTGAGATTCTTGCTGATACACCAGTGTCCCTATTGCATAACAAACTTCCTCCCCAAGTTGCTTGAGTCCATGGCTGGGCTTGCACTGGAGTTCTCCAGCTTTATGGTCTTCGGTGATTTTAATCCATCTTCCCTGGGGGCAGATAGCTTAGGAGTTCATGGCCACTATGACAGTCATGGCCTGTCCCAAGTCATATGTATAAATCTAAAATAAAATAAACATTGCCACAGGAATTCTTTAAGCCATAAATTATCCTATTGCAAAGCAGGAGAAATAGCTGGGATCAGCTGGGAAAAGGTGGAGGGAGCCAGTTGGCCCTGCACATCAGGATCCCATGTGCCATTTAAGAATATTATAGTTAAAAATGTCACACAAATTCAGCCTTTCCCAAACTATTTGTGAGATGCTATGTCTCAGTTGTCTATGGGCAACCCAATCTAGGAATAGAGAGGAGAAATGGGTGGTAGGAATTGGCTGTCTACAGCTCAGATCAGGCCCATCTATACTAAAAGATGATAGGAGACAGAAGGAATTATTTTCCTTTTGAAAAATGTTCATGCAAAGCATGGACTCAGCCACTTATCTAGGACTCCAGCTATTAACCTATCAATATACCTAATTCTGACATAAGTACAAAGGAAGTCCTTAAGATTAACTTGTTTCTAACCAGCTCTGAGCTGCCTGCTTTAAAAGCTTTGCTGAATCAAAGCTTAGTGTTTCTATGGAATCCCAAACTGCCTTTACTCTGTATCTACAAAGATGCGTACAAAAACACTTCACTTTTTCCAGCCCTGTGAAAGGAGGGCTTTTCACGTGCCTGAGCATCAACATCTCTCTAATCAGACTTCCTTGGCTGAACCAATTCTCAATGCAGAATGCATTTCTCTTAATGTGTCTTCTGGGAAATCTCAATAATGAATGGCCTTTTGGAATAAAACATCATTAAAATAATATAGAGCACATTAATATCAATTCGCAGGCTGCAGTTGAGAAGTTTGATTTCCATGGTGTGGGGAGAAGCTGAGAGGAGCATTTAGCCAACATCCATAACTTCAATTCTCTTCAACCCATAAAAGTCTCAATTCCACTCATCCATTATGGCATCCTATTTTTTTAAATGGTCCAATGGATTTATGTCTTAGTAAAACATCTCCTCACCTTACAGTTTCAAGTAAAAAAATCACCACATGTTTTCTTCTGTAGTTAATGCACATTCGCACAATGTGCCTCTCTATTTCTTACAAGCTGCATTGCTGAGGGGCGGATTTCTGCAATATAGTTTCCCTCTGGCCACTTGGGAGGCTTTTCAATCAATCTAAACCATCCCCATATTATTTATTTGACTCAGATTCGTTTCTGCAGTTGCCTGATGCATCTCAACCTGGTCGGTTGCTTTTCGCTTCCTGTACAAGAAGATGTAAAGCAATGTTTAAACTGATGTTTATTGTGAATGTTCCCTAAGATAGTTGAATGAGAAAGACCCTCCAAAAGAACAAAGTCTGCAAGTCAATTCAAGAATAAGTGGACACTAGTGTTACATCACAAAAGAGCCAGTTTGGTATAGCAGTTAAGAAGGCATCAGGCTTAGCAACCGGGAGAGCGTGAGTTCTAGTCCTGCCTTAGGCACAAAGCCAGTTGGTGACCTTGGATCCGTCACTCTCTCAGCCCTAGAAAGAAGGTGGCCAAGACAAACCATTTCTGAAAAACCTTGCCAAGAAAACCGCAGCAACTTGTCCAAGCAGTCACTAGCAATCAAGGCTGACTCGAAGGCAGAAAGAAAGAAAGAAAAATGGACTGCATGATATCAGTGTAATGACTGTCTCACAGGATGACAGATGTTCAAACTCATCTGGCTTCCTGGTGGTGAGCCTCAGCGTCTTCGCCATGGTGGGGGACAAAATTTGATGGAGGAGAAATGTGAGGTTGTTCTCTACTTGAGCAAGTGTTTCCGCTAGAATGGACAGTAGATAATGACCCTGGGTAGCAGCGGCCTCTTCTCCCTGCTCTTCAGTGCCAAGGAAGAAGAAGCAGCCCTTTTTCATAATCGGGCATCATCCTAACCCTGCTTGCCTCAGTTTCCAGTGGGTCACGTTTTTCACATAGGGTTTTTATTTCCTTCCTTTCCTTTTTTTCCCACCCCACATTTGCCCTGAGGCTAGATTTAAATCTTCTTGTGTCGATTATGTTTAAAGCAGTGCCCTCTTTTTGATTCACATCTTATGACCTGGTTGAATACAGTTTCTGAATCAAAAGAACGTGTCCATGGGAGCCCAGCCTCGTGCAAGATTTGTTTACCTTCAGCTTCCCATGGCCATGCATGCAGCCAGACCCCTGCATAAGGCGGACTCACACAAAGGTTTACACAGGAAGTGCATTCTCTGAGTACCAGGAGCCCTCTCAAATCACCACAGCGAACATTAGCTGTGGATTTTGGACGTTCACACTCCAAATTATTCTGTTTCTCCGGATCAAGCCAGCCACACAAAAACTGAAAAGTAACAATATCATCTGGTAA
>NC_139513.1:122171409-122416409 GCF_947247035.1 Vipera ursinii | reverse complement strand
TGGAACGCAGGCCCTACTTTACGGCATACCATTTTAAAAGCTTTCAGTGATACTTGCTGATGCTTTCCAATCCGTGGGAACAAGGACGTTTCAGTTCAGACCTGGCGGCCGTGCATAATGGAAGCTCGAGAAGAGGTAAACATATTCTTGAGAATTAGAGGAAGGAAAGATGAAAAGGAGAGGCAAAGGGGCTCACATGCTTTTTAAAAGAAGGAAAATAGTAAACAGGTGCTAGGATAAAGATAAAGACAAGAGCTTTATGTATCAGTAAATATCAGCAAATAATTTTCCTTGCCTCCAGCAGTAATGCTCCCCAAATTAAATTAAAAAGAGTTAAGAACATCCAAAATTTGCCAGGCCAGGCTCTTTTATGAGATATTGCAATCCTGCAGAAGATCTCAGAAGATTTTTAAGGATCCTATCTGGGGAGTTCATGAGATTTGAGGCTGAAATTTAACAGCATTTACAAACTTCCAAATGATCTAATATTATGGTTGCTTAAGCCATCATATCCATAGCCTGAAGAGGTTGCTGAGCCCTCTGTTAAGTAGCTCAAGGATTTATTGCTGCAGGGCCAATACCATAGACCAGGACTCTCTAACCTTGACAACTTTACGACTTGTGGACTTCAACTCCCAGAATTCCTTAACTAGCATGGAGTTTAAGTCCACAAGTTGAGCATGGCTGGCTGAGGAATTCTGGGAGTTGAAGTCCACAAGTCATAAAGTTGCCAAAGGTTGGAGACCCCTGCTACAGACAATATTGTTCCATCATGCAAACACCAGTGCTGGCTTTCATCTATCCCCATTCCCACTTGATGGGATGGTGTCATTACTCCCATGTAATGCCTGCCATCAATGGACTAAGAATGCCCAGATGGGCTAGTTCTATGGAAGCAGAAGCAATGAGCATGGCTGGCTGAGGAATTCTGGGAGTTGAAGTCCACAAGTCATAAAGTTGCCAAAGATTGGAGACCCCTGCTACAGACAATATTGTTCCATCATGCAAACACCAGTGCTGGCTTTCATCTATCCCCATTCCCACTTGATGGGATGGTGTCATTACTCCCATGTAATGCCTGCCATCAATGGACTAAGAATGCCCAGATGGGCTAGTTCTATGGAAGCAGAAGCAATGAGCATGGCTGGCTGAGGAATTCTGGGAGTTGAAGTCCACAAGTCATAAAGTTGCCAAAGGTTGGAGACCCCTGCTACAGACAATATTGTTCCATCATGCAAACACCAGTGCTGGCTTTCATCTATCTCCATTCCCACTTGATGGGATGGTGTCATTACTCCCATGTAATGCCTGCCATCAATGGACTAAGAATGCCCAGATGGGCTAGTTCTATGGAAGCAGAAGCAATGAGCATGGCTGGCTGAGGAATTCTGGGAGTTGAAGTCCACAAGTCATAAAGTTGCCAAAGATTGGAGACCCCTGCTACAGACAATATTGTTCCATCATGCAAACACCAGTGCTGGCTTTCATCTATCCCCATTCCCACTTGATGGGATGGTGTCATTACTCCCATGTAATGCCTGCCATCAATGGACTAAGAATGCCCAGATGGGCTAGTTCTATGGAAGCAGAAGCAATGAGCATGGCTGGCTGAGGAATTCTGGGAGTTGAAGTCCACAAGTCATAAAGTTGCCAAAGGTTGGAGACCCCTGCTACAGACAATATTGTTCCATCATGCAAACACCAGTGCTGGCTTTCATCTATCCCCATTCCCACTTGATGGGATGGTGTCATTACTCCCATGTAATGCCTGCCATCAATGGACTAAGAATGCCCAGATGGGCTAGTTCTATGGAAGCAGAAGCAATGAGCATGGCTGGCTGAGGAATTCTGGGAGTTGAAGTCCACAAGTCATAAAGTTGCCAAAGGTTGGAGACCCCTGCTACAGACAATATTGTTCCATCATGCAAACACCAGTGCTGGCTTTCATCTATCCCCATTCCCACTTGATGGGATGGTGTCATTACTCCCATGTAATGCCTGCCATCAATGGACTAAGAATGCCCAGATGGGCTAGTTCTATGGAAGCAGAAGCAATGAGCATGGCTGGCTGAGAAATTCTGGGAGTTGAAGTCCACAAGTCATAAAGTTGCCAAAGATTGGAGACCCCTGCTACAGACAATATTGTTCCATCATGCAAACACCAGTGCTGGCTTTCATCTATCCCCATTCCCACTTGATGGGATGGTGTCATTACTCCCATGTAATGCCTGCCATCAATGGACTAAGAATGCCCAGATGGGCTAGTTCTATGGAAGCAGAAGCAATGAGCATGGCTGGCTGAGAAATTCTGGGAGTTGAAGTCCACAAGTCATAAAGTTGCCAAAGATTGGAGACCCCTGCTACAGACAATATTGTTCCATCATGCAAACACCAGTGCTGGCTTTCATCTATCCCCATTCCCACTTGATGGGATGGTGTCATTACTCCCATGTAATGCCTGCCATCAATGGACTAAGAATGCCCAGATGGGCTAGTTCTATGGAAGCAGAAGCAATGAGAGCAAGAGGAACCATAAAGCAGGGAATATCTTAAAAAGTTAAATCATGGCAACTGGACCAAAGGTTCCATGATTTAACCTTTTTAGATACATTTGGCCTGGATGACTGAGTCTTCATTTACACAGAGGGAAGCAAAGATCACCAGGGACTTATCCTATTATATTGTAGAGACTACCCCTTTAATCATTGTGCTACAGAAACAACTGTTACAAGTTAGGCAGGACAATTAAGAAGATATATTGCCCATTTTCAAAACGACTCTGATTATAACAGCTTATTTGGTTCATTCTGGAAATAGAACTTAGTTGTAGAAGAAATTGCTATTGTGAAGTTAATGGGTTGGATCAAGTCAGAGTAGACCCATTGAAATCCATAGGATATAAATTAGGGCTAATGAAAAACCACTGATCACATGGGGCTTTTCCACATCTGACCAAACCTGGAAGCAACTTAATAAGTAGAGAGCTTTAGCTAATAGTGAGCTATGGAAGCATTTCCAGCTTTTCCTCCCACAAACTCTTCCTTCTCAGCGGGATACAGTTAGAAGCCTTTTCAAATACGTTACTTAAATGAAATTTTAATATGGTACTCGCCTCAAGTCTTTTCCTCTCCCACCCCCCACTGATATTTAAAGCGCTTTTGTGATTCCTGAAGATGGCTCCTGAACCTTTAGCACATGGGTCAGTCAACCATTTGGAAACAAAGCTACTTGTCACGCTGGGAGGGCAAAACAAGCCTGCAGATGCTGACATGCTCTCTACCAAAGATCAGGCATCATATACCGAATCCGGTGCAGCAATTGTGAAAAGAACTATGTGGGCCAAACAGGAAGAAAACTATCTACCAGACAGCCCAAATACTTCCTGGCTATCAAAAGACACAACCCACTATCCCTCATGTCCATCCACAAAGACTCAGAAGGACACAGGTTTGATCTAACCAGGACCACAGTTGTAACCCAAGTGAAATCAAGAGGAGAAAGAGAATTCCTCAAAACCTGGTTCTCTACCAATAAGTCAATAAACAGACACATTGACATTGACCCAGTCCACCAACCGCTGAGAACGGAAGGATTACTTCAACCACAATTCCAAAGACAGCATTTAAAATGAACAAACAGGCACCCCACCACACAGCAATAAGAATCACTACCCCCCACAAGAAACCGGTCCACGTTTCAACAATAGCAGCCAGACAGACAAACAACCCGAAACCAGACTATGACTCAGAGGCAACCAAACGAACAAGCACCATTTGCATCACACAGACGATACTTAAACACCCAGCAACAACAACCAGCCAATCAAACAGCCCGAAACCAGACCATGACTCGGCAATATCTGAACAAATAACACCCACACCAATTTACATTACAGAAAAAGGTATTTAAAGGCCAGTGCTCTGACAGAAGAGCACAATTCAAAGTGCACTGAAGATGTCCCCTGAATGGAGATGAAACATTTGCAATCAAATTGCCAAGTTCAGAGACCAAACCAACAGTCCGTTCTCTCTCTAACTCTGTAAAGTAAAGAAGCGCTTTTGCATCTGGTCATTCAGTGAGCAACTTTTTCTCAACAGTAAAGTTTTATGTGGCTACCATGTATGGAATCACCTAGCACAGACATGTCAAACACAAGGCCCGGGGGCCGGATCCGGCCCGCGAAGTGGTTTCATGCAGCCCGCGAAGCCATCCTGGAAACAGTGAGGGAATGGCCCCTACTGCCTTGGCCCTGGCCCAGAGACCCTCCTTCTGCCAGAGACCCTCATATCTGTCCCACTCCTGCCCAGGCCCCCATAGGCACCCTTGATGCGAACCATGTAGAGCTGGCCATGCCCACCCAGTAGGCCATATGCACTCTAGCCACGCCCACCCAGTAGGCCATGCCCACCCAGGCCACACCCACCCAGCCCCCTGAGGGCAACCGCAATGCTGATGCGACCCTCAATGAAATTGAGTTTGACACCCCTGACCTAGCATGTGGGAGAGAGGGTGAAAAGCAGTTGATAAGAGGGCTGAAGCTGCTAAGTTGGAACCAAAAAGCCTGACATCCACTGGTGTCCATAGAAGGTCACATCAAAATCAGCAAGAAGAGCATTGTGATGCCTATTTGTAAGTGTTGTCAAGGTTGCACACGTTCAAAGGGATTGGTGGTTTCCACTATATGTTCTATTTGCCATTTTGCTGATTTTTGACACCTTTTTCTACAAATAATGTGGTGGGGAACGGTGACTCAGAGGTTAAGATGCTGGGTTGGTCAGCTAGAAATCCAGCAGCCCAGGTTTGAGACCTGAGAGCCACATGATGGGGTGACCTCCCATCCTCACCTTAGCTCCTGCCAACTTAGCAGTTTGAAAACATGCAAATGCTAGTAGATAGGTACTACTTCAGTGGGAAGTTAACAGGGCTCCATAATGTCGTGCTGGCCATGTGACCACTGAAATATCTTTTAACAGCACAGGATCAGTGGCTTTGAAACAGAGATGAGCATCACCCTCTATAATCAGCAATGACTAATGGTCTACAAGAACTCCTCTTTTTTTGTTTCCTTCTACAAATGATGATGAGACTAGAATAGACAGGATCTTTCTCAAAACACAGAATGGGTGCCCTTCTCCTCCAAGGCTGAGAAATTAGCTGTAAAAAGTTATTACATAAAGGCAGGAGAAAGAAATCTAAGATTGAAGCTTGCGGCTGCTATCTATATAGCAAGCTGGATTGCCAGATCTGCAGTAGCAGATCTTCTTTGTTACTCGCTCTTCTTGTATCTGCAAAAAAGTAACTTAGATTTTTGAGCTGGGTCCTGGGTCATATCCACAATGGCCTCCTTGCCCAGTGCAAAAATGCCACCTTGTTTTTTTTTTATTGAAAAGTTTTAAAATACAGTTTTCCTTTAAAAAGCCCCCCTTCCCCCTCCCTCCTCCCCCCCTACCTCCCCCCCTCCCCCCCTCCCTCCTCCCCCCCTCCCCCCCACTTCCCAGAGCTAAATACAAGGTATATATATATAAAAAAGCAATCATAAACAACCATATACTAACAACTATAAATTCTAAAATCCATCACTCTCTAGCTTATATAGGATAACCACCTTGTTTTTTTATATTGTTTGTTCAACTGATTGACTAGCTAGAAAGTGCAAAGCTTAGGAAAAGGCTTAGTCCATCCCTGTTTAAATGTAGGTGGCTAAAAGTGAAAAGACTCGGTTATTTTACTTCTGTAATTTGCATAATAGGGAATTCCATTCTTAGTGGGTCCTGCTCCCAGGAAATCTCTGGCCCCTCACTTCATCTCGTCATGTTCTAAATTTCCCGTATCAAACTCCAGTCTGCAGTTTCTTTGTGAACTCAAACCGTTCAACACTTATCAGGTGGCGCCTTCTGAGCTGCACCAATCCAGCCAACCACCAGATGGCAGTCAAGAGCTACAAAAATGTTTAGCTCCGTGCTGCCGCTTAATGTTCTAAAGGCCAAGTACTCAACTGGTTGATCCATAACTATATGATACAGAGATTATATGAAATACAGAGTAAGCAGAACAGGATGATACCCATGGCAGATCATGTTGGGCAAGTCTGGATTTCAGTCAAGAAAACCTCCAGTACCAGTTCTTGGAATGTTGCAAATTCTAGGTACATCAAGTGGAGACACCACACTTGAGAATGCATGATTTCTTGCTAACTCCAAGGCAAGGGAGGATCAAAGCAAACCTACTGCATAGATGTGGCCCTTTCCTATTCAGCTGGTTAGATTCTATATCCTGAGACTTATTGCTTACTGATTCTATATCCTGGGGTGAGGCTTGACAGCTAGGAGCAACTTTTATATAAAAAAGGGGGGAAGTAGGACATATTATAATGAACGTGTAGAAAAGCTTTTCCCCAACTGTCCTTGACAACCTGGCACATCTCAGGGAGATTTGCCCATTCTGGGTCACATAAAAGTCTCCTTGCTTCTTTCTCTGTTGGAGAGGAATTATTCTTATCTTTAAAAACTTCAGGAGAAAAGGAGGAAACATCTCTGCATTGGAGGGAGGGGGGGAAGATAGTGGAAGAAAGAAAAAACTAGGATTCATTAGCTTAGTTAGAGTTGCAATTTGCAGGTAAGAAATAGGTGCAGAGGTAACCTCTGTTCCAAGGGTCATCTATTGTTTAAAGGAATAGGGAAAACATAGCTCAAAACTGACCTGGGTTTAATTTCTTTTTCTGTGTGTTTATATCTAATTTATCATTTTTAATATTTATCGTCTCTATACAATCCCAATGCCAAATGGCACCTCTTTCAATCATATTAGTTTCTAAATAAAAGCTGCAGACCAAAATCATCGTGGAATCTACTCAGAGCTGTGCATTGTCCTATCTATTGTTCAGGAGTTTGGAAATCTTTTGGGGGAAAAAATCTGAGCATCTCCAGATTTTTTTTATTATTATTATTTCTTCAATTACTGGTTATTTTGTATGCGACTAGTCAAAATTAAAAAGTAAAAAAAAACATTCTCTTTTCCTTTTAAAAAATAAATACATAAATAAAATGTGATTCTGTTTATCTCTGGTGACATTTGCCCATTTCCCCCTAAAAAAAGGACAGAAAGACAGGGTTGATCACCCTAGTCACACAGTATTGCCTCAGTATTACAGTACTAAGAAATGGGGCTACAGAATTTGTTTTCTCTTTATAACTTTTCTCTTCCTGCTCGCTCCCCCTCCCTCTCCCTCTCCCTCCCCCCCAATAAGAATCCCAGGCAGTGTGAGCCTACCTCTTACATACTGTAATGTAGTGGGTCCGACGCAAGGAAGAGACGCCAGCCGGAGTACGTGTTCAGCTCTTTATTGTGGGGGGGTCCGTACTGCCGAACAAGGGCTACCTGGCCTCCTTAAATACCTGGCCAGGTAGGTGGCCAGCCAATGGGGTTGGCCCTAGGTTTCTCGCCAAAACTAGGTTTCCCGCCAAACCGTCCAGGCCAACGCCCCCTAGTGGCCACTGCTATGCAGATGCCTGCACCTGGATACATAACACATACATTGGGGCTGGGGGAATATGATACTAGATAAAAGTATCTCCTTCAGAGGTAAGTGGCAGCCACAGTAATTATCAAGCTGTGCGCCAAGGCAGGTGGCAGAGTTAAAATATTAAGGAGATGGGTTTGGATATAGTGGAGATGGGTTTGGGGGATTTTCATCCCATAAACCCAGCTACATATAAGAAGTCATTTTTGGTCTGTGGACATTCTGCCTGCTGCCACCGTAAAAAAGGCCTGACATTTTTGCTTTTCAATGAAGGTCTCCATTCTGGCTTACAATGAAACATTTACAGAAAAGCATTATTTGAATTTTTCCCAAATGCACTTCAGAAGTAGAGGAAAGATTTTCTAGAAACAAAACAGCTCTAAGTTTACTTTTCTTGGGGAAAAAATGCTGGGGGGGGGAAATAAAGCCACTTCAAGGTGAGTCAAAATAAATTCCAATCCATCCTCGTTAATTCTGCACAGCCTTAATCCCTAAATGAATGAATTCCTCAAGAAAATAGCAATTCTTGTTTCGGCTGAATGAATGCATGCTTTCTGCAACAAAGCTAATGCTTCTCAGGATGTGGTGCCACAGGAGAGAAAGAACAAGTGACTTAAGATCAGCTTAATAGAATCACTAAAGACTAGCAAGGATAGATGACCCTCATTCTCAGAGATAAGAATAACTTGCTTCTTGAGATGGATTAGGTATCCAATCATCATGGCCAAGAAAGTAGTTATTTCCTTCCTAGAACCTTGTGGTCCATACAGTTGCAACCAGCTGAATTCATTCATATAATCTATGGCCGTGGTGGTGCAGTGGTTAGAATGCAGTATTGCAGGCTAATTCTGCTCACTGCCAGCAGTTTAATCCTGACCAGCTGAATGTTTACTCAATCTTCCATCCTTCTAGAAGTTAGTAAAATGAGGACGCAGATTGTTGGGGGCAATACGCTGATTCTGTAAAATAAAGTACAGCCCACAGAGAAGACTATAAAGCACTATGAAGCAGTATATAATTCTAAGTGCTATTGCTATTTCTAAATCAATGATCAGTACGATCTGCAAGTTCGCTTGTTGAAGGATATAGACAGCAAGACTATGGGAAGAGAAATACAGTTAATTCCACAATCATTTGATTTTTCCCTAATGATCCATCACCACCTTTACAAGCTAGATAAATTTAATTTAACCCAAGATAAAAAAAACAAGCATGTAAGGAACTTGACTTTTGTGCATAATCACATGGCACAATTTCTACCAATCTCACAGAATCCAGTGTGAACCTCACAATTACCTTCACTTTCCTCTGAAACCCAAAGAAAAGGAGGCCATGCTATCAGCTCATCAGTTGTCTCCCTCTAGGTGACCAATAGGGATGTTCCATTCCATCAGCTGAGTGCATTGCACACATTTTATTGCATCTATCGTGATCTGCATCATCTACAGTCAATCAGGTTGACATGGCATAAAAGTCTTTTAAAATAAACATACAAGTGGAATTCAAACAACTTTATTTCATCTGTGCCTTGCTCAAACTATCCAAGATCCTGGGACAACAAAAAGTATTAATGAAGGAGAATGTTTGTAGCTCAAGGTTGAAATGAGGGGTCCTTGGTGCTCTCTGAGCTTCCTTATTTTCTTGCAGATGTTTCATTACCCGAACTAGGCGACATCATCAGTGCTAGTAAGGAATCCTGTTTGCTGTCAATTTATATTCTGGTGTCTTGCCCATCTGTCTGGGTGGGGACAGTCTTAGGAATTCTTTGGTTGGGCTGTTTGCTAATGGCTCTGTGGCAGTTTCTTGATTGGGGAATTGCTTACTTGATTGTTGGTCTGAAGTTGACCTTGGAGTTAATCTATGCTGATCTGAGTGCTGATTACTAATGGAGAGGTGCTGGAGTCTTTTTCTTTTGGGGGTTGGTTGATTGTCTCTTTTGCATAATCTATAGATGTTATTAATGTCTATGTATCTATTGATGGCTGATTTGTCAGAGTGCCAGGCTTCTAGAAATTCTCTGGCACTTTTGGATTTGGCCTGGTCTAGGATTGTTGCATTTTCCCAATTGAAACTATAGTTAAATCTGTCTATATGTTGTGAAATTAAATAATTTTTGTCATGCCTTTTGACTGCCGGTTGGTGTTCATGGATGCATTCTGCCAGTCTTTTCTGCCTGTTTGTCCTACATAGTGGTTGTTGAAGTCCTTACATTGTATGTTATAGACAACTCCTGTTTTTTCTTCTGAGGTTGCTGGGTCTTTTGATTTGCTTAGGATGTTTTGAAGGGCTTTAGTTGGCTTGTGTGCTACACTTATTCCATGTGGTTGTAGTAGTCTATTTGCGGTTTCTGAGGTATTCTTGATGTACTACAGTGTAATTCTTTTTAGGGATTGTGTTGGCTGTGCTGTATTGGGTTGAGTGGTCAGGGACTTTTTGGGTATCCATTTTGTTGGAATGTGTTGTATAGATGCCCCATTTCTTTTTTATGCTGTTCCAGATTGCTGCAGTAAGTTTGGGCTCATCTAAATAAAGTCCTTACACAGCTTCTCTTGTGGGAGGTTGGGTTGTTTCTTTGGTAGTGGAACACCTGGTTAGTATGGGTGGTTTTTCTGTAGACTTGCGCTTCCAATTTGCCATTGCGGTCTCTGTTGATCAGGATGTCCAGGAAGTATAGTGAGTTGTGGTTTTCCTCTTCCCTAGTAAACTGGATTCCTTTAAAAATGTTATTGATGGTTCTATGGTGTTCTCTAATTGGTCCTTTTTTATTATGGTGTAGGTGTCATCTATATATCTGATCCATATTTTTGGTTGTATCTGTGGAAGTGCTATGGCTTTTAGATGTTGCATGAGGACCTCCGCTCTAAATCCTGAAAGCAGAGTTCCCATAGGTGTCCTTTTAATTTGTTGGCCAAATTTAGCCATCAAATTGGAAGTATGTAGTTAAGCAGAGGTTTATGAGATCCATAATCCTGGGTGTTTTGACTTTCGTGTATTCAATTAAGTCAGGTCTACTGTGAAGCAGTGCAGTCATGGATTCTTTGGCTAATTCTGGATCTATAGATGTGAACAGGGTTGTGACATAGAATGAGACCATGATTTCGTCTTCACCTATAGTCATATCCCTGATTGTTTGAAGACATTGCAGTGGAGAGTTAATGGAGTGCTGGCTTCCTCTTGTGAGATGCCCAAGCTTTTTTGTTAGTTCTTTTGCAATGTTGTATGTAGGGTCCCTGGTGGAGATACAATTGGATGGAGGGATATGCCAGGTTTGTGTATATTGGGGCATCCATAGAAGCATGGGAGGATAGGTCCTCTGCTTCTCATCTGCCATTGTTCTTCTTTGGTAATTTGGCCTTTTTAGTGAGGCTGCTAAGTGTTCAACCAGCCCAAAAGAGAGAAAGACTCCAGCACCTCCACACCAGTAATCAGCACTCAGATCAGCATAGACTAACTCCAAGGTCAACTTCAGACCAACAGTCAAGTGAGCAATTCCCCAGTCAAGAAACTGCCACAGAGCCATTATTAAACAGCCCAACCAAAGAATCCCTAATACTGTCCTCACCCAGACAGATAGGCAAGACACCAGAATATAAACTGAAAGCAAACAGCGCTCTTTACTAGCACTGATGATGTTACCTAGTTAGGGTAATGAAACATCTGCAAGAAAAGAAGCAAGCTCAGACAGGACCAAGGACCCCTGAACAAAAAGTATCTCATGTACTATTGTATGCAAAATAAGAAGTTCAAAACTATCCCAATCAATATTTCCAGTACAAAGTCTGTGCATTTGTCTGCTCCCCTACAAAGAGAGCAAAACAATACCCGACCTACTGTTTTAAATGGGCAGCTGCATTTAAAAACTTCCTCAGCTGCATTTAAAAACTTCTTAAAATAGCCTGGTAGCAAATTTGCAGCTAGATACCTTGCCAATCATTATGACAATCCGCAAAAAGTGTAGCAGTTGCAGGAGTAATACAGAAACATTAATTTAAAAAATGCTTGTAGTCAACTTCCAGAAACAGAAATCTAAAGCTTGCCTATAGTAGGGGGAGATGGTCTTGGAGAAACAAAAATTCCTCTCACACACACACACAGTTTCATACAAGGGAAAACCAAATTGCAACCTTCCAGAACCATGAGGTCAAGCAACTGATGCATGACAGAGTCTTTGCATGCAAGCTTCTCTCCCATTCTCTCTTCATCTGAGTTTCTCTGCATGCACAGGTTTCAAACAACTGCAAAGAGTTAAAACAGTCCTTAGCCAATCCTATTTTCAAAAATCGATTAAGAGTGCATTTACCTGGTTGTCTTATTCCCCCCCCCCAAAAAAAATACATGCTTGTTATGAGGGAGAACTGTCAAGATGTCCTGTAATTTTCTCCCCTCATAGGTTGTTCAGTGCAACCTAGCCGGAAACCCAGAAGTTGTGAGAAAGATCGAAGTAAGAGTGCTTTCCAATAAGAAAAAAATAGATCATTTGTAAACAGTGCACAGCTTTAACATTACAGAAATGCAGTGCTTTTTTTTGTAAGAAAAAAGGTGCTGGAACTCACATCTTGTTAATCTTTTATTTTAAAAAAAATATATATTCAGTTCTTAACATAAATTTAATTTATTGTATTTAAGGCAAATGTTCATAGTAAATTTTACATTTAAAATTAAAAAAAGATTTTCAATTCAACATTTTTTAAAAATAAAGAAATTGTTTACCTTTCGCACATAGTCAATCACTGTACACACACCCACACATCAGTTGTGTAACAAAACATAATGGTCGCCGCCCGCAGTAAGCACTCAATGCATGACCACTCAACCAGTCACAAACCAAGCAGTGGCACAAGCCAAGCAGCACCATCACAACCAACGCAGACGAAGTATGCATGCATCGGACTCGACACACAGCAGCCCACATGCACCATTTTAATGATTTTGCCACCGACCTGCTATGCTCAACGGGGCAATTCAAGTCCACATGGACCAAACATCAAGTTTTCAAAAGTTACTTTTAAAACTTAGAAAATCTGTCAAAAAAAGGTGCCGGAACTCCGTTCTATGACAAAAAAAAAAGCACTGCAGAAGTGGAATTGCTTTTCTTCACACTTTGGTTTATAAAGAAAGCCAGAAATAAATTAGATTAGCTGCTCAATGCAGTCAGTGCCATGGGAACAGAAAAAAGAAAAAAAAACAGAACTGATTATGAAGCAATACAAGCAACTTGTGTGGAACTGTCCTTAGAATATAGTCCTCTAAGAAACCAATTATGGCACTTGGTGATCTGGGAAAATACCACTGATTGTGTTTAGAGTTAATCCATTTCCTAGTAGAGCCACACAAGAGAGATACGGCACTTACTATTAGCCAGAGGAATTAAAGAGAACAGAAAAATAGGCGAGAAACAGAATTTAGGTAATTTTAGAACTTCTCTTTCCCAAAAGAACAAAAGGGATCCAACTTGCAGGTTGAATATTGGCTATCATCAAGGATCCAAATTAATTTCTTGTGGAAATATTATCCAGTCTGAGATATATGCTATCTGAACACAAAAGGAAAAACTGAAAATCCACTGCAGAGGGAAGAAGCCCGTTCTGTAGCAATACACGGGTTGTTTTACAGAAAAGCAACAGGGAGGAGACCTTAGGAATTTTGAAAATGGTAGGAAGACCTAGCAATTTCTGCCTCAATCTGAAACATATCACAGCCCTGTCTCTTTCTAATCCACAACCCATAAATATTTCAGACAAATGGCTGTCCAGTCTCTTCTTAAAAACTTCCAGCGTCGGAGCATTTACCACTTCTGGAGGCAGGTTGTTCTACTGGTTAATTGTTCTGTCAGGAAGTTTCTCCTTAGTTCTAGGTTGCTTCTATCCTTGATTAGTTTCCATCCGTTGCTTCTTGTCCTGCCTTCAGGCGCTTTAGAGAATAGCTTGACCCCCTTCTTCTTTGTGGCAGCCCCTGAGATATTGGAACACTGCTATCACGTCACCCCTCACCCTTCTCTTCATTAAACTACGCATACCCAATTCCAGCAACTGTTCCCTATATGTTTTATTCTCCAGTCCCATAATCATCTTTGTTGCTCTTCTCTGTACTCTTTCCAGAGTCTCAACATCTTTTTTACACCGTGGTGATCAAAACTGGATGCAGCATTCCAAGTGTGGCCTTACCAAGGTATTGTAAAGTAGTATTAATACTTCACGTGATCTTGATTCTATCCCTCTGTTAATGCAGCCTAGAACTGTGTTGGCTTTTTTGGCAGCTGCAGCACACTGCTGGCTCATATCTAAGTGATTGTCCACTAGGACTCCAAGGTCCCTCTCACAGTTACTACTATTGAGCAAGGTATACTATACCTGTACACTTCCTTAACTTACCACAACGTTCATTTTCAGTAGAAATCCTTCTTACATTCCAACTCAGCAGCTTGTCATGCACGTTTAGTACATTCAGCTTCTGTTAGAGGAATAGAAAATCAAGCAAGATCAGATTTATACTATTTGGTGTACATCAGAAAGGACTGGGGGCTCTTCATATCGCACAGAAATTACATGAACCTCAGCCAGCATAGCCAAGGATTGAGGACGATGGAAGAAAATCCTCTGCTGATTATAGGTACCCTGCCTCTGATTTAAAAGAATCACCTGGGAATTTCATCCAAAGCTTCTCCCCTTAGTATTCTGACTTAGATGTTCCACAGTGTTCTGTAACCCAGGAATATTTGAAAAGTGATTGCTGGGATGGATCTTCTGGGCATACAAAACCCAGCAGAACTGAAGAATTATTAAGTGTTAATCCTCAAGGTGGATTATATCAAAATATAAAACGTTCAGTATAACAGTATAAAAGTCCAACTATATGCCCACTGTGTTCCCAATAAAAACTTACAACAGAAACTCTCCTGAATCAAAATTGAGAAAGAAAGTTAAAAAAAATGTAGTACAGCTTTCAGTAGGATGCTATAGAAGTCTCTATACTTGAGGAATTTAAGAACAAATCCTAAAGTTCATAAGGCAGTGAGGCAGTGTAATGGCAAAGCTATTGGGACTGGTTCCAAAGAAACCAGATTGACATCCTTCCCCAGCTATCAAATGTAATAAAGAGAATGGTCAAAACCTTATTCTCTAAATACTGCTAATTCAGAAAGCTGTCAATTGAATGTTTTGGCTTTCTGTGATATATGAATGCAGCCAGGGGGCTTATGGTTTAGCACGTTGTATAACACATGTTGTTTATAATTTGGTACATTATAGTTATGAAAAAAATTGTTATACAAATTTACTTGTTATAGTAATTACAATGCATTCAGAATTCAGACCCCCTTCACTTTTGACAATTTTGCTATGCTGCAGCCTAATTCTACAGTTGTTGAAATTCATTTTCCCCCTCATTAATCTACACTCAGTACGCCAGAAAACAGAATTTTAGAAATGTCTGTAAACCTATTAAAAAGAAAAAACTGAAATATCATACCGGCATAAGTATTCAGACCCTTGGCAACAACACTTGAAATTTAGCTCTGGTGCCTCCTAGTTCTCTTGATAGCTGCTGACATGTTTCTACACCTTGATTGGGTCTACCTGTGGTAAATTAAATCGATTGGACATGATTTGGAAAGGCTCACACCTCTCTATAGAAGGCATCACAGATGACAATGCATACTGTAGCAGAGCAAAAGCCATGAGGTCAAAGGAACTGTCTGAAGAGCTCAGAGACAGGGTTATTGCAAGGCCCAGATCTGGGGAAGGCTACAATAAAATTTCTGCTACACTGAAGGTTCCTAAGAGCACAGTGGCCTCCATAATTCTCAAATGGAAGAAGTTTGGCACAACCAGGACTCTTCCAACAGCTGGTCACCGAGTCAAACCGAGTAATTAGGGGAGAAGGGCCTTAGTAAGAGAGGTGAACAAGAACCCGATGGTCACTCTGACTTAGCTCCAGAGATCCTGTGTGGAGATGGGACAGAGTTACAGAAGGACAATCATCACTGCAGTTCTCCACTGATCTGGGTTTATGACAGAGTGGTTAAACAGAAGCCTCTCCTAGTGAAAAACACATGAAAGCCTGCTTGAAGTTTGCAAAAAAAAAAAGCACCTAAAGGACTCTCAGGCCGAGAAATAAGATTCTCTGGTCTAATGAAACCAAAACTGAATTCTTTGGCCTGAATTCTAAACATTATATCTAGAGAGGAAACCAGGCACCACTCATCACCTGCCCAATATCATCCCAACAGTGAAGCATGGTGGTGGCAGCATCGTGGTGTGGGAGTGTTTTTCAGCAACAGGGAGTGGGAGACTGGTCAGGATTGAGGGAAAGCTGAATGGAGCAAAATAAAGGGATATCCTCAATAGAAATCTGTTCCACAGTGCTCAGAACCTCAGACTGGGCCAAAGGTTTACTTTCCAACATGACAACAATCCTAAGCACATAACCAAGACAACAAAGGAGTGGCTTAGAGACAACTCTGTGAATGTCCTAGAGTGGCCCAGCCAGAATCCTGACTTTGAACCCAGAGGAACCTGAAAATGGCTGTCCACCAATGATCGCCATGCAACCTGACTGATCTTGAGAGGATTTGCAAGGAAGAATGGCAGAAAATCCCCCAAGCCAGGAGTGCAAAGCTTGTTGTTTCATACCCAGAAAGACAAGAGGCTGTAATTGCTACCAAAGGTGCTTCAACAAATTACTGAGTGAAGGTCTGAATACTTATGCCAATGTGATATTTCAATTTTTTTCCTTTTTAACAAATTTACAAACATTTCTAAAATTCTGTTTTCACTTTGTCAATATGTACCCCTTCATGGATTACTGCCTTGCCGTGGCGAAGGGGCTTGCGTAATTCAATGAAGCTATGAGCTATGCCATGCAGGGCCACCCAAGACAGACAGGTCATAGCAGAGAGTCCTGACAAAATGTGATCCACTGGAGAAGGAAATGGCAACCCACTCCAGTATCTTTGCCATGAAAACCCCATGGACAGTACCAAAAGGCAAAATGATATGATGCTGGAAGATGCGCCCCTCAGGTCGGAAGGCGTCCAATATGCTACTAGGGAAGAGCAGAGGGCTAGTACTTTATACTGTCACCCTGCCTATTTAACTTATATGCAGAGCACATCATGACAAAGGCAGGGCTAGATGAATCAAAAGTTGGAATTAAGATTGCCGGGAGAAATATCAAGAACCTAAGGTATGCAAGATGATACCACTCTAATGGCAAAAAGTGAAGAGGAACTAAAGAGCCTCTTGTTGCAGGTGAAGAAGAAGAGTACAAAAGTGGGCTTGAAACTTAACATTAAGAAAACCAAGATCATGGCATCTGGACCTCTCAATTCCTGGCAAATAGATGGGGAAGAAATGGAGGTAGTGACAGATTTTATTTTCCTGGGCTCCAACATCACCACAGATGGGGACTGCAGCCAAGAAATTAAAAGATGCTTGCTCCTGGAGAAGAAAGCCATGGCAAATCTAGACAGCACACTAAAAAGCAGAGACATTATCCTGCCAACACAAGTGCGTATAGTCAAGGCTATGGTCTTCCCAGTTGCAATGTATGGCAGTGAAAGTTGGACCATAAGAAAGGCTGAGTGCCAAAGAATTGAGGCCTTTGAACTATGGTGCTGGAGAAGACTCCTGCGAGTCCCTTGGACTGCAAGGCGATCAAACCGGTCAGTCCTAGAGGAGATCAACCCTGACTGCTCTTTAGAAGGCCAGATCCTGAAGCTAAAACTCAAATACTTTGGCCACCTAATGAGAAGGAAGGACTCACTGGAGAAGAGCCTAATGCTGGGAAAGACTGAGGGCAATAGAAGAAGGGGATGACAGAGAATGAGGTCGCTGGATGGAGTCACTGAAGCAGTAGGCAGTGTATATTTGAGGCAGAGTTCAAAGCATCTTTCATTCTGAAGAAATTTGGTCACTCACCTTATTTGTTGATTGGCAAGGAGAAATTTTCCCTGCTTGAATGGCAACTCAGTGGCTGAATTCTTAATCAAATGCTCATCTGCTCCCAAATGTAGGAGCAAAAGGATTAAAAATCATTCAGTGTTTTTGATGTTAGTCTAAAGTGTAGAAGAGCAATGATTTAGGACATTAAGTGGTCCCAGGTGACTTCACAGAGACAGAATTCTCAATATATTGATACTATGCAGAGTTTAACTGCTAATGTCAATAAAGCCCTAGTACAATGATTGCTTGGGTATGGTCAGCAGGGCAGTAACCTTTCTAGCCTGCCCTATCTATCTTTCCTGGTAAAATACATGGGAAAATCCCATTGGAGGAAAATTCCACTTAGGGATAGGGTTAGGTCACCATGAACTCATAGAGGAAAATGACATTGCCAACATATTTGGAATGCTTGAGTATGGTTAGGAGGACACTAACTTTTCTAGCCTGCCCATCTATGTTTCCTGGTAAAATACATGGGAAAATCCCATTGGAGGAAAATTCCACTTAGGGTTAGGGTTAGGTCACCATGAACTCATAGAGCAAAATGGACATCACTATTTATTTATTTATTTATTTATTTATTTATTTATTTATTTATTTATTTATTTATTTATTTTGCACATGGTGGCGGAGGTCAAAAGCAAAGAGTTTTTATAAAACCCACCTGAAGGTCCAGGATTGGGGCAACGGCGCGCATGCCAATAGAGAGGGCTCTGTGTGCCACTGGCACACGTGCCATAGGTTTGCCACCACAGCCCTAGTAACTCTGTATCTCACTGATAACCACATTTCCTTGCCTCACTAGTATGCAATTGTGCATTGCTAATTCTCTTAGATTGTGAGTCACTGAGACAGGTCTATGGACTGAGAGCAGAATGGTAACTCACTTTAGAAATGTTGAAGAGAGTTCAGTTCTCTATTCGAATGTGGCTGATTTCATTAAGAAAGAAGAATTAGTATTCTAGCTCTTATGCAGAAGTAGATGAGGCATGGTGGTGTGATGAATGATCTGATGAGCACTGAATAAGACACCTTTGCTGAATTTTAGTTGGATGGGTGGCTACATAAATTTGATTGGCAAATAAATAAATAAATAAATAAATAAATAAATAAATAAATAAATAAATAAATAAATAAATAAATAAATGGTGGTGGTGGTGGTGGTGGTGGAGGACAGAAGGATTGCAAGCAGATAACTTCCATGATGGTTATCAATGTTTGGACCAAAGAATCGTTGATAAGGTGGAGTCATTAACTAAAGCCATTTTTATTTTCTAATGAAAAGCAGGGTCTAAATTTGATGAGCGGGCAAACATGAATCAAATTTTGATTAAAATAAGCCATCAAATAGTTTTTCTCCTCATGTATCCTCCCAAACAAATGAGAACTAAAATAGAGGAGAAGGACAATTACGCAAAAAGTGATCCTCATTGTCCTACCAAGATATGCTATTGCCCCACTTCCTTGGCTCTTGAATTGTACATATTAAACAACAATATCTGACAAGAGTTGTTTTATGTATTTGAATAGGAGCATAATTCTCCAAGGATTAGGATCTCTGTTTGATCAGAGGATCTTTCATGCCCAGATGAATTCTTCTCTTAGGCCTTCAAATCAAAGTTCTAAGAAGCAGCCCTAATATTAATTGAAATGGAGGTTTGCACAGCCCCATTCCAAAATATTAACAATAGCAATCACAATAGCATTTAGGTTTATATACCACCCTATAGTGCTTTACAGCACTCTCTGGGCAGTTTACAATGAAGAAGCATTATTTGCATATTTCCCTCAACAATCTGGGCCCTTATTTTACCGACCTTGGGAAGATGGAAGGCTGAGTCAACCTTGAGGCGGTGAGATCGAACTCCTGACAGTGGGCAGAGTTAGCCTGCAATACTGAATTCTAACTAATTAGAAAAATACATGAAACACATAATCTCTAAACACATCACAGATACATTTGATGAATCCACCTTGATGAGAGCACTAGTGCCAACAGAGGGTTAAATATTGTCAACTTTGGCTGACTTTGAAAAACTAGGCAAGGTTGGCCTTTCTACTTTGACAAAAAAAACTAACAGAATACCTTCCGGTCTGTGACTTGATTTGGAAGTTGAAACATATCTTGGAAGAAGGCAATGACAAACCATTTTTGTAGCGTGGCCAAGAAACAAAATGGACTTCTTCATGCAGACCCCAAGAATCAAATTATCTTGACTGTACAGCAATATTTTATCAGTTATTTTTTATTTAGAAAGAAGTTCCACATTCTCTAAGGTTTTTTTTAAACTGTTCTCAGTAATTATTTATTATACTTGTATTGCTTTTGTCTCACTCTTTTGGGGGAACTAGAATTTCTTTTTTTTAAGTATATTATGTGCGTGTTACTTCCTTTTTTTAAAGCACACTTTAAAATGGTGTGTTATTTATCACCAGGTTTAGAAGGTGGCAAATCATGGGGCACTTCTGGGTTGGTCAAGCGTTCTAGGAAGTGGCGGGGAGAGGTCTTCATTCCTCCCCTCAGAATCAGACGTTTGCTCTCCCTCTCTACGCTGGCCTTGGTGTGCATTTGCTCATAGTAGGTGTGAAAATTTCAGAACTGTACCTCTGTCTGAGTTCTTAGTTGAACCGGATGGCCTCCCGATCGGTTTGAATCAACAGAACTTTGCTCAGAAACATTAAATCTCCTATATACTTGTATTACTGAGCACTCCAGAGATTTTAAATACAATTGCTCTATTATATCTTCCTCTCTCATTGATCCTGGATATCCCGTGTAACCTAAACTGTTGCAGAGGTAAAGCAAGAGGATCAGTCAAGTTTCTATCTAGGCCTTCAAAAAGATGAAAGGCTTAGACAAGCAGATGTAACCAAGCATCATCGTTCTTGGCTCCTAAATGTACACATCAGATATGTCATTGGGCCACTATTGATCTGACAGTCTCAGTGCCAGCTGAGCCCATGGTTTTTCAGGTTTTTCAGGATTAGCCTTTCTCTGCATCCAGTTCAACAGTTTTGTTTTCCAGCTGTAGCCAAATTAATTAATTCTCTTCTGCTTGCACTGTTTCTGTGAAATTCTGAGACTCTGCTGTGTGAAATGGCTGCCCTGGAATGAATGTCTTGACAAAATAACCTGGTACCATAAACATGTGACAAACTGTCACTGACTAAAAGGCAATGGCCATCTGAATCTCAGGAGAAATGCTATTCCATAAAGCAGACAGTCTACTAAAAAAGACACACTTTCTAGGTGCCGCTGGGTGATCTTTTTTTATAGAGGGCATTGGAACCATGCCTGGATCTTTGCTGGATCTTGTGGGACAAACAGAGACAATAGGGGATAGGAGGCCCTGTGTATTATCTGGCCTTATAGATGACTTCCATGGCAAGCTTATGTTATAGCAGACATGTCAAACACAAGGCCCGGGGGCCAGATCCGGCCCGCAAAGTGGTTTCATGTGGCCCGCGAAGCCATCCTGGAAACAGTGAGGGAATGGCCCCCACTGCCTTGGCTCTGGCCCAGGCCGGCCAGGAGCCAATGTACAATTTTGTGGTGGTCATCTATGCTGAAATACATTCACTCTTAGCTCCACAAGGCCATCTGGAAACAGTGAGGGACCGGCCCCTGCCGCATCGGTCCCGCCCCCCGGGTGCACACTAGGGAGGTATCACCCTTTGTGAGGAATGAAGAAATGCACCATCGCCTGGAAGTGGCCAGCACATGGCCCTGCCTACTTCGGGCAGGCTAGGGGCTGGGCAGTGTTGCGCTTCTCTTCAGATTCGTGCCACCCGGCTCAGCCTCTCAGCGCTGTGAGGAGAGGGCCATGTACTGGCCACTTCCAGGCGATGGTACATTTCTTCATTCCTCATGAAGGATGACACTTCCCCAGCTGCGTTTCTTGCCTGTTTTTCTCCCTCCCTCATCTCAAATATTTTCCCATCACTGTTGAAGGAAGGAAGGAAGGAAGGAAGGAAGGAAGGAAGGAAGGAAGGAAGGAAGGAAGGAAGGAAGGAAGGAAGGAAGGAAGGAAGGAAGGAAGGAAGGAGAGGGTCTGAGGGAAGTCCTGCCTTAGTCCTTCCCTGCTGCCCTTTCACCATCCCCTTGCCCCCTCCTCCTGGCCTAACCTGGGTGGTCCTCCCATCCTATTGCTAAGGAAGCTTTGGAAACAAAGCCAGGTCTCCTCACATGGAGAGGAAGTGGGCCTCATACCCATCATGAGCAACCTGGCTAAGGAGAGCAAGCACAGTAGCTGGGCATCCCCTTGGGGAAGTGGGGGTTGGCTTAGTGCTGCGGGTGCTTGAGGGCTAGGCTGGGCATTTGACCTCCGCACCATCATCCAGCCTCCCCCCCCACATGCCCTGAGAGGAACAGTGAGGCTCCTCCAGTGGACCATGCCTTGGCACTTGCCCCAGTCCCATTCCTTCTGCCAGAGACCCTCAGATTTGTCCCACTCCTGTCCAGGCCCCATAGGCACACTTGACGCGAACGATGTAGAGCTGGCCATGCCCACCCAGTAGGTCACACATACTCCAGCCACGCCCAACCAGTAGGCCACGCCCACCCTGGCCACACCCACCCGGCCCCTTAAGGGCAACCGCAATGCTGATGCGGCCCTCAATGAAATTGAGTTTGACACCCCTGTGTTAGAGGAAAACATTACAACTAGTACAGCAACAGTGAATTTGGGCTGCATCTACTATGGACTGTGGATGCGACAATGTCATGAGGAAATGTCCTTTGAAAAAGGTGATCATAACATCTTCATACTGTAATTAGTGGTATATGTGTCCTTTATCCTTTGTCATATATTACTGGTATATGAGTCCTTTATCCTTTTTTCTGGGCAGTTGCTATTTTAAGTAAGCACCTTCTATTATTTTCTCTCTAGGTTCCTTGTGGGTTAGAATTAGAGAGATTAAAGAGAAGAATTGGAGAGGATAGAGGGATCCCTCAAGAAAAAGAAAGACATTCCCACAAGAAAAAGAGTAGGTTAATTACTTAGTAACTACATTAATTGGCTTCGGTTTTCCAAGATTTCTTTCCTGGTTTACTTTGAAGAAGCCAGCAGTCGTATCTGGGACCACCTGCAAGCTAAGTATGTGATGTTTTATTTTACTTTACCACCTAATTGCCAAATATGGGATGATTTACAAATTGGCACATCATCCTTGCATGAGAACCTGGCCTTTCTTTTCTGCTATGTTAGTGAATGCATTCACCAAAGCAGGCACTGGCAGTGGATACACAAACGTGGCCTTTCCCGAAGGCTCAAAATTGCAGGTAAGAGCACGCTGGCTTTCTCTTATTCACCATTCCAGGGGATTTGCTTCATCCATTAAATCAGAATGATTGGCTGGCTGGGTTTCCACTTGGGAGCAAATCAAGAAACAAAATCACATTTTCCATCTGCCTACCAGTAAGACGGTTGTATGTTTTTGAGTAAAGACTCTTGTAGGTGAAATGATGGTTCCAACTGCCTTCTAGTTGATTTACAGTTTACAGTGGGACGCAAAACCAGATGCACTTGACTCAGGAGGGGAAAAAAGGGTCACATGCAAGAAATGTTCACTCCTCTAGAGCTGCTTTTGTTCACATAAAGCAGAACACTGCAATAATATTAAATGGTAAGTCTGTGGAGATGTCACCTTTTCCAGCAGGAAAGAGCAGACCCTGCCAGATCATATAGAGCAGGGGTCTTCAGACTTGGCCCTTTTATGACTTGTGGATTTCAACTCCCAGAATTCCTCAGCCAGGCACACTGGCTGAGGAAATCTGGGAGTTGAAGTCCACAAGTCATAAAAGGGCCAAGTTTGAAAACCCCTGATATTGAGGCATACAAATGCAACCCTTTGCCAAAGATTTCTAGCACTCACCTCTTTGCCTCTTCCTCCTCCAAGCAATTTGTTTTCTCTGTTATAGGTTTGGAGGAAATGGAGATGAATGCATGGGTTACTCAACTATGGTTTCCTGGATTTAAGTCCCCACAGATTTGGGGGGGGCTGTAAGCAGGAAGGCAGGGGAACACCTGGACTAGAGGCCAAGCAAACCAAGCAGTAAAGATCAGTTGGAGCCCTGTTAGAGGAGAATGTAAATTATAAGTTTCTTATAATTAAAATATTGAGAGTGGATAAGAGTCTTCCAGAATCACTCCCAAAAAATGAATGGAGACTAATGAGTAAAAATCCAGACAGTCTTATAGCAGGAACACAGCCATCACCATTTGTTCTCAAGCTCATTTTCTTGCTCCTTCTTATATTTTGTCCATATTTCCAAAAACATCTGGGCACATCTGCTGAATTTATAGCAATGTATGAGGGTTCCTTCCATCAAAGTGTGGGAAGTCAGCTCCCCAGGGAAGAAAATATTAAAAGGGCAGAAAAATATATTTCCTAAAAAGATATTGAAGAACCAGGAAAGCATGCCCAGTTTTCTTAATAGTCCCAGGTCTTCTTCCCCCAAGCAGAAAACCAATTCTATAGACATGCAAGTGTAAACCATCAGGAAGGTTGGAGCTAGAACATTAAGAAGACAAAGACCTGAAATCTACATACCCCACCCAAAGTCTAAGACAGGACACAATAGGATTAACTCATCAGAATACCAGAAAAGGCACACTCAGACTCAGGTCAAAAGTTCATGACACAGGAAATAGCCTCAAACAGGAACAGGAAGCAACTCCAAAGAAGGATCCAGAGGATATAAAAACCTATTCCCTACATGTGGTCAGTCCTTCTTTTCTGCCTGCCATCTTCCTGTCTGGTTCTCCTCTTCAATAAACTACAACCTTCTTCCCAAAGCAGTTGCCATGTTTATTCCCAGCTTGGATGAACCACAATGAAGACTTTTCTTCCAACAAAAGCAAAAGCCTTCAAGCTAAAAATTGCACAGCACATTGAACCACCCTTAATGTGTTGTGCAAATCTAGCCAGTGAGACTAATATATGAGTGAATGTGGCATGTAAACCGCAAATTAATTAACCATGGATCACGTTACCAGAGATGGTTGTTAATCAGTTGAAGGGAAAGCCATTTGGGTTACCAAAGCAACTGGATCCCCAGCCAGATCCAGAAAGAAAAGGCTGTAGGGCTAAAGATTAACCACTGTTATTTCAGTGGCTTGCTCTATAACCTGGAGGAAATTAGGATTCGGGAAGCGGTGGATTTGGGGGGGATACGAGTAAAAGAAATTTCCCTCAAATAACAGAAGAGCACTTTCAAATGCAAAGCTCAACTATGTACCTTTGTCATCTGTCAGCATCTCCTTAAAGAAGTGTGTCATTTTCCTGGGCTTGCATGATAGCTGCACAATCCTGAGGAAATGAACTTTTAATCAAGGAGGCACTGTGAGAGCACCCGCAAACTCTGCAAAGGAGCTTGTCACATCCAGTTAGCGCCTCCTTAAGTCAAATGCATAAAGTTAGTTCTTGACTCACAACAGTTCGTTTAGTGACTGTTCAAAGTTGCGACATCACTGAAAAAAGTGACTTATGACTGTTTTTCAAACTTACAACCTTCGCAGCATCTCCAGGGTCGCATGATTAAAATTTGGATGCTTGGCAACAGTTCATATTTATGATGGTTGCCGTGTCCCTGGGATCACGTGATCACCTTTTGCGACCTTCTTACAAGCAATGGGGAAGCCAGAGTCTCTTAATCATGCTACTAACTTAACAACTGCAGTGATTTGCTTAACGATTGTGGCAAGAAAGGTCATAAAATGGGGCAAAATTCACTTAACAACTGTTTCATTTAGCAACAGAAATTTTGGGCTCAATTGTGGTCATAAGTCGAGGACTACCTGTATTCTCCTGGAATGGGCTGCTATGTGAACTCAAGAAAAGGTGCAGTTTCTTTAAGGAGATGTCAGCAGGTGCAGTGTGAACACCCACACTTACTCTGAAATACTTTTTCAACTTCAGAGCCAAACTGCAGCACATCCCTGGAGAGAAGGAAGGATTCTAATTGTACTGTGGTGGATCTCAAATATTTTGATTGTGCTTTGAGGCAAAATCAAGTTGTTGGGGCATATTTTAAAAGCCTGACCTGACTTCAAGAAACTTACTTTCCCCTGTAAAGTTCTCATTTGGATTCCATCTGTGTAGTGGAGGTAGGGATGATATGCATATTCATAGATCTCCAAGGGGAACTTTACATCTAGCACCAGAAAACTGAAATATGTTAAGTCACCCACCTATTGTAATTCTTTGATTTCCAAGCTAGTGAGGAAAAGGTTAGAAAGAATAGGCCAGGACTACTGGGGAAATGAAAGGCCAGCAAGCCATCCAAGAAGCAGAAGGAAGTGTTGTAGAAGCTGAGCTGAGATTTTGTGGTATTTTCTTGCTTTCTGTGGCTTGTTTCCTGGCTGAAGCACAGAACTAAACTCAGAGAAGCTTCAATTTCTAGAAAGCAGAAAATCTGGTTATGAGGACAGAAGTTCTGAATAAATATCAACCATAAGCTGTTAATTCCAGTCCTGATAATGTTATCATGGACACATCTGAGAGGCAATGCTATAGCAGAGATTAAAAACTACAATGATTTGGATGACTTCTAAATGGGAGCAACATTTGTAAGGGTGCTCTGGATTTTTGCAGCCCATATATTATAACAAGCTAAGCCATGCACACTTAATCATGAATTAAAGAATCCAGAGCTGTCAGGACTCACAAAATATGCTACGTTAAAATAAATTAGACTACCCTGTAATTTAGCCTAGGTATATAAACCCTGGGCCCTTTTCACATATTATTGCATACCAATTCCAAAGTAGCCTTTAAATCCCATGGCATCAGCAGTGTTCAGGGGCTGAACTTATTTGTTTCTGGCTCAGCTTGGGTGTTAGTCATGATGAAGGAAAAATCTTCATCAGGGTCCAGTCCCAGCCAGGAATAAACCACATGGCGACTGCTTTAGAAAGAATGTTGTAGTTTATTGAAGAGGAGAGTCAGACAGAAAGATGGCTCTGGGGGAAAAAGCTGATCACATTTAATAGGGAGTGGCTTTTTATAGCCTCTGGAGCCTTTTGTTTGGAGTTGTTCTTGTGGCATGAACTTTGACCTGAGTCTGAGTGTGCCTTTCTGGTATTCTGAGTGGTGGGTTAATCCTATTATCTTCCAAAGGTCATATCTTGCTTCCCTGGGGCTGTGGGTAATGACTGTTGGATGTTTTGGTGTGAGGGATTGTTGATTCTAGGGATCTTTCTTTCTAATCCCAGCTTCCTGACTCCAATCTTTCCAGATTATCACATCTGCATTTCTGCAGACCTGGTTTCTGTTTGGGGCAGAGGGACTTGAGGGGGGCGGAGTTGGTTTCTGCTTTAAAATCCTTTGGGGAAATATATTCTGCCTTTGGGGAAATATATTCTGCCTTTTTGATATTTCCCCAAATATTTCTTTCTCTGGAATCTTCCCACTGTCAGAAAAACCAAAGAAGTGACTGTCCTTTCTGTAGCAATGAAGCTGTGCAGAACCCATTTCTCCTTGCCTTATCCATCCTCAGTTTTAACCATCCTAGAAAGTCCTTCAAGAAGAATTGTTGAAACTGACAATGGTGCTGTCTATTTCTCCTTTCTGTTTTATGGGGGACAAAGGTTCTATCAGGAAGCTTCATTTTTGAAATTTTAATCTCTCTGTTTCGGATGGAGTGGAGTGAGGGAAATGGTGGTGATGCTAACATAGCCTAGGAGGGGGGTTTTGCAATTTAAAACACTTAGATACTTTCTTTAGAATTTACCACCTTGTCTTTCCCACTTCAGCCAGATAAAGGGACTAGGAAAAGTGCCAGGTTGCAAAACGGATGACACGATAGGAGAGAAAAGCTGCTGAAGTCAATGCCTGCTTTGCCAGCTCTTTTTGCAAGACCAAGATCATTGAAGACTTTCCCAGATGGGGCCGTTCTGCTCTGAGATTATCACTTCTGCTCCTGGGCTAGAATAAATGGTACCCAAAGTAGTAGGATTGCTGCTGAATAGGCAACCCCAGAGGCTTAGGCTGACAATTGCTTTTTGGATGGGAGCCCTTAGGGCAGGCCATCCTGTTTATCTTCAAAGGTTAAGACTCCAAAGGAGAATAACTGCTTTGTTTGACTGGTTTGATTAAAGGTTGCTTGTCATTATGAAACAGGTTAGGGAGGTGGGGAATGGAGCATGGCCTAGGAAACGATATGAAGCAACTATGGAAGGACTGTCTGTCAATGACATTGTTGAACCTCTGGCTAATGTAAAGAATTAGCGATAGTCCTGGCAGTTCTCATTGTTGCTAAATGCCTCTTCCTTCTAGCAGAGATCAATTGCATATGTTGGCTTACCAAACAACTAAATTGGTAAAGGAGACAGGGGTTGGAACACAAGGGGAGGATGCATTGGAGTACAACATGCAGTGGGTCTCTCTTTCAGGCCCTTTTGAAAACCCACACCATAGCACTGGGTATAATGAAAAAAGCTTCCTGCGGTAGGCTAACATTTTTCCATACCATCTCTTTCATTATGATGTTAGGGAGAAGAGAGCCAGATCAGTCCAAGGGTCATTCTGAACAATTGCCATGTCTTAAAAACAAAGGCAACTGGATTCACCTCACTTTGGACTCCAGTGTTGGGCAGACAATAAGGCTGTAGCCTTGGCAACTGCTTGTTAAGTTCTTATGGATTTTTTTTTCAGCTGATATATCTCCAGGACACAGGTAGGTTTGTGGAGAGATGAGAGACACCCCTTGCTTGCTCAAATCTTGCCATTCCTAGCTGATTAAATCAGCATAGTTGGGACTAGCTCTGTGGTTAAGGGAGGGAATTGTCATTTCTTGAGTCCAGGAAGTGTTACTGACTTGCTTTAAGGAAGCAGTAAAGCTTTATTGAAAAAGTCCTTTTTTGACCCAGAAGGTATTAGAGTCTGTGATGTGCTGGAGATGGCTTGTACCATCTCATGAGAACCGATCGTTACATTTTCCAGAATTGAGAGCAGAACTGAGAAATGACAGCTGGCATGCCAATCGGCTAAGTTAGCAATATGGCACAGTGGCATCAGTGGAACCAGCAGCAATTGTGTATTTTGAAAGTTTGTTGGCCAGTTTCAGTTGGGGTTAACACAATTAAGAAAGTTATGGTCTAGAGCAGGGGTGTCAAACTGCCTGCCTGCGGGCCAGATGCATCGCAATGAAACCATGCCCACCCCATTGCCGACAATGGGAAAAAAGCTCCGATACGTCGCATGAAATCACGTGACGCCTCAAATTTGACATGTCTGGTCTAGAGCATCTCCAGAGGCGCTAAGATAAAACTAATTTTCTAGATCCAAATCAACTGGGGTTTGATCCAGGCTATATTATTGAGAATCCCTTGGACACCTTATTGGATTACTTTCTCCAGATACCACACAGGATGGGAGGAATGTGATCCTGTTAGTTTTTCTGGACTATTGATACCTTTTGTTCTAATCAACAGTGGTATCCTTCTTGGCCCTCAGATGGGATCAAACTTTGGGACACTGTTTTATAAATGTTCTAGTTTTTCCTCCAAGGACATGGTAAGAAGCTGTTTGACTTAGTTCATGGGCATATAGAATCCAAGAGAGTCTTCCTTGTTTTCCATATTATGTATTATCCACATTAAACCTCTACAGGAAGTCATTTGGAACGTTGAAGCAGGATGTTATAATACGCTGGTAATGCCATCTCTACTGCTCCCTATCATCTAACTTCAGTGAAGCAGCCAATACTCTTGAAAGTTGCCTAAAGTAAAACAAAAAACCCCAGATGTAATGGAGATGCTGTTGGTAAGAAGAAACTAGGACTCTGAGATTGAAGTGAAACATGTTCTGGATGGGGTTACATTCCCCCAGCAAGAGCAGGCTCGCAGTTTTAAAAGTACTCCATGGCCTCTAGTTGTCACTTGATTAGCATGATGCACAAATGCACAGTCACAGCAGAAGTCTGATAACTGGGACCCTTCCTGAGCCAATTGGGGTTATCCATGCCATGATGCACTTTACAGAGGTCTTGCCTTGAAAACCATCCAGAAATTGCAACAGGTGTAAAGCGTGGCAGCCAGGAGATGCAAGAGGGATCATAGGATGCCTGAGCTGAAAGATCAGCACTGACTATTGATTGCCTGCCTGGCTCAATAGTAAGCAGAATGTAACCCTTTCAGCTTGAAATAGTTTAAAGCCAGATTATCTGCAGGAGGCGCTCTCTTGCTCTGAATCGGTACATTACTTAGGTCAGCAGGGGAGGCCATTCTGAAGATGCCCCCAATGCTACCGATTTAGGATCAGGCACCTAGAAAGGGACCATTCCCGTGTGATGATGAAAGGCATACCGGTGTGTCTAATTTTTTTTTAAAGGCGAATGCATCTCTTGCCAAGATTTTAAGTGCGGGTATTTTTTAATACTTGGTTTTCATTTTGCTTTTGATTGTAGCAGTGTCCATTTGGTTGTTTTATAACCTGTATTTTTTGATTACTGCAAAGTGCAATTTTGAGTTGCAGCGCTAGAATAAAAGAGTTTTGTGGGAACGGCCAGTTTTTGGTCTCCCAACCTTCAGCTTTCCCAAACGTTTTTTATCGGCCTCTACGTGAATTACAGTGATGAGCACACTCTCCTGGTTCGCACAGGATGGATGGCATGTGGGAGGTTTGGGAAACGCTATGATAGAGCTTTCACATATATCTTTTAGTATCTTGTTTTTGTAATGATCTCATAGGCACCTGAGTAGTTCTCACTACATATCCAATTATCACTATGTATCCTATTTTTTTGAGATTGATGGGGTTTATGTAATGTTGTATTTGGTATTCAGAAAAAGGAGGTGAATAAAAGTTCAGCGGGCAGTTGCTCAGGTTTTTTTTTTAGAGAGATGAGGCTGCCTGGCTGGTTCAGAGCATCTCTATCGACCTGGGTCTGAATTCTTTTCCCTACAAGTTTAAATTCAGTAAAATAGAAAATTAAACATAGTATCATGAACTCTTCATAGCTTTCAGTGCAGCATATTCTCTGCTTTTTCTTTTTTTTTTAAGCAAATGGTTACAAGTAACCTGTACCAATAATATGAAGGAGCAGCGGCAACTTCTTTCTTTTCTTCCTCTTGAATATTTGGTTGCTGCAGAACTAATACCGATTGAATGAGTTTTCTCTCTCTCTCTCTCTCTCTCTCTCTCTCTCTCTCTCTCTCTCTCTCTCTCTCTCTCTCTGTGTTTTTTGGTCAGCTGAAAAGACAGCACTAACTAACTCATTGTATTCTAAGCAGATTCACCTGGGAGGCACTGAGGAACAAAAACAACCCAACATGGAAATGCCCCAGTAATAGAATATAAGAATATAAGAATGCTGTGATTATATAAAAATCTTTTAAGTTTGGAAGTAATCTATGGTATTTTAATTTGTATAATATATCAGGATAATATGAATTTAAAGCTTAGTTGGGAAGAAGAACAGCTTTAGACAATTGACATAAATTGTTTTATTTGTGATTGTTTTTATTGGGTAGATTGAAAAGTATTATCTTGTTTTTGAATAATTATTGATATCATGTATATATATATATGTTTGGAGTTTATCTATATGAGTTAAAGTTCGATAGTTTATATAATTCAGGATTGTTTGCGTAAGCTAGATTATGATTGTTTGTATTTTTATACCCTGTATTCTGCTCTGGGAAGTGGGGGGGGAGGGGAAAGGGAGGGTGGGGTTGGGGAGGGTTGGGGAGGGTGGGAGGGAAGGGGGCAGGGGGGGTTCTTTTTCTTTTTTTTGTTGTTTGTTAAAGATAAAATGTATTCTAAAACTTTTTGATAAAAAAAAAAGGAAATGCCCCAGTCATCAACTCTGGCTTTGGCACAGGAGAACGGAACTTATCTGAGCAGCTTAAGGAGTATCATGGAAGAAGAAAAAGGACAGGTAGGCCACAAAAAAGTGTCTATGTATGGCTACTGAATTTGCCAGGATAAGCCATTTTATAAATAGGCTGTTCTAATTAATCCAAGTATAGGAGATGATAAGGCTGAGCCTGAGGGAGGGATGGGTCAAACACATCATCAGTTATGAGTCCCTGCATGCCCACAAGAGATCTAAGTCCAGCCCACCTTGAATTCCTTTCTATTCTTAACTCCCGCTAACTTCCTTTGACCCTTAGTAGCTCAGATTCTTATAGAGAGCTTAAGCTTGCAATAAATCTTTATACTCATTTGAACTGCCTGAATCTCCTGATTTCCCCGGCACTTAACACCAAGCTGAACCTAGAATGCCAAATGCCCGAGAATGATTTTGGAGATTGATTATAGTTGGGGATCTATCACAGGCTTGTGGTGTAGTGGGCCTGTGCAAAGGTTTGGAAGGGGTGCTCTATTTGGAATAATGCTGCTTTGTGAAGAGGTTGTGTAGTTCAGCTCTGCTTCCATCAGCAATGAGTGGCTTCTACACGTGTAGCAGATGTTTCAAGATCCCTAATTGCTGATGCAGCAGCAAATCAAAGTGTTGAGGTGAAAAAAGTTTCCTCAGTGAGATAAATTATTTCATCACAAAGCCTCAGCAAGGCAAATCATCCCAAACTCTCATTGAATAATAGCTATGTTGCACATCCTTTAGCTTAGTGGATTACAGCAAACCTTCTTCATTAAGCATTCTCCTGAAATGTTGAGACCACAGCTCTCAAGAAGCCAGCATGAGCTGGATAAACTTATTCAACTTGCAATGTATTCAACTTTGGCCTCTGAATGTAGTTTCCATGTCATCTTCCACCCAACGTCAGTTGAATTATAGTTTTTTTCCCCCTTTGAAGCTTTACGAAAGAAAGGCAGGTAGGAGGTATGCAAATGTGGCATCAATGATCCCAAGGCCCAGTGACCCCCAACCACATTGTGGCTGTATTGCCCTGAAAAATCTTCAGAATTTACCATCTTCAAAAGCAGGCCGTGTACAAATAGAGCTGTGCTTGCAAAACACTTTGATCCATTTAATTATATTTTACTCAGTTAACTCAACTGCTTAGATATGGTTCGTGTGATATACTGAACCATAAATTAACCACACACTAAACTAAAAAGTGGCTGGCTGGTTGGTTGGTGATTGCTCTATCATGTCATCCCGGACTGTTTTATTAGGAAGCCCTTCTTATTTATTCATGCATGCATTCATTTGATTTTAAAGGCCACTCATTTCCAGGCAACAACCTTGTATGATAGCTTACTTCATGCACTTATACAATAACTATGTACTTCGTGCTGAGAAAAAAAAGAGCTGGCTAGAAATCTATTTTATCCAAACTTCTTTGTGCACTCAAGAGCCTATCAATTCAGGGCATCTGAAGCCTTTGTACTGTTCTGGGCTTTGGGGATCCTAGGATTTGTGCTGATTTGGTAGCTGAGTCAAACTATTTCCAGCTCCTTTGAGTGTGTTTGAAGCGTCTGTGAAGCTTGTTCATTCCTGAGGTGCTAAGGATCTGTGGCATTTGTAGACAGGCCATCTCCCCATAAATGGATGCTTTCCCTTCACCTCCAAGATCCTGGACTCTGCTGTGTTAGGAGATCTTTCAAGGGGGGGGGGTGCTGGCTTGAGGACTTTTCGGTTCTCCCATGAGAGGGATCATTGGAATCATTTTTTTGCAAACAAATTAATGAGCACAAAATGAAATAAATCCAGGGAGGGGGAATGCAAATACTGTAGTTGGTTTCACTTCCCTTTAGCGTGGAATGGTTTGCTGGGCTGCTCTGGAGCAACTTGGAGCAGACTGCGGATTTTGATCCTTTGTGGTCCACCTTGTGAGTTGAGCAGATCTAATGACAAAGGATTTCCTTCAAATGCTTTTGTTTTGGGAAGGCTGGATGCATCATCAGGGTGGAAGTGACCTCATTTAACTTCCATCTGAAGCCAGGTTGTCTACTAACACAGCTGCCCAGGTGAGACCTCCCTTCATAGAGAAGGTATATGTTTATACTCAGTAGGTAACGTTATTAGTAACTGCTTTTATCTGAATCTCTCGGTGTTCCTGCAGATGCCACCAGCAACCTAATAGCAGTCCTTTGGACAATCGCCCCAAAAGAGCTCATAAAATGAACTGTACCATCTCTGGTTTATCAATCATTTAGCAAACTCACAATTCACTGTGGCAGCTGTTATACTAGTGAAGCAGGTTCAACCCCCATTGAGACAGCAGGTGGTTAGTATTGTAGCAGGAGTGGGATATATTTTTATCGTTATTACATGAGGATCTTGTTAATTGCCATTTCTCTGGGTGTAAATTTCTGGAAAGGCTGTTAACTGGCCACTCAGCTACACAGACTTAATATTGTACCAATTTTATTGTGTCAAAGGTTGGATGCAACTCCTACTTGGCCTTCCTTATCCTATGGGAGGGCTCAGCTTAGCAAGGGTTGGTGACAGTGGCAATGGCAACCTACTGTCGTGGTTCTGATCTCTTCTGAGCCAGGAGGATATTTTGTCTTTAGTTGGGTTTAGTGCATCTATGAATTTCTCTTCGTATCAAAGCCTAAGAGCAAAGCCAGAAAACATGGCAGGAAAGGTCTGACTTGTGTATTACAAAGAGGCCAAAAGAGAACACACACACACACACACACACACACACACACACACACACACACTGGTGGGAGGTGGTATCATGGGTTCTTCATCTGTACCAAGGACTTGCAGCAATAAGCAGCTTCCATCGTGGTGGTGATTTATCTTCTCCTCAAGCAAAAGAAGCTGCCCTGCTGTAGTTGCAGGAACCCTCAGGAGAAGTGCTGGCAGAATGGTCCAAGGCAATGGACCTGCTGTGAGCTAGTACAAGGTTGGTGGCCTTAATCAGTCTTTCAGAAAGGATAGAGGTGGATGGAGTCTAATAATGCTTCCATCAGGTTGCCATTAACTGTCAGACCTTGTTGTATCCTGCCTCAAAGGAAGGAATGGAGCTCTCCCTGTCTTACTGTTGCAGGAAGGAAGTAGCAAAACTGCGGCCAGAAGCGGGTTCTGTTTCAAGCATTGAGTCGCTTTTGGACATCTAGTCCAGTTGAGATGGAAAGTGTTCATTTTCCCTCCACTGGTGTAAAGGAGCATAACGAATGGGATATCAAAAACTGTAGCCAACTAGCATGTTAAGTGGTGCAGGATCCCAGATGCATATTGCTTCAGACAAGGTTGCCATTGCTGAATTACACAGTAAACGAGATCAATATGGATATTGGCAAGTGTGGCAAGTGCCTACCTGATCCTGGTTTGGCAGGTTTTACTCATCTGGTAGAATTCCACCTACCTGCTTTTGAAACAGCTATACGGTAGGAGCCCTAGGTGGCTCAGTGGTTAGAATGCAGAATTGCAGGCCAACTTTGCCCCCAGCCAGGAATTTGATCCTGACTGGCTCAAGGTTGATGTAGCCTTGCATTCTTCCAAAATTGATAAAATCAGGACCCAGGTTGTTGGGGGCACCATATGCTGACTCTGTAAACCACTCAGAGAGTGCTGTAAAGCACTGTGAAGTGGTATATACAGTAAGTCTACATGCTCTTGTTCTTGCTATATGGTGGCATAGGTTCAAATATTTTCCAGGACACCGTTTGAGTTATTTAGTGAGTTTGCTGATATGTTATGTCAAGTCTTCATTGGAACGATATTCTGAAATATCTCATCAACAGCGCACAAGTGCCTGCAGAAAGTTCGCATGGACATCTTAGCCACCAGAGTCATTTTTCCAAAAGATTCCTCTCAGTGCTAAGGTTGGTTGGTTGGTTGGTTGGTTGGTTGCTTGAGTTCAGCTATTCTATCTGTTATAGCATTTTCAAAGACGCAGCATTACATTGATCACACTGATACCAAAAGACAACAAGTTATTTTTAATGAATCTGTTTAACGAATCAGGGTGGTTGGGGTTCTTTTTTGCAGCCAGAAAAGCCACTGTCATGCCATAGTTCAACACATTTAAAGAAATCTGATAGTATAACAATGGAAATACAATGGCATGTGCCATGAGTAAGACTACTGTTATAGACAGCCACATGAGTTAGGTTGCCTTGCTGTCTGCATGGATTAGATAGAGAAAAACTGACATCCTTTGTAAGGTGGGGGATAGTCCAGTCCTAGCCATGAATAAGGCCTCCTTCATGCCTTGAGACTTGCTTCCGATTTCATGTAGAGAAGGTTGTGTAGTTTCATTTGTGAGTTCAGGCACTTCTGTAGGCAACTCTTCCCCTGCTGTAGCTTTGCAGGAACATTTAGTAAAATCTAAAAAGTGGTGTCTGTTTCCCTCTTGGATATTGAGTGCTTTTTTACTTACACTCCACCATAAACAACAGACTTTTCTCTCCTGACTTTCTATCCACTACTTAAGCAAAGTTAATGCTATTAACTATTTTGAAAGACTTGGCTTCCTGCCTGTCATTAGTATTATACTGCATAACAAGGTCTGACTGCAATATCCTAACCAGGAGATGGGATATAGAACATCATGTCCCTGGAACCAAAATGAAGTAAATGCAAATCCTCATTAGCAGCAGAAGATGCTACCCTTAAGTACTGATATTTTCTCCTTGATACACAAGGCTGTGGCTCGTGAATTACAAGTCCATTAAAACTACCTGAAATTATACACAAGCTGCAACACAGTGAGGAAAAGTAAATGTAACTTTGCAAAACCCAAGATCATGAATAGACTCAGAACAAAGGATGGGGAGCTGTCAGCCAACCTTACCAGAGCAGCCTTCCTTTCCCAAAGGAAAGGTCAATTAGGGACCATCCAGCCTCCTGTTGAGGTCTTGCACCCCAGATGAGTGAAACTGGGGGACATCCTGAGGCCAAGCAGGAATGTGATATAGGAATAGTCCAGAAGCCATCCTAGTTACAATAGTGGCTGCTTGCCAGACTTGCACTAAGATTATATTAAGAGAACAAATGCTTCAGATATTCATCAGTTAATTTTTCCTACTCAATTACCTACCATTTAAAGCATGGATCCATCAGCTTTGTGGGTTGAGGGGCACAAATAGCTGTTTGGAATGCCCTGGGATTAGTAATAGGTTCGCAGGATCAGAGGGTAAATGAGGGAGGCCAAAGCAGAAGTGGGCATGTTGAGCTGAAAAACCAGATTTTTCTTCAATTCTGTTTGTTGTTCTGGCTGGATTATGCCTCATAATCCAGATTCCCCCAATCTATCCAGCTTTAACAACCATTTAATGCACCTACCAAATATTGGCAGCAGCTACAGAAGGAGCTGGAGATTTAATGAGGTAGGAAAGGGCTCAGCTGTGGTTTCTAAACCGCAGGTTGTGTACTCAAATGTTAAAGTAACAATGGAGAACCTCACAAACTTCGGATGCTTGGGCTACAAACTCCAGTCCGCTCCATCCAAAAGTTCTAACAGTCAGGTATAATGAGAGTTCTAACTAAAAATATTTAATGCAACAATAGGAAAACAATGGTTTCCTAGGTGTGATTGAAATAGATCTCCATTACTGACAAGATCTGGTGGAGATTAGAGTCAGTGCAGTGTTGGAGGATTGGAGGTCTTCTAGTCCAACCCCCTGCTCAAGCAGGAAACCTTATATCATTTCAGAGAAATGGCTGTCCAGTCTCTTCTTAAAAACTTCCAGTGTTGGAGCATTCACCACTTCTGGAGGCAAGTCATTCCACTGGTTAATTGTTCTAACTGTTAGGAAATTTCGCCTTAGTTCTAGGCTGGTTCTCTGCTTGATTTGTTTCCATCCATTGCTTCTTGTCCTGCCTTCAGGTGCTTTGGGGAATAGCTTGACATATTATTTGATTGCTATGCTCAAGGTTGACTCAACCTTCCATCCTTCCGATGTAGGTAAAATGAGGACCCAGATTGTTGGGGGCAATAAGCTGACTTTGTAAAAATGCCGCTTGGCGGGGGCTGAAAGCTCTAATAAGCAGGCATATACATAGAATGAAGGCTATTGCTAAGCACACTGATTTGTGCTTAGATTGTAAGCCGCCCTGAGTCTTCGGAGAAGGGCGGGATATAAATGGGATTAAAATAAAATAAAATAAAATAATTCATCCACTTCTTTCTTTGGTTGAACCACACGTGGAACTGCAGCAACTGAAGGCACAGGAATTAGAAGTGAGGGCATAATTCATTTTGTTTTTACTTTAATATGATTTGACCTAGTTCTGAAAGTACTATGCAGATCAGCTTCAATTATCATTTGGTTTTCGCATATCTTTGAATTTTGCAATTAAAAATATCTACATGGGGGGAAATTAAATATAAAAAAGACAGTTTCCTGGGCAAATATGTGGTGTCGGTGGCAATCTTTCAAATCTCAAAGGTTTGGCAGCTCAGATATTTCAAAGACCATCTCAGCAGCTAGAAGCACTTGCCCACTTGTCTGAGCTTTGATATTGGACGACTAAATAGTAAATATTCAGATGGGAGGTTAGGCTGATAGTTCATGGATACTTATATACCCACAAAGCCTTTGGGGTTGAAACTTGAAGAAGACTCACTAGAAAGGAGAAGCACCATGAGACAAATTATTAACTGAAGCAGATGGAATGATGGGGCACCAATTTTCTCATAGAAAATGAGAAAATCTTGGAGGGTTACCAGCTGGATCCAGGCCAACTGCCTATTCCTCTTGCTGAGAAAGATGGAAGATGGCCTTTTAAAAATCTAAATGAGATCAATTCTGGTATTTAGCAACCAAGAAGGATCTACATACAGTACTTGAAGCAAATGCATATGTTACTCTCATAGCTTGCCAAGGTATGCTAAGGTAAAGTTGTTGTAGGACTAGAAAGCAGGAAAAAAAACATGTTCAATTGGTAGTTTTTCATCTGGTTTTCTATTGGGCAGGAGGAATGCAAAACTATTAGGCTTAAAGCCAAGAAAATGGAACTGCTTCACAGTTCTGACCATGGTCGTCTGAAATTGCTCCTTACTATCTTTTAGATGAATTGGGAAGGGGGGGGGGAACCTGGAAATCTGGGTGGTCCCGCTTCCTTCTTTCTTTCCCATGAACTTGTGCTTGTATCCCATCTCAAAGTTCCATAACCAGAATGAGAACTAGATATATTAGTGAAACCTGTTTGCCAAAAAGATGAGTACATTTGGGGATAAGATATATAAAAAAGGCATCCAACCTTTTTTCATATCAAACATTACAAAAATAATGTTTGCAACAAATTTCTGCCCTAAAGAAAGCGTGCCATTTCTATATTTAGACAGAATAATTCAAGGAACTAGTTAATTCCCTCTATTTCTACATGTCAGGATCTTGGGGGGGAAAACCCAGGTCTATAGCTAATTTCTCTTTCAGGTGGTAGTTTTTGCAACATTTGACCTAGGATTGCAAATTGAAGAAATGCACCCTTTGGTCCCATTCATCAACCAAGACTTCCCTGCTGTTCATCTACAGGGAGTTTGCTAAGAGCTTGCTTCAGCCCATCCATAACTGTATTCCGTTTGACTCTTGCCCCAACACTACAAAACACAAAGGCAAGACATTTGGACCCGTCCATTGGCTAGTAGTTGTTCAGCCAAGAATATTGGGAAAGGAAGATCAGCATGACTGCCCTGGCCTGTCTTTCCAACCTGTGTAACCCATCGCTCGCTACTTCTCTCCGTTTCTTTTTCTCTTCACCTTCTTTGCTTCAGTTGTGTATCTGTGTCTAATCTGCAATTCTGAGATTCTGTTCACATAACACTAAGTCAGGTAAACACCTAAAGATGCATTGGCACAGCATGCTAACCTTGGCTGTTATTCACTTTTTTTTTTAAAGACTTATCTTGTCATACAGATATACCTAAATTTCTTATTTTAGGATTCAGTGGTTGTACAAGTCCAGAAAATGGGTAGAATGAGTGCCCAGGTTTAGTATGCTGTGTGAATAGCTAGATCTGGATACTTTTTATTGATGTGAAAACAATCTCAGAGTCAAGGGACCAAGAGCCAAATATAAATGCATACCTTAATAATAAGAGCCCAAAATTTAAGAAAAAACACATGTGGAAACATCAGATAAGGGGAACAGAATTAGAGAAGCTGTCTCATGTGGACAGCAAAGAATGGCTTTCTTTTTCTCAGGCTGGCATAGTGACGCCAGATAGATCAGAGTAAATCAAGACATCAAGGCTATGATTGTTGCTATAAATAGGCAAGTCTGAAAGAATACAGTGGATACTTCAGGCCTATAAGCATCTCAGAAATCCCATTCTGAGCTCGGTGAAACATTTTCCACGTTTAGGTAATTGGGCTGCAAGTTATTAGCCTTTGGAAATAAAAGCTTCTCTTGGATCTGTTAAGGATCCATGTATCTATAACAGAGGAGATTGCACAATGCAGAACTTCAAAGAAGGCAAATGTTATAGATTATGAAAACAGAGGCCAGCTATAAGATCTACTGTGATACTCCAGTGGTTCTCAACCTTTTCTTCACCATGGACCCCTTTAAATACCTATTGTGGCCACAGACCATGTCCACAGACACCCCCCCCCCCCGAGATTTAAATAATATTTCTTCATGCCTTCGAGGACCCCCTGTGACATTGCACCCCCTCCCCAGGGGTCTGTGGACCACAGGTTGACAATCACTTTCATACTCCATTGTTATGAAAATAGGGTGTAAATACAAATGAGAAAAGATTAGCTATATAAAACAAAGAAGAGAAAGTTAGTGTGCATTGTTTCATTTATCTCTATTGCAATAAATATAACTAGATCTATTTCTGCAAAAAAAAATCTGAAAAGTTAGGAGTTCGAGGAAGCAAGTACACATCAATAGGATTTTACTATTTCACAGTTCCCTTAGAAGGAGCCCTGATATTCAACAATGGCTTAGCAAAACAGGAAAAAATCCCTATTTTGCTATGCCATTGTTAGTTAAATAAAGTGACTGGATTGCACTAACATCATCGTTACAAACCAGAATGACTGGATTTATAGATAGGGCAGGAGTAGGCAACCTTGGCTCTTTTATGACTCGTGGACTTCAACTCCCAGAATTCCTGAGCCAGCATAGCACATTATGACTTAACATAATATGTGAACCCCATCAGTGCATAGAAATAGCTCAAATTCACCTGGTTGTGCAAGACAGATCATACTGATAAATTAGTCAGGCTTGCCTTGAAGGATTTTTTTCAGTTACCAAAAAGTGTAATTTCAATTAACAAAGTTGCTTTTAAAAGACATTTGGAGCCAGCACCATAATGCTTTTCCATCCAGATTTTAGGCAAACTATGGCTGACTTTCTGATATAAAAATATATTGTAAACAAAGAGACAAACTTTGCCTTGTTTTGGAACAGCTCTGCAAATGTTGACACATGTGGTGGTTCTGAGGTTTTCTGGATGAGAATGCCTTTCTGAAAAACCCCAATACTCTTCTGGATGTCTTAAGGTAAATGATAGGTGATCTGGAATTTTCTGAGTATTTTTGGAGTATAAATTCAACAGTTCCTTGTCACAGCCATACTGCTGCATCAGCTGGGAACCAAAGTCAAAAAGATACAACTTTCTGATTTGGAATATGAAGGCTCCTTTAAAATATCTGACAAAATCACCCAAATTATGCCCTTCTCCCAGTTTGAACTGAATTTTTGAGGTGACAGAGGGAACAGAAATCAAAGCCCTGAAAGAAACAGGTGGATGTTAAGGTGACAATTCTATACAGAACCAATAAATTAAATGTAATGCTGGAGTGGAATGTGAACAAACAGAATATCAATATGGTGTGGGTTCCTTGGTAAGACAGAAGTTGTTCTAGGAGTTCTTAGAGGATTGCATTTATACAGCCTTCTTGAGTTACTTCCATCTTTTAAATTAAGCAATCTGAAAATTCTCAAAAGGAATATCTCTTCCTGTGTATACTTTGTGGATTGTCTTGGCATTCCATTACTGTGGGATGCAGGAGATCTCTTTGGCCAATTATGCAAGGCCATTCCTCTAGGATACCACACACAAACACACAGGGGGAAAGGGGGATTTTGTAATAGGAGCAAGTGAAAATCTGGCTCTTCTGCTAGGCTTTTGAGTTATGTTACTATGCTGTATATACTTCTTTTACTGACTAGTTAGCTCGTATTTAAGTTCCAGGTTATTTATATTGTATTTTACTATTTTGCCTTCTTTATTTAGGATAGGGTATCAATAGGTACCTTCCCACCGTAGTGGTCCCTATTTTTCTACTCGCATTTTTACGTGCTTTCGAACTGCTAGGTTGGCAGAAGTGGGACAAGTAACAGGCGCTCACTCTGTTACTATGGTGTTACTATGGTGGGAAGGTAAAAGTGTTCCATGTGCCTTTGGCATCTAGTCATGCCAGCCACATGACCACAGAGACATCCTTGGACAAGCGCTGGCTCTTCGGCTTTGAAACAGAGATGAGCACCGGCCCCTAGAGTCGGAAACGACTAGCACGCATGTGCGGGGGAACCTTTACCTTTATCAATAGGTAACAAAATGTATTGAAGAAAATATTGTTACCCAACTAATGAGTGATGGCACAATGAGACAGGAAGGAGCTTTTCCATTTCACCATGTAACCCCCTCACTATATTAGTGAGTTATTCTTAAACATGGATATAGTCAAACCCCAAGTTGTTCATGCTTTAAAAAAATCATTTGGATTGCGTCCAGAAATTGAACAGTATGATCTTATCTATTCCTAGTAATGCTGCTGCACTATTTTGAAGTCACTAAAGTTTCTGAACTGTGTTCAAAATAGTCCCATGTCCAGTGCATTGCAGTCATGCAATGAAGATGTTCCTGGAATGGTCATTACTTTATGTAGACTAGGTCCAAGCTGCTGTAAGTTCTTAAGCTGATAAAAGGTTCTTCTTGCTATCAAAATTATTTGTGACAGTAACAGGAACAAGAAGAGACCCAAATTTTGTCCTGATCTTTTCAAAGGGCATGCAATTCTCTCCAGAACAGGTTGGACATGACTCACTTAGATCAATAGATCATTCATGGCCGGTTCCTCCTTCTCAGCTAGACAAAGCTTCAATTTACTGGCCTTCATCCAGACCACTGTTGTGTTCAATGAAGGATACCAACTGCCTGAATGGAAAGGTCAGATGTATAAAACTGGTGCAATCTTTTTCTCAGTGGCTATCTCCAGATGATGTGCTCCAGCAGGTCAATGCAGTTGTTAAACAGAGTAGTGATGAAACTGAACCCTGGAGTTCAAAACACAATTGCAACAAAACAGAGCTGAAATCTCCAGCAGCATCTTCTAAAAATGGCTAGCTGAATAAGAGCAAAACATTATAAAGTATTGCTCCAACTCAGATAATCAACCCTATCCAGATAGGCTGGAGACATTCAAAAGAATCAAGAGGTTGCACTTTCTCTTCTGTTTGGCTCTTGGGGAAGATGACTTCATAGGGAGACCACGGCTGTTTTTGTTTCAGATGAGGCACAAAGGTAATAATAATAATAATAATAATAATAATAATAATAATAATAATAATAATAATAATAATAATAATAATAATAATAATAAAGTTGGAAGGGACCTTGGAGGTCATCTAGTCCAACCACCTGCTCAGGCAGGAAACCTTATACCATTTCAGGCAAATGGCTGTCCAGTCTCTTCTTAAAAACCTCCAGTGTTGGAGCATTCACCACCTCTGGAGGCAGGTTGTTCCACTGGTTAATTGTTCTAACTGTCAGGAAGTTTCTCCTTAGTTCTAGGTTGCTTCTCTCCTTGACTAGTTTCCATCCATTGCTTCTTGTCCTGCTTTCAGGTGCTTTGGAGAATAGCTTGACTCCCTCTTCTTTGTGGTAGCCCCTGAGATATTGGAACACTGCTATCATGTTACCCCTCACCCTTCTCTTCATTAGACTACACATACCCAATTCCAGCAACCGTTCCCTAGAAAAGGTCACCCAAAAGTGCCTGAAGTTGGTTGGCAACCACTAATGTAACAACCTTAGTCAAGAAGGAGGTGGTGAAAATCAGACTGTCATTGCTAGTACAAAACTTGGAAAGAGTGCCTCTTTTTGCCTTGGGAAGCTCTATCCTATTTGCTTCTGAAGTCTCTTCTGATAATTTCTGGAGAGGCTTCTGGGGATGTGCAACCATCCCTGGCTGGATGAGGCTATGAGATGACTTAAACTTAGCACCTTAGCAGGTAGAACTGCATCATCTCAGCAAGACACATCTAAGGTTCGTGCATGAACCTACAGCAAAGCATTCTATAAAGTCAACTGTAATTATTCTGATGTAATTCAGAATTGGCAACAGTCATCCTTCCTTGATGACATCATGACACAGCTACTACAGTGCAACAGAACAACCCCTGCAATAATATCTAGATTCTAGAAGTTTAAATTATTACAGGATGGTAGGGTTCATATAACTTATTTTCTGAGTTCATGTAATACATTGAACTAGATTTGCATATTATATGAAATGTCACACAACTAACCAAAGTTAGCATTAACAAGAGTAATATACTGAATGAATACAACCTTAGTTTAGATCATTTCTTTGATTATATTGTGGAAACACAGCCAGTTTGCCAGATAAACTGCTAATTAACAAACAATCCTATTGCCACTTATATTGAAATATCTGCACTGATTGTTACTGATTGGCTTAAGATCTGGTTATCTGGAGGAGCATCTGTCTTTAACGCAGAAGCTGCCTAGATTTTAAGATCACGAGCCAAATAGGATGTGGTTAGATTTGAAGAGGCTAAAACATATAAAGAATGGTTGCTGGAATTGGGTATGTCTAGTTTAATGAAGAGAAGGACAAGGGGTGACATGATAGCAGTGTTCCAATCTCAGGGGTTGCCACAAAGAAGAGGGAGTCAAGCTATTGTCCAAAGCACCTGAAGGCAGGACAAGAAGCAGTGGATGGAAACTAATTAAAGAGAGAAGCAACCTAGAACTAAGGAAAAAAAATTCTGACAGTTAGAACAATTAATCAGTGGAACAACCTGCCTCCAGAAGTTGTGAATGCTCCAACACTGGATGTTTTTAAGAAGAGACTGGACAGTCACTTGTCTGAGATGGTATAGGTTCTTCTGCTTGAGCAGGGGGAGGGACTAGAAGACCTCCAAGGTCCCTCCCAACTCTGTTATTCTATTCTATTCTATTCTATTCTATTCTATTCTATTCTATTCTATTCTATTCTATTCTATTCTATTCTATTCTATTCTATTCTATTCTATTGAGCCAAATAAGTACTTGATGATAGTTACCAAGTTGGGGAAAACTGGCAATATCCAAAGAGATTAGAAGTTAAAGAAGATCATAGGCCAAACATGTCAGCAATCATGGGGGTTTTTTTAGAAGAAAAAAGGCCTTTTGTAGCAACAATAACACCACCCGAAGTGGCAACCAACACAACCAAGCTTTTTTCTCCAGACTGGGGAAACCGATAGTTTGTGTGCATGTGCGTGTCTCTGTGTGTGTGTGTCTCTTTTTTTTAATGGCCAAATTTTTAAGGTGAACGAATTGGAAAGAATTCAAAGGGAGGCCATAAGTGTTTGGAAAGCTAAACAGATGTAAGAAGACCAAAATGAAAACTAAACACTAAGCCTGGAGGGGGGAAAACGGGATCAATGGTATTCATTGCATGTTGAAAATGTTGCTGTAAAGGAGATGAAGGGCCCTGAGAAAGGACAGGAATCAATGGGTTCAGGTAGTAACTTAAAAGAAGCACTTCTGAGCATCTTTTTTCTGAAAGGAAGAAAAGGAAAAAAAAGGAAGGAAGTGTTGTGATTCAGGGTCAGCCTGTGGGTTCGGCAGTTGGGTCAGACGAATCAGAGGAGGAGGAGGGGGGTGTTGAAGACCTTGCTGAGGGGGTTGAAGATCTTGCTGATCATAGCCCTCAGGCAGGCCCCTCCCACTCGGTCACCATGGAGACCCAGCTGTGTGAGCCTGACAGTGTGGATGAAGATGACCCACAGCTGGCCCTGTTCAAGGACGCCCGACGCAGGAGGCAGTCAAGTAGGAGTAAACAGAGGAAGGCTGTGGGGCTTCTCGGAAGGAGGCAGAGAGAGGCCACGCCCTGAACTCTTTATAAAGGGAATGTTTGGGGAGGGCTGGTTTGCTGAAAGCAACCGCTCAGATAGTGTTTCAAAGCTCCTGTATCTTGGTACGTGTCTTGTTTGTTTTTTGTAGTAATAAATTTGGCAGACGTCATTCCAGCCTCTTGCCATTTATAAAGGGGTTGCCTTTTCTGCAGGACCGGTAGCAGGCTGGTACAGAACAGGAAGGAGGGAAGAAATGGAATAATTACTTATCTGGAATGCACCCTCTGTGAATTACTACCAATAAAATTGGGCATTGCAGGCAATTGGCAGGTGGAGGGGATGGTTATACCCCTTCCAAGTCACCATGCTATGTTATTATTTTATTAATATTTTTGCACATAACATAGCATTCTGTTGCATGGATCACACCGCTGGTGGAACCAAAGGTCTCATTTCTTTGGCCTGTCTCACATTCTTGGATAATCTCCATTGTCCAGGTTGTGGGACATATAGTTATTTGGATGAAGTTACTCGACCATAACTCCCAACTTTCCCTTTTCACTATCCACAAATGGCCACAGCTGCTGTGAGGTGTCACTGGGCATCTCTCAATCCTAGGAAGGAGGCAATAGCAAACCACTTCTAAAAAAAATGCTAGCAAAACTGCAGAGGTTTGTCCAGGCAGTGACCAGAAGTCAACACTAGTCTGAAAGCCCCAAAAATAATAATAAAAAAACCCATTTCATCCCAGACCAATAGCCATATTTGCCCTTTGAACAGTATGCTGGAAGGAGTCACACTCCAAAAAATACTGGGCAGAATCAGAATAAAAACTTGATTTGATTTCAGGCTAGACACCAGGAGACAATGTGCTCTAGTCCTATGGGAGGCACAGAGCAGCTGGGTGATCTTGGTCTATTCACTTTCTCTCAGCCCAAGAAACAAGAAGACAAGGGTCCCAAAGGTGCTTTTTCACAAAGCAACCAGACTTTCTTTTTTCTCTTTGAAGATGTTTTGCTTCTCATCCAAGAAGCTTCTTCAGCTCCATAGACCTCCGTAGACAAGAAGACAAGGGCAAACCACTTATGAAACCTTGCTGAGAAAACTGCAGAGGTTTGTCCTGGCACTTGCCAGGAGTCAAAAACTGGCTTGAAGCCACACACAAGCACAAATGATTGTGTTCCAGTTGCACTGTTAAAATGTCCTCCTTACGCCACCCTAAACATTATGCTTTATTAATAACATGTAGAAGATCTTTGTGGGAGAAACTCAAGGCCTGCAGGAACACTTGCAACTCAGGGGCCTCAGGTTGCTCATGTTTGTAAAAAAGCATGGTTTGTTTTAACCACATTTTAAGTGATAGTAGCACTACCCATTCATAGCATTTATCCAGAAACCTCGGCTTAGTAAAAAAAAAAATCATAGTAGCAGAGTTCACAGCATATTTTAAGCTAAGGCCAAATAAAATCCCATTACGGTTTTACCTGACCTGTGACATCCAATTATCACATACTGTACCTCTTGAAACCTCAACAATGCTCAGGACATCTGCTATTCTGGCCATCCAGAAGATGCCACCGAGTTCTTAGAGTGGTGTTAATTCTACATCGGTAGCTCTTCACAGAAAGCACGTAATTGAAGAATAAAATTGGAGATATCTTTTAAACCGTTAGCTTTAGTCCCAAACATTTAACAGATAGGAAACCTCTTTTCTTGCTGCTGGCACAGAGAGGCAAAGTCCTTCCATGGCCCTGCCAAAATAGGCCACTTTGGGAACTTGGAAGTTTTATTTAATTTACCTCCCTCATCCCTTCTTGCAGCAATACTGCAGGGGAGCAGAAGGGCAGGAAGATGGGCCCAGGGTGAGTAAGCTCCAGAAGCTTTCCAGAGCATCACTCATTTGAGAAGCAATTCATAATTCAAGAAAACGTATGTGAAACCATGTTGTAAAAAGAAAAAAAACCATATTTATGCCTTGTGCTTCTGTGATGGTTTAGGTATCTTCTAGAATTGCTGGTGAAAAAAAAATCAAATGTTTCCCATTCATTCCCATTCAACTAACAACTTCTAGGATGGAACAACCAACAAGGCAATTGTCAGATAGCGAGCCTCAGGTGTTTTATTTTGTTGTTTTTGTCCAGGCATGTCTGTTGCAACAAAGATAATATGAAATGGGCCAGCTGAGTAAGTTAAAGTGATTCAGTGAAAGCCATGTCATCTTGTGGAATTAATTAAAACAAAGCTCTGGCGTTCAGTACTGTTGAACTATTGGTAGAGCAACTCATCTGCATGCAGGGGGTCCCAATTTAATCCTCAGAAAGGGTTGGGAAAGACACTTTTCCAAAACTGGAAAGCTGCTGCCAAACCAGAGCAGGCTAGCTGTTTCCAACTGGGATCCCTCATGATAACAAGGAATTCTGGAGAATCTCATTCCAACATAGCTTAAGGCCCCCAGATTAACCAGCCTTTATGAGCCAGAGCCATGAGGCAGTACTGGAAGACCCTGACTAGGTTCATATATCCTTCTAAGTTATAATGTGGCTTGTTCTTTGGTGCTTTAGTGCAGTGTGAAAACACATTTTTTATTATTATTATCAAGTTTTAAAACTGCCCATCTTCCTCACAGAGGGATATGAATCATCAGCCCATAGTTTACAAAACTGTGGTTTAACACAGTGTATGCACCCAGGTAGAGATATATCCCTTGCTCCTTTTCTGGTTAAACGGCTCACATATGCTATAAGAGCCCTGGTGGCATAGTGGTTAAAATGCAGTATTACAGGCTGACTGCATTTTCACTGTCAGGAGTTCGATCCTGACTGATTCAAGGTTGACTCAGCCTTCCAACCTTCCAAGATAGGTAAAATGAGGGTGCAGGTTGTTGGGGGACAATAGGCTGATTCTGTAAACTGCTTAGAGAGGGCTGTAAAGCACTATGGGGCGTATATAAGTCTAAGTGCTCTTGCTATTGCTCATAATCCCCTTAAATACAGAAGTGTTTGTCATAGTATACCTCCTAGGCTCTGAGCCTCTCCCAAACCTTCCTTCTTCTCATCCGTTCCAAATCCCTCTCCAGTTCCTTCTTTTTTCTGGAATATAAACTAGGAAGAGATATGTTGCATTCCCATGTGTTGATTGGCAGTTCCATCCCCCAATCTTCCCCTTCATGCAGTTACCTTCTACTCAGCATGCCCTGGACATAGCTGAAGTGGAATGATAAATTACTGCCCAATTATGTTGGATTTAAACTTAATATGTATTCTTGACCTTTAGTACTCTGGTTTGGCACACTTCAGATTTCTGCTTGAGTCACGTTCTGATGCGGTGTCTAATTTTAAACTAGATAAGAACTATTTTTCCATTGCTAAAATTCCATAAAGTTAACAGCTTGTGTCGGTGTTGCCCCATGTAAACAGTGTGGCCATGGATCTGAACATTTGATAATGCCGATAGATTACTTGCATGCTATGTTGAACTAGTTGGGAAAATAGCCCCATTTAAAGGTGTCTGCAAGGGTGGTGTTTTGTTTTTGTTTTGCAGGGTTTTTTTGCTTAAAACTTAGAAAGAAAACAGTAGAAGGCCCAAATGTCTTAATACTGCTTCTCAGCCGCTGCTCATTGCCCAGTAGTTCCTGAAGAATGTGATACAAACCAATTGGATTGGTTTGGAAGCCTGTCTTTACCAGAGAAACTACCAATTGGGAGGAAGGCATCCATTGTTTAATGTAAAATAACACACTTGGTTGCAAACCACAGAAATAACCAAGTTTTCCACAGTACATCAATGGGTCAGTGTAAGCTCCATGCTGCCATTAATGCTTAGTTCATGATTTTAAAGCTGATTAATCTGTTAATTTCCAATGTTTTTTTGGGGGGGCTTCTTTGTGTGGTCATCAGGAGATTTATGCAGAGAGTAAGGAAAACAACCTTGATAGGAATATGCAAGAACAATTAGCTAGGCAAAAGGGACTTTAACATTTTTTAAGGCCTGAGAAATGAGATATCTGGAAATGACTCATCAGACACAGTATAAGGAAAAGGAGGGAGTGTGTCACAATTAGGCTATTATAGTCAATCTTAATAAAAGTACTAGTCTTCTTATGAAGTTGATTTGCTGTTGTTGCTAGAGTTGATTTAATGATTCCGACCAAGTTGATGAGCCCTATAGTCTGATCCTAGTGGAACCAGTTAAATACAAGGCAGCATCTCTGGCCCTTTTTTCTATTTTATTTGCAAAGCCTTGTACCAACCACTTGAAGTAGACTCTCAGTGCAACTATTAGGGCATGTCTTCCCCACTTTCCCCACTCATTCTGGGGATAACTTTCTATTAAGCCTGATAACTCAATACCAGCAATTATATAATCAAATCCTTCTGGAGTATACTAAAACTGTTGCCCAAAGCTCTCTACTAAAGAATCATGGCCAGGTTTACATTTGGAATGAAGAAATGAGATGGAGGAAGCCATCCTTCAAAAGTTATCCAATTCATATTTTGGGCAGGCCAAGCCTTAAAATGACTGAATGTTTGACAAGAAGCATTTTAGCCCAGTTTGTGTAAACACTTTGCTGATTGAAGCAAAGTAAAGTTATGTCTGAGCCAAGGTCGGAGTGAAAAACAAGGTCTTGCCATGTCCAGCCAACAGCCACATCATGTCTGGCAGAACCCTGCATCCACAAGCTAGGCATCACCTTCCAGTCCAGAAAAGAGATTAAACAGATTAAAATGGCATATTATAACTCAACTGAGTGGACATACTCACAGAGAAAATTTACAGTATAATTTATGCTCTTGATCGGACATTTGTTGGGTCTAAGAATAACAGAAAGGTTAAGATTGAGAATTAAAAAGGAAGAGGGAAAAGCCTCAGTTTTAGCTAGGGTTTAATTGATCATTAATTATAATGAAGAACTCCTTTCTCAGGAAGTGTTCAGAATCAAGAAATTAAAACCAAATATTAAATCTTTATTATGTAAGCAAGCAAGATTTCCAGAGAATGTATGGTGAACTGGATTCACAGGGCTGTCCATGGCAGCAAAGTCCAAAGAACCTTGAGTAGATCAGCTCCCTGAAACCTATCCAGATAAGGAGAGGACAGGAGACTGCTCATATATGCTCTGGATAGCTACCTCTTGCAAGGAGATTGCAGGACAGCAGTTTTCATGAGTTTGACCACCAGGAGATAAAGGAATCAACCATCTTGCTCACAGCTGCAGCGGTGCCTTTTAAAGGACACTAAATTTGCAAATCTCACTTTCTAAACACTTTTGAAAAATGCCTATTAACCTTCTTAAAATATTAGAGACCTTCATAATGAAAAGCTTATCTTCAACTCTGAAGAAAAGAATAATTAATTAGAAACTTAAAGAGTTTCAAATAAACAGCAAAAAGCTAAATAAGATTTTGATCTAAGAATGTTGTAAGTGGATTTAGGTCAAGATAAATTTGGGATATTGACATTTACTGTAAGATTTTGGAATTAACTAAAAAATAAATAAATGGCCTGTCATTTAGTACTTACTTTTGCTATCCTGGCTATTAAAGGAGGGGGTTTACCGGTCATTGTTCCCCTGTCATGGTCCGACCATTATCTCCTGCGGCTGGTCTTCCGTTATGCTACCCCCTACTGCTGGGCGGCAGAACCGACAGAGTCAGCCATACCCTTCTGAGATTCGACTGATGAGAACAAATAAGTTTGAAATGACCATATTGGTCTCCCTTTATTCTTTGTTAGCAAGCCAAAAAAATTACACAAATATGAGCTGCCACTGCTGTGGCTACTGCCTGTAGATGGCCTTGGGCTAGGCTGAAACAGAAAATAAGATTTGTCCCGTGTCTGGGACTAAGCAAGTGTATTCTGAATGCTTAACAAACATTTAACATACACACACACACACAAACACACGCACACACACATACATATAATTACAAACTATCACTACTAATATCAATATTACTAACATCAACCTTAAGCATAACAAAATCCCTTCAACACATTAGCTTCATCCATCACTTCCCAAAGATTAAAGTCATAGCTCCTTCCCTCTGCAGGCTGGGTAGTATTGTGTTCCAAATATCTAACAGCAAAGGGAAAAGAAATGCTTCAGATGCATATCAAAAGCAATGAACTTGCTTATGAGAATGATCTTAAATGTAAATGCTTAGATTGATAAGCAAAAAAAAGGCTACTGTCTGATCTCGATACAAAGTGGGGGAAAAGTGTCTGCAGAGTGATTTAGTTTGCTAAAATCTAGGCATATATTACATTCTAATATAGTGCCCATTACAGCGAAACAGAGTTTGGCTTGAGAAGTGATCCTGTGCGAAATATTGCTTTCTATACTTGGATTTAACCCAGATCTTAAGTATATTTTGGAATGCTGTAATTTTTTAGATTTATGTACTGCTGAAGCTAATTCAAAGGTTACAGCTTCATTTCTTTTTAAGGTGGGGGAGCTCTGGGCCTTTGGGGACAAAATGAAAAGGATGGCTGTGTTGTTCCCCCAGAGAGAAGCAAGAACAAAGCCTCTCCCTAGGTGAGCAAAGAGACGGGAATGAGCTTTGAATTAAGTAACATCTTGCATCAAGGAACTGAACCAGGCCTAATCGACAGATCTCTGTACAACATCTGGCACCCTCAAAGAGAATCAGCCCTTCAAGCTGAATAATGCAACGAGGGTGAAGTACTTGTCCTTTTAATTAATATTTCGAACTGAGTGCAATAAAAACAATAAGGGTACAGGAATAGTCATCATGCAGGGCAGCTGATTAGGGAAATTTGCTCCATGCTATTAAATATTTGGGTAGATTTGTATCAGGCCCTACTGCGAGTAAAGGCCTGGAAAAAGTCTAAAAGGAGCTTCTGAAAGATGCATCTCATCAGAGCAGATGGCAAAAGAGGGAAAGTTCGTTCACGGGTGGCCTCTGCCAGGACACAGATTTGGGTACCTGCCAATTGTGACTGTGATGAAGTTTGTGTACACTACCCTGCTTGTTTGCATAATCCCATTTGGGACAGCTTAGGATCTCCGCCATCTGCTTCATTTCAGCAGAAAGGCAGCTTTGCGTGTTCTGAAGCTATTCCTCGTCTCCAGTGGTGGGGTTCAAATATGTGAACAACCGGTTCTCTTGTGGATGCCACTTCCGGAAGTCCATTCTGGGCCTGGGCAACAAAAAATTAGCTACCGGTTCTGCCGAAGTGGTGCGAACGGAATACCCACCACTGCTCGTCTCCCACTGTTAATGAGCTTGTGTGCATCTTCACAGCATAGCTCTAGTTAAAACCAAGCCGAACAAGGCCTTGCCTTTCAAAGAGTGCACAAAACAGCCACGAATCTCATAGGGGTGCTGGTTGAGTGCTGGGCCTAAAAACACAGGTGACATTTTCCAAGGTAGGAAAGGCTCTACGGCAGGGGTGTCAAACTCAATTTCATTGAGGGCCGCATCAGCATTGTGGTTGCCCTCAGGGGGCCGGGTGGGTATGGCCAGGGTGGGCGTGACCTACTGGGTGGGCGTGGCTAGAGTGTGTGTGTCCTACTGGGTGGGCGTGGCCAGCTCTACATCGTTCACATCAAGGGTGTCTATGGGGGCCTGGGCAGGAGTGGGACAGATCTTGAGGGTCTCTGGCAGAAGGAGGGTCTCTGGGCCAGGGCCAAGGCAGTGAGGGCCGTTCCCTCACTGTTTCCAGGATGGCTTAGCGGGCCACATGAAACCACTTCGCGGGCTGGATCTGGCCCCCGGGCCTTGTGTTTGACATGTCTGCTCTACGGAATTCACTCGGGGTCAGACTACTGATGAGGCCATACGTAAGGCAGCATCCTGCTTCCTTGCCTTGGCTTTTCCCATCTAACACAGAGAGCCACTGACAGATTGGCTAAAGCTCTTAAGGGACCAAAAGGATTGGATTTTAATTCCATAATGATTTGCTCTGGGAGAGATGTTTGTAATCACTGAGAATGAATCTGAAGGTACTGGCAGGGGCCGGAAAAAAAATCCCAAGCCCTCTGAGGAATTTGGTTCTATTCTGCTTGGGGTAGCAGCCCTCAGATCTTCTTACCTTCTTGCAAATAGACCCAGGATCCAGAGGGGGAATCTTCTTGATCTCCTGCTGCCTCAGCCACTTCCCTCTGCCAGGTGAGGCTGAGCCAGGAGTTCCTCAGTTGGAAGCAGGGATTCCCCCTCAGCAAAACCGCCTTGTCAGAGGCATCTCTGGGGGTGAGGGGAGGGTTGGAGGGGGCAGGGAAAGGCTTCCCTTCCTTGCACAGCACAGCTTTGCTCACGGGCTCACTAATTCATATGCTGCAATAAATGTCACCATGGAAACAGGACTTTGCAAACAAATTGTCTGTAGTGGTGGGTTTTTGTTTTTTTCTTTCTTTCTCTTTTAGGCTACCAACGGGGTTCTTTTTCCCTTCAGGCTCCAAAGAACATGGAAGAAAGGGAATGAGAACTTTTCTATGCTGGCCCTTCTCAGAAGCTCAGAGTGCTTTCAGCAGCTAGGAAACTCAAACAGAAACCATAGAGGATATGTGCGAGATAACATACAAAGCTCCTTCTCAAAATGTATATATTTTAAAAAAAAGAAACCTTATCCACGGTGAGTTTTGCCTCTGGGATAAAAGACTACTAAAAGATTAGGAGACCACATTAAGTCACTTTATGCTGGATAATCCCAACCTAAAGGATGAGCAGAAGATGTACTGGAATATCTGGTTGAGATTTAGACATAGAATAGAATATAGAATATATTATATATTATATAGATATAATATATATTATATATTATATATAATATATATAATATATAATATATAATATATATTATATATTATATATTATATATTATATAGATATATATATATTATATAGAACATAGAATAGGGACCACTATGATGGGAAGGTAACAGCGTTCCGTGCGCCTTTGGCGTCTAGTCATGCCGGCCACATGACCACGGAGACGTCCTCAGACAAGCGCTGGCTCTTCGGCTTTGAAACGGAGATGAGCACCGGCCCCTAGAGTCGGAAACGACTAGCACGCATGTGCGGGGGAACCTTTACCTTTACCTTTTTTATTTGTTCATTCCTAGTGTATCTTCCCCTGTGAACCAAGCCACTATCTTGCACTTGCCTCAGATTTGGGGACTCCAGCATTCCAGCAAAAATCAAAAGCCAAAATGCCACTTATGGGCCATTCTAGCAAAGTTGTAATATGGTGTAACTAGTTTAATAAGAATAGAGATTATTATCCCGGTCCCAAATGGACCTGCTCGTATGGAAGAACAGTGCCTGCACTGATTGTGCTGTGTAAATCTCTGCCTATTTGTATAACTGATCTGGCTAGTTCCTGGATGATTATAAGGTTAGACTGGAAATGAAAGATGGAATCAATGGTAGCTACTCAAATAATTGCAGCCAGGGCTTTTTTTTCTCACAGAACGCTCAGAACGGAGTTCCGGCACATTTTTGGGATGGAACCTTGTAGGGTAGGCAAGGCGGGTTGTATGACATGTGTGAGTTCCGGCACCTTTTTCTTTTAGAAAAAAAAGCACTGATTGTAGCAGATCTAGAGCTTATTATTACTCAAAAAAAAATCCTAGCTTAGCTATCATACCTAAGGCAAACCTTGCTGGGAAAGATTTTTAGACATGATCCCAGTAAAGAATTTGTTATTCTGGATTTGGCTTACAAATGAGTTTCAAATTATCAATGATGGAGATGTCCCATTTCCCTTCTTGTGCTCTAGCTAATGTTTCGCCCTTTTATTTGCAGCTGCTTCTGTGAAACCTATCCCCTCAGCTGCAATAAATGTGGTAGTAACTTAGTACTCTCTTTTTCTTCTCTTTTCTTATTTTATTTCTTGATATGAGTAATATAAAAGAGTTGGAATGGCTTATATAAAGGAAATGTTTTAGATATTTAAATGTGATTGACTTTAAGAAAATTACAATGGATTAAAAATGTTTTGAATAAGAGTTAAAAGATTAGATGACTAGATTTATTAAATGGTAGATTTAAAGATTAAATATATTTTTAATTATGGTAAAAAAGAACGGAAAAACTTTGGAAATGAATATGTATTAGCTTATTGGAAACATGGATTTTAAGTAGCATGCTATCCTTTTATTTTTCTTTACTCTTATTTTTCTTTTCCTTTCTTTCGTCTTATTTATTGCTTAAGAAAGATAAAAGTACTGGGATGGCTTACATGAGAAAAGATAGACTTAAATATTTAAATGTAATTAACTTTGAAAAACATCTTAATCAGTAAGAATGTCTTGAACATTGTGGGAAAAACATATGTAAACAAGAACTGTAAACAGGATCTACGATGAGGCAACCAGAATGACTAGATAGAAAAGAAATATTATATTGATGTGATTATCTGTAGAAATATTAGAAAAAAAAATATACTCAGTTATCTACCAAAACAACAAGAATTGTATTAACTTAAGGTTGGTAAAAGATAACATTATGGGAAAAAGAGGAAATTAAGTAAAGCTATTATGTGGATTATAGATCATAGAAACCAACTGTTAGTGAATGTTTTTTTAAATGTAAATCCAGATAACACACTGTTTACCAAATATTAAGGTAGCTATGTTAAAAAATCAATAAAATATATTATAATAAAAAATGTGCCATGTGATTTCTTTGGTTAAGGACCACTTGCGGAGAGAGGGAGTAGGAGAACACAAAATTTATCTCTATCTTCTCAATGGCTTTCATTGATTTAAAACAGCAGGACATGTCAAATGTCAGTAGCAATAAACACCATCAATGAATAAACACCTGCTTCATATCAGCATTTCTTTAAACAAAATAGTCCACAATAGGCTGGAAACACTAACAACATTTTTAGGATATCATCTTTTCTAGCAAGTTTCATTTCTCTTTCTCTGCCAAATGGACAAGACAGAATTGTCTGGATGGGAATTTCAAAGCCCTAAATCTTCTAATGGGAATATATGTTTAAATCAGTCTGGACACTGGACAATCATTCAAAAATAATAGTTAGGTAGTAGACGGTCCTCTAATAATTCTTAGAATTAAAGATGTCTTGAACGAAAGTGGTGCTGAAGGAAGGAAGCCAAACAATCTTGCTAACATTTCAGCTTCCATCACTCCTTCCAACTCTCTTAGCTGAGCGGTTCCTTTGGGGAGGAACAAAATTATCATATATCTTTGAGTGGGTGGAGGGAGGGAGATTTCTACACACATTACCTTTGAACATCTGCCTCCAGTCACTGTGACCAAATCTGCTTCCAATTTGCATTCCACGGATGAGATTTTGATCTAAATACTTTGGTGAAATGAAGCCAATGCGTTGGAGGGCCTGAGTCAGCTCCTCATTGCTGCCATTGTTTTCATACACAGGCCTCAGACACGCAAGCCCTCTCACCAGGGGGATCCAGTAACCTCAGGAATTAACTCAGCTAGGAGGGAAAAAGACGAAGTGGGCAAATGTGCAGTGAACCTTTCAAGATATCCTTGAATCACAGATTTGCTCCGCTTTATTTCTCTTATACAGAAACGAGCATAACCCCAACACATAAAGCTGCCAGCAGAACACACGCCTAAAGTGTATCAGTGAATATCTCTCTCTCTCTCTCTCTCTCTCTCTCTCTCACACACACACACACACACACACACACACACACAGACACAGACACACACACACAGACATCTTCACATGTCTTCCCTCTTTTTTTGTCCTACAATGGTTTTCCTTTAGACTTATTTCTCTTCACATGGTATAAATGGGTTCAATTGAATAATGCACATCTGATGTCTTCTCTGGCACTCCAATATTTTATATTAAAATTAAAGGACAATGATTTCTACCGTATTTCCCTTTTCCTGCCCTTCCCCCCTCCCACCACCCTGCTCTTCCAGATGACTTGTGTTCAGTAGAAAACCAGCAGAGGGAACATATGGGCATAATTGCCTAGCCATCAAGCCCCCTGCACCGCCCTCTGCTGGTGACAAAAAAGCACGCATCCCTTGGCAATCCAGACATTGATCCAATCCGATCTGCTCACAAGAAGGAGGCTATGTCAGGGCTGAAGCTGGTGAAAGGGGAATCTCTGACAGAAAAGGCTGTTTTGCAAACAAGAGACAGATGGCAGAAACTTCTGCGGCTTAGAAATGACTCATTGACTCAAAGAAGATTTAGGTGGCTCAAACACTCAATCAGTCTTGGTAGGACCGAGTTGGAGACATTTCCTCCTCATCCAAACCCTCACAGTCTCCACGCACAGGGGTAGAAACTTGACAACCTCACTTGGATGGTCTGGGGTCAAAAGAAATAATGAGGTATCAGCATCATTGCTATCAATATCACCAGCATACCGATGATGTCAAGCCCCAAAACCCCATAAAGCTTAAGACCAACATTCAAACCAAAATAAAATTTAAAAAATTGAACACTCCCATAACAATTTGGAAATCTTTTGGAATGTCTCTATTATTCACAGTAATACTATTTCACTGAAAATGAATTAGAGATAGGTTTCGGGGTGGTGTTTTTATTATTTCTAACCTGACAGAACGTTAAAAAGTCATTATGTGAAGCAGAGTCAAAATTCTGTCCTTCTTTTTGTCCATCCATGGATACATTTCTAAAAGCATAATGGAACAAGATCAAATTTAGTCAGGCAGAAAGTAAGATTCAATTTAACAACGGGCCAAATCCAACTGGGGGGGTAGAAAGGAGAAAAGTCTGGGGGGGGGAAGTTCCCTAATACATTCTTATGGGAGAGCAAATTGAGCACCAGCTTTGCTTGTATATCATGTGACTCAGAATGGATATGTCATTAAGAGACTGGAAACAGCCATACTCTGCATCTTTCCTCCTGTTTTACTTCCAAAAACTAAGATTAACTTCATGATCCACTGGATGATGAGGGAGGATAGAATGAGAACCAGCTCTACAACCTTCATCAACTGGCTCAAGCAGGAACTGTCAGGCTTAGCCCAAGAATAACATACAATTCAGTGACGGTTCAGTACTTTATTTACTTGTAGAGAACAGACAGAATCTTGCTAGACTAAACCGTTATTATTACGCTCACCCTAACAGATATACCCTGGGTGATTCTGGGCAGTGGCTATTGTTACTCTCTTCCTCCGCTTCCTCCCAACTCCAAGCAATGCTGCCTCTTGTTTCTCACCTCTTTCTGGAATGTTCTCCCTCCTTTCTGAGAAACTGCCACTTCACTGTAGTTCATCACGCCAGCTTCCCTCCATGGGCACCATCTCTCACAGGAACTGACCTGCTGTAGTGGTTCCTTCACATCAGAGTTCTTACCACCAACCCACCCACTTGCATGGCTCCTTCAACTGTTTTTACAGGCCCTGTGAAGGCTGGAGGAGAGAGGGAGGAAGGGAGGAAGGGGCCAATCCACGCTAGCCCAAGAAGATCAACAGGTGTTTCTTCCTCTACATCAGCTCTCCCTGCATTACTTTCTGCTCAAAAGCAGGAGCAGAGAAAGATGCATGCGTCTGTTTGCACAAGTTCTCGTTTAATGCTACGCCAGAGAATTTGCCTTCAGATTGTGTTTCAAAAGAGAGGAGGAATTTGAGAAATTGAAACAGGTGTAATGAAAATACTCCTGCATTTATTTAGTTACCCAGTGATAAAGAGCTGTGTGTGTGTTATGTACTGGGTTCGTTGCTTCAATGACGAGGCAAGTGAGTTCAGCAAAGATCATTGTTTATTGCTTGCAGGATCTGAACTGAGAAACAGGGCTGCGAATGCAGCAATTTATACCCTGGCCTCTAGGCGGCGGCCAATAGGTTTAAAGCAACCTATTGCCGCCCTAGAGGCAGCCAATGGCGGTGCTGGAGATGGGTTGTCTGAGGAGCTGGGAGCCAGCTTCCCTGCTTAAGCAACCTTCCAGCACTTAACCCACGTGGTCTTCCCTTAACAAGACAAAGCCCAATACATTACAGTGTGAATACTGTCTGTTGTACAATCATCTCCTCAGCCCTCTGCTGGAACCTCCCTCGATTCCCAGGTCTTTTAGGGATCTGAGGTTTCTTTATGCCAGGGGCTTCTTGATGATCTCTGCCTTTCCCCGCCAGCAATAAGAGGAAGACAACATTCTCATTGCTTTCATCGCCACTGTTTGAGGTCAGGTAGCTTCTGGGAAGTAAAATAGGCCTTTGAACAGCTTAAACATGGAAAGTGAAGGAGACTAGCCTATCTTTTCCTTTGTATGGACAGAGGAAACTTCAGAGCATCATTTTGCTAAAACAAGGCTTGTTTAGAAAAAGGAAACTTTCTTCTGAACTCCTGGGAAGTGAGATGTCACCCCCTCAGGGAACCATGGGAAGGCCAGTTGGTTGGCCATAAGGATTCCATCTCAAGTGGCCTATTAACAAAAGCCCATAAGATGGCCCTGCCTTTGTGGCAGCAATGGGAGGCTCATTAGAGTCTAAAACAGGTGCTTCCACAAGTGACAACAATGAGAATAAATGGGCAGGAGGTCCAGAAAAATAGATGGAAAGTAAGCTAAAAGCTGAGCTTCTTCCCGGCTCAGTCTGTCACCTGCATCCTCACAAGAGGTGCTTTTGGTTGTAACAGTCTTGGAGACGTACAACTTCAGATCGCCTTCAGGATCCTGATCCTTCTATCCAGCATCAGCAGATCTTCAGATCTCACTTCTTCTGAGAAGGTGTTGCTCCCTCTCGGGCGAAAAATTGCTGGGAGCCAGGCCAGCTTCTCTGACAGCCCAGCAGGCATGAGAGAAAGGCTTACAGCATTCTCAGCAATCGGGAGAGGAAAAGGCCTGCGCAAAACAGCACTGCACTTGTTGTTCAAACGGGGGCGGGGGGGGGCGGAGATTGGTAGCAACAAAACACCGTCAAGCAGGTCGCCGTGACCAGAAAACAATGAACAGTGAGCGTTCGTCACGGATTAGCTTCTCCCTAAAGTAATGGCCATCATCATCACCATCTCTATTCAGGCGTCCTTATGTTTTGACTGCAATCAGACTGAAAAATGAGCAGAGGAACTATTACCATTTTCACTAGAGCATTTTCCCCTGGAGCGAAAATGCCCCAAACTCTGACCACGAGCAGGAAATTAACTCTCCCATTAACTGTCCCTTCTCAGCCTAAGGTGCTGATTATTCTGGCTGCATTTCTGTCATGGCTCCAGCATGGCCTTTTCTCCAGGGAAGGCTCCACAGGAAGGAGAGGAGGAGAATAGAGTTACTGGGGCAGATTACGGGCAGCTGTCGACAACTGAAACCGAAAATTCTGTTGCTAATCGAGGCAGTTGTTAAGTGAGTTTTACCCCCTTTCTCAAACTGTCTTGCCACAGCTGTTAAGTGAAACACTGCATTTAAGTTACTGACCCGGTTGTGAGGTGAATCTGTCTTCCCTATTGGCTTGGCTGGTCAGCAGTTCGCAAAAGGTGATCACATGACCCCGGGACACTGCAACCGTCGTAAGTATAAACCAGTTGCCAAGCATCTGAAGTTTGATCCCATGACCATGGAGATGCTGCGATGGTCATAGAGGTCACTTTGTAACTTTCAACAATCTCTAAATGAACGGTCGTAATTCGAGGACTACCTGTACCTGTGGGGAGGAGGGAGAAGGAGAGAGGTGAAGCTCGGTCTTGTAGGCTTCCCAGGCAGAAGCTTGTTTGAAGGAGAGCCTTGGTCATCTCTCCCACCCAACTGCCGGAGATGGGCCATTGATGATGCTTCCCGCAATCCACTTCTGCCAGGAGTCAACAGCAGCCACCTCAGAAGCCCCTTGTATTTCAGCCTCAGGCCTGATTAGACCTTTTATGTCTCCCCCAACAAGACAGCCTTGCAGAGGAGTGCAGTCACTGTTGGGAATGGTATAAGGCTTCCTGCCTGAGCAGCGGGTTGGATTAGAAGACCTCCAAGGTCCCTTCAAACTCTGTTATTCTTTTATTCTGTTTCCTCAGATTTATGCTCTCCACTCTTTTTGGGACTACAACTCCTAGAATTAGCAGCAGAGGTTCCCAGCTGAAGTGGGCTCATAGAGTGGACAGTGGACAAAGTTTTCCACTCCTGTTTATCTTCCTAGCCATTTTTTTATCCCTGAAAAACAAGGTTTCTTGTTATAGCTGTGCATGGTTTGCTTCTTTTCTGTCAGTTGCATGAATGTTGACTTTAAGGTTTCAGAATAATAGAGTGGGAAGGGACCTCAGAGATCATCTAGTCCAACCCCCTGCCCAGACAGAAGAGCCTATCCCATTTCAGGCAAATGGCTGTCCAGCCTCGTCTTTGCCTGGAATGGACCCTGAAGGCTGGCCTGGATTCACACAATCAGTCGTGTCACCAAACCCAAATCTTCCCTGTTGTGTGGTGTTTGTGGTTTCACCAAAACCCACCCCAGGGAACCCTCACATCCCTCCCTCAATGCCTTGCCTCATTTCAGAACAATTCAAAGTTGGAAGGCGCCTCAGAGGTCTTCTAGTCCACCCCCTTGTCCAAGACCTATTCCAGACAAAGCGCTGTCCAGGCTCTTCAGCGATGGAGGGTCCTTCTCCTCTCGCAGGGTCTGGGCAGGCAGGCATTCCTCAGCTTTATCCCCCCCCCATTCCTCCAGGAGTAAGGCTGTTCACCTTTTGAACAGCCACCTATCTTAACCAACCAGGAAAGCGACAGGTCCCTGAGAGGAAAGGGAAGGCGTTGAGTCCGTTCCTAGCAATAGAGGAGCCCGTGGTCATTCCGAGTGGCTTCCTTCACCCTCCACCACAGGCCCTCAATGCCAGGGGAACTCCTCGCTCAGCCCCAGAGCTCCCCATCACCACCACCTCACCCCTCTACCTGCATCTTTGATTTTGAGAGAGGACCATTGAATAGAGAGGACCATTGGTTTGAAAGAAGGGTAAAAGAGGCCATTTATGTTAATATTGAGCAGCCCTCTCTCAACAGAGGGTGAGGGATAAGACACTGCCTATCTCCTGTCTACAACGCAACAGCAGTTCCAAGAGGTTTCCTCCCCCTTTGTACTTTGATTCAGGTGACCCTGATGGCACAGATAAAACCCCTAGTGGGCCTCAAGTTCTCTCAGGGAGAATGCTAACGTCCAGATGACTGTAAACAAATATGATCCATCTTGTCAGAACTAATCCTTCCATCAACCCCACCATCCTGACAGAACCAATGAAGCTTCTTGGGTGAGAAGCAAAACTACTTCTTCTTCTTCTTCTTCTTCTTCTTCTTCTTCTTCTTCTTCTTCTTCTTCTTCTTCTTCTTCTTCTTCTTCTTCTTCTTCTTCTTCTTCCTCCTCCTCCTCCTCCTCCTCCTCCTCCTCCTCCTCCTCCTGGAAAAAACTGTCCAGTTGCCTTTAGAAAAAGCACCTTTTTGACAACTATGACCTGGATGACTGAGAATCTCCACAGACATATAACCATCACTTGTTGCAGTGCAGAATCTTGCTGGGCCTCGCCTTTGCTCCAGCTATGGATAACCTGTCTGTTTAGCCAAATGTGCTCCTTATCAGTGTTCAGAGACTTTTGATTTTTTGCCCAGATTTCATGTCCATCACAGCTCAGACCAGAAGGGTTTCTGATCTTTCACACATCAAGAACCACTAGCGGTGAGGCCACAGCCTCAATTCAGAGAGTGTCACTGTATTTGTTTGACTCAACGGTGAGCTAACAGCTCCTGTCAGGATGTTTGTAAAAGCCTGGAGGATAGAATAATATTTTATTAGGGGTGCTAATCTTCATATTTTCAGTTCTTTTCTTGGCTGGCTATCTCTGACTCTTTTATCCTTTTATTAATTACTTCACATTTCCCCACCTTAACTTGGACAGGCCAGATAGAAAGAACACCCTTTACATCCAGCAAATCGTTTTTGGGTTGTTTTTTTTCTGGGCTGCAGCACTGAAGCTGAGTGGTCACTTCAGTTTTCGGAAGGCAAGCAGGAGAAGCCTGCCCAAGCTGAGGCAAAACAGAAATATGGAGCCATGTGCACTAAATGCCAACATCTGCTGTGTTCCTGGAAGAATTTATATTAAAATCGTTTGAAACAGTCCAAGTCAATAACAAAAGAAGTCACAGTTGTTATTGTTTTTAATCAATAGGGAAAAGAAAATAATGGGTCATTCAGGACCCCCCCCCCAAAGCTAAAATTCCTTCCTCCTTGCACCATATTATTAAGAATGCCTGAAATGTGCGATATCTCAAGGTTTATATGCCAAGATGCCACAATAAAATACTACCATAATCTTGCCAGGAAATAGGAGGAGAGAGAGGCAAAGAGAGCCTAGGAAAATCTTGTAGAACCGCTGCCAGTCAGTGCAGATCAATGCCAAATTAGGAAAATCAGAGGTGTCCAACCTTGACAACTTTAAGACCTCTGGACTTCAACACCCAGAATTTCCCAGCCCACATGACTGACTGGGGAATTCTGGAAGTTGAAGTCTACCTGTATGGTAGTATTTAAGTCCACATCTGAACTGGGACTCCATTCAAAGAAGATGCCTGTTAAAACTGCCCTATTGGCCAAGGCGTGCTGACGTTTCATTGGCCAAAAGAAAGAAAGAGGGGAGCTGAGGGAGAGGGAAAGTGTGAGGAGAGGAAGATTTAGAGAATCGGCGCTGGTTCTTTTCTTTTTTTTTTTCTTCTGAAAAAGACAGGCAATCCAATGAGTTGGCCACCTTTATAACTCTGTAGGACAAATTCTCCGTCCCCAAATGAACACAAAGCACTGCCTGTCAGTCATTTAGAGAAAGCAAACAAAGACTAATCAAAGGCCGTCAGACCCACAACAGACTCATCTCTGAGAGATGCAAGCAGTTGAGGGTTCAGCGTCTACTTTTTAATTCTTACACTACTCCTAAGACTTGTTAGTTTTATTTAAATTCTGTGGTTCGCTGCTGGCTCACAATCCTTGTAGTTAATCCCAGGCGACCTGGAGGGTAACAGGTTGAAGGAGCAGCTGTTCCAGTTCCTCATATCAGTTCAATGCCCACAAATGAGAGGAAGCCCGGTGTTTCCCCTAAAAATGACCAGCTTTCTACCAGTTGCTTTTTGACTACCTTTTGCTCATGGCCGATGCCAATAATGCCACAAATTATGCAAGCTTATTCAGGTCTGGCTGAGGCAAGGAACTAATGGCTGTTCTAAATCCATATAAGGATAGGATGCTCATTATCAACAAGGCATCATGAGGCCTTATTGACCAGGAAGGCAGAAACTGATGCCTTCCATGCTACTGGGTACAACTTAGTGTACCACAAACGAAGTTGCGCAATACCCTATGTGATGGATGTGAATTCACGTGGCCATCCATTTCAAAAAGTTAATCTCTGCTCTTACTTCCAAACCCAGCCCCTACATTAATGAGAAGAAATCATTATACCTATTATACAGTCAGCCCTTCAAGCACAAAAACAATTCTAACATAATACCCATTATTCCATAATGCTTAATCCCTCCCAAAAATAAAAAAATCATCTTTATATATGGAAATGTCTAAGCTTTTCAGATATTTCAACAGACAAAGGAGGACACAGGGACACAGATAATTGGAAGGGCAGGGACGGGGCAAAGGGGAATACATTAACTATTTAACATTCTTGTCATCTGTGACAAAAAAAATACAGTGAAAAAATGCAAAAAGAAAAAAAGAAAAAAAAGAAGAAGAAAGGATTATGTTCTACCTATATGTGAAATTACTTGTTCCAGCATTAGAAATACTGGGTTTTCAACTGCAGGAATGTGCTAGAGCACATGGGCTAGAGCATTTGCTTAGGAAGCAAAACCCTTCAGTATGTAACTGATTAAAAGTTTGTCAATTTCAAGCAGGGGCACAAGGAAGAGGATACTAATCAACAATTAGAGTCAAAGAGCGGAGCTTGTTACCTTGTGCTTAGCACTTACAGTATTAATATAATGGTATGTGGGAGTGATCTTGGGAGACAAGGTAAAGAGCCACAACCAAGGGAATGGTTGGATAAGAGGCAGCTCAACATGCAGAAGGAACATGAGCATGGCAAACTTCTCAGAAAAGACCCTCCCTAGTTTCTTGCCCTGTAAAGGTGATGGGGGAGAAATGTATTATCAGATCTGCAAGATTCTGTTAATATATACTTACAATAAGGTAGAGGTAGTACAACTAGGTATGCTTCTTGTCTGGACTACTTTGCAAGGCCAACAATTAAGGAAGCGTTGCTCAGGTAGCTTCCTAGGCCTCTCAAAATAAATGGACAATATTTGATTAGTTGCCATCGTTCTAGGCAAGTTGTTGTCATCAAAGACGGATTGACATCGTCCTGGGCAAGTTGTTGCCACCAGAGACTGGCTACCATTCTTTAGGCAAGTTGCTGTCACCAGAGACTGATCGCCATTGTTTTAGGCAAGTTACTGTTACCAGAGACTGATTAACATTGTTCTGGGCAAGTTGTCATTAGAGATTGACTACCATCTTCCCTGTAAGTTCTTATTGCCTGAGATCAACCACCATCATCCCAAGCGAGTCACCGTTGTGAGAGAACAACCATCACTGCCCCATGTGCGTGGCTGCCAATCGTGACTGAATACCATTGTGTTACGTGCCCTGTTAGGCAGAGGCGCCAACATGAGAGACCACTTTGGGCTGGTGGCCACTTGGAGGGGAGGTCAGGAGGGCCCGGACTTAAGTGGTCCCTGCGGGAGTGGCGAGAGACAGTGGGGAGAGAGAGAGAGAGAGAGAGAATATAGCAATACAAATGGAAGCAAGGGAAGAATTCACATGTTTGATTTTCTGAACGTTAAGATTTATGTGCAGTTTAAATAGCACAGCTAGGAGGGGAAAATTATCTAATCTACAGTAGTTTAAAAGAGAGTGGTGATTTTTGTACTTAATTATATTATAGCTATTACACTTAGCATAAAATAAGTTTGGGTACCTTGGATTGGATTACGAAACGATCAGATACTTCTGTGTTCTTTCTTTTGAACAAATGGCTATAATTTATCAGGAGCAGGCTCACTTTCTGGCACGTGTGATTTAGCAGCAATGCAGAGATCGCAGTTCTTCTTCCTGCCTGTCTGTCTCATCATCCATCCATCCATCCATCTATCCACCCTGTAATAAAGTCATTGCTGGCCTAACAAGGTCTCCATCTCTTGACAGGCTCATTGACAGCTTTAGTCACAGCTTTGATGAAGGCACTTAAAGGTACTTACAGGCCATGGAAACTGTTGTCATGGTGCATTAGCACAAATCATATCACCTTTTGCATGATGTTTCCCATGATTAAGAGCCAAATTGTGTATGTGACACGGGGGAAGTGAAGTGGGATGGAGGAGGGAGTTTTCTATAATTTGAACCATGGCCATCTTTCCCAAAGGCTATATAGGTAGTCCTTGACTTACGACCACAATTGGGATCAGAATTTCCAGTGCTAGGCAAGACAGCTGTTAAGGGAGTTGCACCTGATTTTACATCCTTTTTTGCCGTAGTTATTGAACAAATCACTGGAATTAACTGAATTGTGTGGTCATTAAGAGAATCCAGCTTCCCCTATTGACATAGCTTGGTCAGAAGCCAGCTGGGAAGTTTGCAAATGGTGACCACATGACACTGGGATGCTACAGCCATTATAAACACATGCCCATTCCAAGCCTCTGAATTTTGATCACACGACCGTGGGGATGTTGTGATGATCTTAAGTGTGATGATCGGTCGTAAGTCACTTTTTTCACTACTGTTGTAACTTCCAGCAGTGGTTAGACAAATGTTGTAAATCAAGGAGTACCTGTAATAGCTAGATGTCTGGACTTCAGCTCCCAGAATTCCCGAGCCAGCATGTTGGCTGGGGAATTCTGCGTATTGACATCCACATATCTTAAAGTTGCCAAGTTTGAGAAACACTGCACTAGGCTCTCCATATCAGAAAGGAATCAGCCACTACTTTGGATGGCGTCAAATGACAGTTGTCACTCTTTCTATCAGCCTTTCCAAAAAGATGATTAGATTCTTTTAATTTACATAGGAATAATCCCAGATAAGTGCACTTTACATGAGGAGAGAAATGTTCTCTATCTAAATATTGATGACTGTGATAACTATGCTTCATGTGTTTTGAAAAGCAATTGGGATCAAACTGTCTTCCGATTCCATGGCATTTCGACGTCATGATTCATTTTCACGCCTGAAGCTAATTATCCCAAAAATCATTTGATTGGGAAATGCTGCTCCCCACCCCCACCCCAGAATTGTAAGCAAATATAAATTTCTATAGATAGAATTTTAGGAGGCAGGGCAATGCATTGGTTTGAAGGGATATGTTCCAATATAACTGCTTTTCAGCACAGATAGGCATTCGGGGGGGGGAATAATAACATAATTTTGTTGAAATGCAAAGACTCCTTTCTCAAAATAAGGTCTCCAATGCAATCTTCACCAACTAGGTTCAGTGATATCCAACTGATTGAAAGTGTGATAGGATTGATGCTTGATTATTCACACCCACTCTGCAATTTCCCCCCCCCCAAGTTGTAATTCATAAAATAAACTGGATTTCCCTCACCTGCTAAATAAATAAAGCTCATCTTCTGGAGCTGGGAAGCTGCCTCTTTGTTTCTATTTTCTCATGTGGTTCTTCTCCTGATTCTTCTCCATCTGAGCTGCGGAGGCTACGAAAGATTTCCCATTTAGTCATCTGTCACTCGAGGTTAATGATTTTGAAATTACAATTGTCACAAGGCCAAAGAAGGCTAAACAGCTCTGAACACCCCATTCCTCAATTTGTTAGGCAATGAATCCATCTGGTCAGGTTCATCCTCGAGGGAGATAGAAGACACAACCATTTATTCCTACCTTGGGGGAGGGAAACCAGAAACGTAACACAGAAGCAACAACAACAACAACACTCTTATTCAAGCAGCAAGATGATGAGGAGAGTCAAAGAATCACAGTTGTTAAGTGAATCACTGCAGTTGTTAAGATAGTAACATGGTTCTTAGGTGACTCTGGCTTCCCCATTGATTTTGCTTGTAAGGAGGTGACAAAAGGGAATCATGTGACCCCGGGATCAATGGTGGGATTCAAATACGTGATTAACCAGTTCTCTTTGTGGATGCCGCTTCCAGAAGTCCATTCTGGGCCTGGGCCACCAAGGCCCAGAACAGATTTCTAGAAGTGGCATCCATGCACTTCCGGTGGACTGTTCTAGGCCTGGGAGGCCTCCCCCGGACCTCTGAGGCTCAGAACGGACTTCCAGAAGTGGTGTCCATGCTAGGGCTTCAGCTGGTTTGCCGAAGTCAACAAAAAATTAGCTGCCAAACTGGTGCAAACCAGCTGAATCTCACCACTGCCTGGGACACTGGGTCATAAATACAAACCAGATGGCAAGGGTCTGAATTTTGAACACGTGACCATGGGTATGCTGCAATGGTCATAAGTGTGAAAAACTCTCATGTCACTTTTTCCAGTGTCATTGTAACTTCAAACAGTCACTAAACAAACCTGTAAGTCGAGAACTACCTGTACAATTCAGCCCAAATTTGTTTAGAAACTAATGCAGATAGGCTCACCTCAGCCTAAACTTAGCAACTGATGTGTTCTTTCATCTGGCAGTGAAGTACTTGGCCCTGGAGTGTGGGACACCTTCTTGGTTGAAGCCTAAACTTTGGAGACAGCGGCTGCTCAGGGTGGAGGGATGGGGGCTGCACAGACGTGATGCAAGCTCCATCCCTTTTCTACCTATGTTGGGATGTTACAAGCGTGCACAAAAGGGGAGAAGCTCACAGTGCAACAGCACAACTCTGAGCATTCTGCTCTCATCGCTTTGACAAAAGCAATGGATCCTGTAAATGCCTCTGCTTGGAGAAAGTGGAAGGCAGTAGACTTCAGAGGCAATAGAATTGAGAAATTGAAAAAGAAATCTTCTATGTTTGTTACTTTAGTGCTAACCCAGCTCCAGAAAAGACACTGGTGAAGAAATATTTCCTGGGAATTCCTTGTACATACACATATATCTTATCTGATTTGATCAAGGGGTGAGATTGGGTGGACAGCAAAAAGGATCAGATGATCATGGAATGGGAATTAAACTTAGATCTAAAAATATCCACTCTGTATAGGGTTAAACCATTTCATTTATCCATCATGTTACGGGAACACTTAAATCAGATGATCCTTTTGCCTGCTTGGTTTTCTAAGAAAAAGATGGAGAACAAGAGTGATTGGAAAAGCAACTTCTCCATTCAAGAACTCACTGCTAAGACCTGGCAGCACAGAACATAAGACACGCCCCTAACGCTGACTGGCAGCAATAGGCAAGCTATGTCCACTGTGAGTGACTGGCCAAAGGGAAGAGGCTATCATGTCATGAGGCCTTGCCAATGCTCTCCTGGTCAAGAACTTAGAGAAATGAGTGACTCTCAGTTTCAAAATGGCTTTATTTAAAACCTAGTTTGGATGATTAGAACATCCAAGAAGCAGATGTAAGTGGTTTATTGTCTAAATTAACTGTGGTATGAGAACGTAGCCTTTCGCTCCATCTCACTCCCTTTCTTGCACTCATTTTCCCAAAAGTTTCATTTTTCATCTTGTCCTACCCCATTACTCTGAAGCTTAAAACAATTGCATTTCCTTTACCTCAAATATTTTGTTGTGTTTTACCCAGCACAGCCTACCCAACCTTTTTTAAAAAAAAAATAAACATGGCTATGTTTTGATCTGTCTTCATAAAGTGTAGGGAAAGGAACATGTCCAAGCAAGGTTCCCAGATTATTAAAACTACTGTCAGAAAAACTGCAGCCCAGGGAACCAGATCTGTCAGCTCCCTTCTGTTTTCTTCTGCCAGCAGGACAGAGAGCTCTCTCTGCCAAGAAAGAATCATAATACTGCGTAGAGCAGACTCAGGAAATATTTATTTCTTGACTTTGCTGTATTTCTATATTTCTTTTATTTCTTAACAACAGGGCTGTGGGTTTTAGGGACAATATAGATGGACAGCAAAAAGTGGGAAGATGGAAAAATTCAATGATCATTGGGGACCAATTTGGACTGGTCCATCTTTAGATGGATTAGACGCATTATTAAGGCTGGAACAATCATCTTCAGATAGAATTCATTTTCCGGTTGTCTTCAAAATTTGATTTAATAGTGTACATTGTGTTTACAAGCTGTGAGATTCAAACCAACTATTAGGAAAGTTGGAGACTCAGCCTAAGGAAGGTACAAAATATCTTGCCATGCTAGGACTAGAGAAATGTGTACATATATGTACCTATATATATATATATATATATATATATATATATATATATATATATATATATATATATATATATATATATATATATATGTCCATTTCGGCAAATGGAGCAAAATAATGTTGGGGACCCTACAATATATCCTTCTGTTTGAGTTCCTGGTGATTTCATGGACCTGTCTGTATTGTTTTCTAGGCCACCATATGGAAGTGGTTTATTACTACCATCTCCTGGGTTTCTTTAGCTTCCCAGTCTTCCATTTCTCCACTTGGCATGCTGACTTTATTACTTTGTTAATAGGAAAGCTTGACTTCAATAGGATTTCCTAAACATCTGCAAATGCATCATTTCTAAAATCTGCTGACCTGGCCTGTGATGTTGCCCTTAGAATGTTCCATATTTAGGAATATTAGATTATGTCAGGTCCCCATAGATCTCTATCGGGGCACTGCCATTCTGGTGGGAGGGGAAAACTATGCGGCTTTCTGTGATGTATCCATTTTACTTTGTTCCTCTCCTGCTTTGATGTATCATTCTGGGAATGGGAGGGGGGAGGGATGAGCTTGGGGCCATCTTCTTTGTCTCATCTCCACAGAACCAAGGTCACTTTTTATCACCTTTTCGGCCTGGAGTTCTCATAGCACCTTCACACTTCTGGGCTGGCTCTCAATGGACTGGGCATTTGGGAGGGGTTTGAACAATGGGAGTTTAAACTAATGTTTTGCACAGGAAATTTTAGATCCTGCCTGACTTCTCTGCAATCACTGTCTCTCAATAAAAGATCCTTTTGAAATGTTGCTTGTTTCAAGAGTTTGATTTTCTTGAGGGAATAGCTGAGGCGAAACCTTACAGCTTATGAAAGACATTTCAGAGAGTATCAGTGACTATAGTCATCTATCCAAATTGCCAGTTGATTAGCAACTCCAAGGCTCCTGAGTTTTCTTTTCATGTTTTTTAACCTTTAATGTTAGCTTGAAGTGAATGGCCCTTCAAACAAAGGATGCCTCCAGAGATCAGTCTTGTGATCACCCTAAACAGATAGTGTCCCTCTGGAAATTAGGGGGGGGGAATCTTAATTTATATATCTTACTATATATCCAACAGATATAATCATAATGTTGGATTTTTCTGGAACATTTTTTGGATTTATACCATGCCTTTCTTCCCTGGTGAATATTGAAGATGACTATAATCTTCTGTATTGACCAGTTCAGAGACAAGTAAGGTTAATCTTCTTTAATGCCAGAATCCCTAAATCTCCGAAGGGATCTTGGCCAAATTCCAAAGAGTGAAATTCACAAAAACATTAGATCCTCCACAAAGCTTATAAAGCAAAGCCTTTCAATAAGCACCAATACAGGGAATCCAGAAAGCATTCATGGCCCATCCATGTTTTCCTTGACTAAGTCTGTATTTGGGGACCCATTTTTAATATTCCATAAAAATTCATAACGTTCAGCTATTGCAAATAATGCTGTCTCCCACATTCCTTTGTTAGAAATGAAGAGAGATAGAGAAAGGGACAGAAAAAAAATTATAGAATTTAGAAAAGAAATGGTAACGCTCCCATCTCTTTAGAGATACTGAGTTCCTGAAGATCAGTATTTGTCAACCATAGCAACTTTGAGATGTGTGGAACTCACTTCCTAGAATTCCCCAACCAGCATAAAACATCAACACCTGCTGTAAGATTGGAAAGTTCCTTCTGTGGTGGGAATGAGGGGTTGTGTAAAGAACTCTAAATTCCATTTACATGCTGTTATTATTGGTTGACCTTTGCCCATCTACTAGGGAATGTTCCAGCCACCATGAGACCCAAACTCTCAGAAGTTTCCTTCGTGGGAATAGAGCTTGAGACTGAAAAAAGATTTTCCACCCTGCAATTCAGAATACACCAGTCTTCTATGAAATCTATAGTAAGTGAAGGTGACCCATATTTTAGTAAAAGAAAACATACATCTTGCTCAGCTGCAAAAAAAAAAGTCTTGCTATGAATTTAATATCCCTTAAATCACCACAATTTGAACTCAATAAAGATAAAAGATGCAGCAGACTTAATAGGAAAGGTGGCAGAACCCACCTCCCCCTCTAGCTGTTCATATCTTCTAGGAAAAAATCCCCCATAAGCTTCAAAGAATTTGCAAAATCATACTTCTCTTAAATAGGCACCAAAAAAGAAAGGCTCACAATATATCACTGCACAGTATTTATACAGTTGTAACTTCTCATTTGCAAACTTGTCCTACATAATACAGCAGATCGTGAACACTATATTAAAAGGGAGCAAGGGAAAACCTAAATAATTATTCATACATTTCAAAAATAAAAAATAAAAAACAACAACCAAAAGATAGTGTGGGCAGCTCAGCATGGAAGCAAAAGCTTCTCCAAAGCTTATGTAATGATAATTTGCAAAAGAAATAAGAAAAAAAGAGCTTTATTTCCTTTTTTTATCTTCCTTGCCCAACCTCTTTCTCCTTTTGTTGTCTCCAATAGCAATTAACTGGATAGACAGACAGACAGACAGACAGACAGCCTTGGTGGAGCAGTGGGCTAATGCCTCCTTAAGTAACACCAGCTGCCTGCAATTAGTGCAGGTTCGCGTCCCACCAGGCTCAAGGTTGACTCAGACTTCCATCCTTCCGAGGTAGGTAAAATGAGGACCCAGATTGTTGGGGGCAATTAAGCTGACTTTGTAATAATGCCGCTTTGGGGGGGGGGTGAAAGCCCTAATAAGCAGGCATATACATAGAATGAAGGCTATTGCTAAGCACATTGATTTGTGCTTTAGATTGTAAGCCGCCCTGAGTATTCGGAGAAGGGTGGGATATAAATGGGATTTTAAAAAAAGATAGATAGATAACCTTTATTGTCATTTTTTTTTACTGTGGGCACAATGGCACACATTAAAAATGAAATTTAGTTTCTTGCTCTCAAGATGTACACATACACAACACACATTTAAACATACTATATACAACTTATGTGTAGACCTACACCCTTACTTATAAGTAACATATAAATATTAATCACCTTCCATCTTGAATGCACAACTTGTCAACATGCTGAATAGGCTCTGTTGCCAGTTGCTGCAAAAAAAGTTAGGGGAAGTATGAAAGTCCTTTCTTGCTCATCCATTCAGTAAGAAATCAGGGGTGATGTCCTAATAATTTGGTATGTTAACTTATAAACTCACAAATAGCTGTTGCCATGTAAAAGCCTGCGGTTGCATTGGACAAATGTTCATGGTCAGCAGCATTCTATTTAATTGGTTGCTTGGAGACAGATTGGTATGATTGGTATCATACAATGGATTGCCTTTAACACAATCACTTGAGATCATTTCATGATCTCAGGCATATGCCAAGAAAGCCAAAGTCCAAACTTGTCTTGCCAGCACCTCAGAGGCTGACATAACGGAAAAGGCTTCAGCAAGGAAAATAGAATAGCACTTACCTATTTCTATTAAGGAATGGGCAAATGATTCAATTATTGGAATGAAATTAAATAACTTTATACTTCATACTTTCCTAATCTGTACTTTATTTCAAGCACCTTTGTCCGATGGAATAGGCGGCAGGACACTGTGCAACCTGTCAGAATCCATTTATATCACATTCATAAATGTATGTTTAAAACATTCCCCCCCATATGGATTCTGCCATCTCCCGAGGAAGGAGGAGCATATGTGGATTCAGCCTGCCTTAGGTTATTTCAAAGACCAAGGGAACCTTTTGAACTGGGGGGATCAAAAGGGAGGGTTAGAGAAGAAGGCATCTGGCTTGTGTTTTCTTTTAATTCTGGAGAGGAAGAAGACAATAACCATAAAGATTTGAAGTTCCTTTTTTCCCCCATGAAAGGGATGACACGAAGTAGAAGGATGGGAGCTGACCAAATGGGGTTGAGGGAAGGGGGGTTGAACCAGGTACCCTTTATAAAATTTCAATTTGTAAAACAATGCTAAGTCCTGTCTTGTATTCCCACAACCAAGCATGTCCTAGTAAAGATTCCTTTTGGACTAGAACTGACTCCAAGAGTTTTTGTCTTCCTAAGACGTGGTTTGGGGTTCAGAGCGTCATCTCATTCCCAAAATCTTTTGCAGTTCCTGCTAGGTGGGGAAAAGGGCACAAGGGAATGTCTGAAAGCAAACCTGAAGAAAAAAAGGAGAGAACCAGGTATTAGAAAGGGTGAAAGGGGAAAGAGGGCTGGTCTATATAAGTTTCAGTAATTTTAATGAAAAATGGCATCTTAAAAACTACTAAGTATATTGTGGCATAACCATTAATTTTCAGTTTTTGTCATTACTTTTAACACAGACAGTTCTATCTGGCAGGACTGAATTGTAATTTTTGGGAAACTTCCAAAGAAAAAAGTAGAAGTAACTCTCTTATTCTGAAATATTTTACAAACTGGTGCCAGCATGTTTCTTAGAACAGAGAGGAAGAGACAGTGGTGCTTGGTTATTCCCAGTGCCTTGTTTACGTGAACCTTTGGAGAATAGCCATGTCAGGATTGTGAATATAAGCCTAAGGTTACATTTCGTATGAAGCAGTAAATTTTCTTCTTCAAAGATAATTATTTTTATTATATTGAAATAGTACTTGGGAGGGCAAAATCTTTCTTAATGACAAATGTATATGGGGTAATTCTATATTTAATTTTAACTCCAGTCTTACGTACATGTTATGTTTTTACAGTAGTCCGTTTACTGAACTGCATTTCCATTTTTTGCATGAGTAGGGAACCAGAAACAAACAACTTCACACATATCAGAGGACCCCAGTGGTGAGATTCAAATATGTGAACAACCAGTTCTCTATGTGGATGCCACTTCCAGAAGTCCATTCTGTGCCTGGGCAAAAAAAAGAGCTACCGGTTCTGCCGAACTGCTGCAAACTGACTGAATCCCACCACTGAGGTAGCCCATTCGTTTAGTCACCATTCAAAGTTACAATGGCATCAAAAAAAAGTGATGTATAACCATTTTTTACACTTATCACCGTTGCGGCATCCCCATGGTCACATGATTTACATTCGGATGCTTGGCAACTGGTTCATATTTATGATGGTTACCGTGTCCCCGGGGTCATGTGATCCCCTTTTGTGACCTTATGACAAGCAAAGTCAATGGGGAAGTTAGATTCATTTAACAACCATATTATTAACTTAACAACTGCAGTGATTCACTCAACAGCTGTGGCAAGGTTGTAAAATAAGGCAAAACTCATTTAGCAACTGTCTCGCTTAGCAACAGAAATGTTGGGCTCAATTATGGTCGAGGACTATCTGTATTCCATAGATTTTCTTTCCTTTGGCTAAATTCCATTTTTTGCCTCATCTGCACTGCAGGCCTCTTTTCTCCTACTATTAGGAGGAGAAATATTAGGCCTACTAATATTAATCTACAATTTTCTACAATTGATCTACAATGCATTTTGGGAAAGATGGAAATTCTAATTTCACACCTTGGAGGACATTGAGAAAGGGCAGGCAAGTCTGGCATTCATATGAACGTCCACAGTAGATAGCAAATTCCATATATTTACTTTTGCTCAAAGCAAGACATCATCCTGTCAGTCTAACTAGCTGGAAAACTGTATTACTTTAGAGAAAATCTTCCATAAAACAAATTTATCACCTCATGTACTGCTTTTATACATAAGGCTATCTTCTGAAATATTGTTTGGATGCCATGAGTGTGTAGTGGAAACAGAACATGAATGTTTAAGCTACTGTTTCTTCTCTAAAACCTATGAGGTCATTTTAAGCAGATGTAGTAAAATACAACAAATGGGTTGCAACCAATGAATTGAGACAAAACTGGCATTTAGTCAGAGAAACAACAAGAGCCATGGTCTGCGTCAGCAGAGAATGGACAAAAACACATGACAAAACAAAACTTAAGAGTGCACACTAAAAGGACAACAGAAATTTGAAAATAAATAAGCTGTCTTTAGGCTTCTTCCAGTTTATTTTGTGGGCAAATAAAATAGCAGGTGCTTTTCTTTTCAGAATAGGGCCTCTCTAATTGCCAAAAAAAACCATACCAGCTGAACCATTTCCTCTCATGGGTATATTGCCATTTTCTTGAAGAAGCTGAAGAGATCTTGAAAGGCAAACATAATGTAAGGCACACCCCTGCATTCTCTACCTGGTGCCTTCCAGATGTGTTAGATTTCAACTCTCATATCTAACCAAGCTGACAGGAAAAAGACACTGAGCACAATGTGTCCAGAAGTTGCTAGTCTGTAGAGGAGTAATCATATTCTTCTCTTAAATTTTTCCATGAGAATATAAATGCTTGCTCAGATGGCCTCATTGCAGAGTAAATGCTTCTTCCCTGGACCAACTCTACCATTAGACAGTATGTGACCACCTACCTCAGACAACATGTGGGGAGGGACAGTATCTTCTAAGATAGCTTGCTACTCGTAGCATAGCAGAGTATACTCTTCCATCACTTGCAGAAAAGAAAAACACTCATATTGGGATATCCCACTCCAGAATTAATGTTTAATGTTTAAAAGCTGGTTAACTGAAAACAAGATAAAATCACAGAATACAAGAAGCAAGATGGCTTGTTTTATGATTGAAGCAACAAAATGTTTTGAGCATTCCTGTTCCTTCAATATCCACAATTCACTCATTTTTTATTTATCTGTCCAATTCAAAACCTAGATCTATTGATTGTGCCCATCTAAAATTCCCTTGGCAGAACAGCCACCAAACTGTACAATGAACTTCACTGTTTATTTGGAATAGACCACAAGTCTCTTGTGGGATTATGCTTTAACATTCCCAAGTTCATTGATTATTCTTCTTCTGTATCTTGATTTTTGCTACTGCATTTGAAAATACCGACACCACTAAAATAATTATATTTCAGAAGAAGCTATTTATTGCCTGTTACTTTCCCATTAGGTAAAATGTATGTTCATCAGAGTATAAAATTATCAAGCCATGAATATTCCCCTTCTTTTCTGTTGAAGGTGTTTCATTTCCAGAATGGCAATCACATAATCAATGGGGATAAAATTAGACTGAATAATGTTATTGTTCATCTGAATCAGTATAACATCACTAACATTCCACAACTGCTAAAGTATGATAGCAAGACTAAAAATCTCAGCTGCCAGCAGTGAAAAGGGCAGGGATTCATCTGGAAATCCTGACAAGCCCAATGATATAATTAAAGAAGGCAATTAAATCCAGATCTTGTCCTTAGGATTAGATCCAGTAGTCCAGACATGTCAAACACAAGGCCCGGGGGCCAGATCTGGCCCGTGAAGTGGTTTCATGCGGCCCGCAAAGCCATCCTGGAAACAGTGAGGGAACGGCCCCCACTGCCTTGGCCCTGGCCCAGAGACCCTCCTCCTGCCAGAGACCCTCAGATCTGTCCCACTCCTGCCCAGGCCCCCATAGGCACCCTAAATGCGAACGATGTAGAGCTGGCCATGCCCACCCAATAGGCCATATGCACTTTAGCCACGCCCAACCAGTAGGCCACGCCTGCCCAGGCCATACCCACCCGGCCCCCTGAGGGCAACCGCAGTGCTGATGCGACCCTCAATGAAATTGAGTTTGACACCCCTGCAGTAGTCAGAATCCCTAAGGAATAGTTTTTTTTAAATTCCATTTATATCCCGCCCTTCTCCGAAGACTCAGGGCGGCTTACAAGCTTAGCAGTAGCCTTCATTCTATGTATATGCCTGCTTATTAGGGCTTTCACACACACCCCAAGCGGCATTGTTACAAAGTCAGCTTAATTGCCCCCAACAATCTGGGTCCTCATTTTACCTACCTCGGTTTTGTTGCTTCCTTTGGACTTTGCCTGTCTTCCCACCTCAATCTGTTGATATTGAAAGTGCCCCTGGCTGGAATTTATGAACCGTGACAGAATCCAAAGGATTAACTTTAAACTTCGTTTTCCCCCAGGCTGAAGTCATTTGGCCTCCAGGATGGTCTGCTCACAGTTATCGGCTTGGAGCTGTCCAAGGTCCTGTCTTCCTGGGCAAGTCTATCTGTTACTAATGAATTTTCAGCCAGAACAGTCCCCACGTCCAACCTGCTGATGCCCTCTAGATAATAGCTTAATACCCGAATCTTAGTTTACATCATTGATTTTGAGCCATTTGTTTCTTTATTTTAATGCAACGATGAAATCTAAACTGATAAGATTTTTACTATTATTCCTACATAGATCCTGACAGCAATTTATTCCCAGCAAATATTCATTACCCTTCTCACTTAACAATGAATGAACAATGTTGGGGTTTGCCACGCATATTCATTGCACAATGCATTCCTTAGAAGCCATTGATTCTGTTCACATATTTCACTCCAACCTATTGATCTGATTAGTCTCTGTAATTTAACCCAAATTAACTATCATTTTGTGGAGGTAATTTGTTACAAGTCAGTTATTGGGTGGCTTCCAGTTGTGCAAGTGATACATTTATTTCTTAATTGAAAAAGAAGACCAAATTCATTTTGTCAAACACACATACCTAATAGATGGATTTATTCTGCCTCTGAAAGAATAAACCAATAGATATTTAGAAAATACTAGACATGTCTATTTTTCCTTGTATATAGTTACACTTATTGCCCTGCTCAAATAATTTATCTGCTAATGAATTTTTAAGGTCATGGCTAAACAGCCCAGAATAAATGATATTATTTATTTGTAAGAATTATTAGAAGGCAGTTTCTTGATTATTCCTGGAATGAGAGCAGCTTTTGGAGAAAATGTACTAACCTTCTCTCCAGCTAAGCAATTCCTGAGATTTGTTTGTAGCACAGAGAATTAGAGCATTGACCAAAGGGCAACTTGGGAGGCAAATACTTCTCTCTACAAGTTCTGGTGTGGGACAACAAATGTATCACTATTCACAATCTCCACTAGACACTACATAATAGAGTAAGTATCTTAAACAGCAATCAGCCATTGTGGTTCCATTAAAACAAATATCCTGAAATTCATTTCTAAGTGATAGCTTAATCTTCTCAGATCAACCAAAACGAAACAAGGGTGTGCAAGATTTCAAATTCTCTATCATTCCTCAGACAAGATGTTACAAAGAAATGTAAGAAAGTTTAACAATTAAGGTGGATTTTTAATTATAAAGAGTGCATTTTAAAATCATGAGAGAGTTTATAGCCTCTGGATATTTGGAAGATCTCAGGATGTTAAGGAATCTTTTTAATATCAGATTAAGTCTAATTTTTAGGTGCAGAGAAAACAATTGCTACCCCTCCCAGCTCTACAGAGACAAAGTCCCCAAACTGTCTCTTGCTATGGTGTGAATCACTGTCCTAGAACTTTGGAATGGTGGAGAATGCATAATGAAAACTATAAAGAACGGGGATCTTTCTGTCACACTTTTTTCACTAAAATTCTCATAAGGATTTATTCCAACTGAACTATTTCTCAACCCATATTTATGGTGACTTTTTTAAAAAGGCCACTCAGAAGATGCAACACCGCAGAATCTCCAATGTGTCAAGTGTATGTGTACCTGAGAAAGAATTTTCTACATTAGGCTTACATATCCTGTAAGACAGCCATATCTATAATTGTTGTGAAGATAAGGGATTCTCAACTTATTGTATATAATTTTCTCATTGCACCACACTCAGATATGTTATTTTCTGTTATGAATATGCTGTATTCTGTGTTTCATGCCAAGTCCACTCCCCCACCCCTTTCACCAGGTCATGTTAGCTCCAGGTGGGAGATCTAATGCATGGCAATGCTTCTTAAATCACTCTATCCTGGCTCACTAGTGCTGACATGGCGAACTGTTTATTTTCAGATGACTGGGTAATAGGTACTTACAAATCCCTTGTGGGTGAATTGATAAGTTGGCTAAAGACCAATGTTATAAAAATGGGCTAACATTCCCTGCCTCTGATTTTAATGCAGTATTATAAACAATTTTGCAACAGTCTTGTTGTACTTGTGAAGAACATTCTGAACCAGTAAATAAATAAGTGATTACTGTGGGTTCCTTATTTCATGAAAATCCATGTGCACACATGTCAAAATACATTTAAAAAAAGAAATTTTTTTCCACAGACTGTGTGCCCATATAAAAAGGTTTATGCCTTGTGTTTCATAGATAGGGGAAAGGTTCCCTAAAAACTAATTTAAACAAGTTAAACAGCAACTGCTGCTTTTGCATCAATATGCACATCTTAATAAAGGAGAAAAATAGTATAGTTCATACTAGGCTGGTTGGTACTATGGACCAATATAAATGTTTTAATCATTCTAAAACAAACATGGAGTTAGGGAATTCATAATTGCCATGCACATTTGGGACATTATACAACAGAACATCTAGAGTAGTAGACTGGTAAAAATAGGGTAAAAATACAATAAATAAATGGGCAGAGCAATGCTAATATTATCAGAATGCTCTAACAAATCTGGCTTCTGGTTTGTGCATGCGGCACTTCTGGACGTGCAGGAAGAGCCCACTCCCTGCCGTCCGATCTCTCTTTTTTGGAGGACCCTGAAAAGGATTAAAAGTCACCCTGGAGGGGCGACTACCACAAGGAGGCCCTCCCTATGATTGCGGAAGGGCGGCAGCCCTCCACTTGAATCTGGAGCAGTTCCTTTGGCCCGGAGAAAAAGAGACTGGCCATGAAGATGGCCGATCATTAAGCCGCTCCCTGCCGAAAGCCAAAAGCACTACCTAGTACTAAGAAGCAATCTGGAGGACCTGGGTGAGACTTTACCTTTTTTATTCCCCTAACCATCTTCCTGTGGGACTTTTCTAAAAATTTCCTTCCCCATTTTTTGAAAGAATGGCGATTATTTACTTGGAAAACAAAGTTTAAAGCCTTAAAAGAAAATCAAGTAATTCAGCAAAGAAATTAAGCAATTTTATCTGTATTTACTAAAAAGCTCCTGGTTTTTTTTGGGTGGGGATCTACTACCCTATTTTCTCTTTAAGCTGTGAATTAAGAAAAAATATGGACTAATGCTATAAATGTTTTATATCAATTTGGGGGGAAAATTTCATTACATTCTATATGCTATTGATGACATATTGTGGTAAAACTCAGTACAGCAAGTAATTTTTTTTTCCTATTGTGAGAGCTGACTGAATAATGGAGCTGTCCTTGACATCACTTTTAAAGATAAGTGTGGGAACACCTGGCACTGAAAACAACTCTTTTGGAGGTGTATAATCTTTGACTCTGGTTACAATAGCCTCCATGGAAGATTTAGCTGCAAACAACAATGAAATGGATGAATATATCCCACCACTTAACTACAAACTGATACTGGACACAATTTTGGCAATGACAGAGCAAATTAAAGCCAAACTGCAAGAAAAATCTGACAATTTAAAGCCACCAAATCAAACTATGACCTTAAATGAGGAACTGGCAATCTAAAAGCAAACAGAAGAAGTCGAAACTAACACTAAAATAGGAGACTTCAAAGAACAACAACCTCCAGAGAACCTTAAAGTTCAAATTTCAATGTCAACTATAAAACTTAAAACTCAAAAAGCAATAGCACCCGAAGAAAGCAACATTAAGAGTGAAGACATTAAAGACCTTCAAATACACTATATTGAGAATTCAGCTAATCAAATGACAACCATAACACCAGCCACTACTTTCTACCTAACCCAGATGGAATTGGAAGAAGAAAAAGACCTGACTGATCTAATGACAACTATATTACATCAATCATCAAAAACTGAACTATTAAAGCAAAACCTTAATGGTTACAAAGGGGACACATTCTTTGCAAAACTGACATTTGGATGCTCTCCCTGGATTCAAATAAGGGGTATAGGAAGAAAGGGAGATACATTTGAGAATTTAAAGATGCCAAAAAGGAAGCCTGATTGGCACAAAAGGAAAGCAAGAGTTAGATTTAAAAAATTGAACTGGTTTCTTCTTTGGGATTCCTAAGGATAGAGTTTAAAAATATCTTTAAATGGATTAAGGGTAATCTCTAAAAATATAACTGATTTTACATTTAGGTTTTAGATCTTTAAGAGAAAACAAAATTAAGCTTCTAGAATATAATTCTGAACTATATTATAGAATTTGGAATGATATAATATAACATACTTCGCTATAAGTGGTGAATTGTTAAGATAATAAATAGACGTTATTGGGGAAAAATAAGAATGTTTTGAACTGAACAATGTAAGTTTTGTAGACAGGATAATCACTCTTTATTGAAATAGGGAAATGTGGGTTACCCAAAAAGTAAGCTTTCTTACATTTATTATAGGCTACTCTAGATTATTTTATTGCAATTAGGTAAAACCTAAAAGCAGGATATTGATATGTATTAGTAAAAATATATTGAAAATTCTTTTAATTGACTAGGTTACAATTAGAAATGTATTAATTTGATTAATTTGACTATGTTATAACTAAGGGAAACAGAGAGGGAATTTTTGTTGATGTAACCTGAGCTATGTACAAATAACTTGTTATTTGATATTGTTTACTTTTGACTAGGGACGCGGTGGCTCAGTGGGTTAGGACGCTGAGCTTGTCAATCAGAAGGTCGGCAGTTTGGCGGGTCGAATCCCAAGTGCCGTGTAACAGAGTGAGCGCCTGTTACTCATCCCAGCTTCTGCCAACCTAACAGTTCGAAAGCACGTAAAAATGCAAGTAGAAAAATAGGGACCACTATGGTGGGAAGGTAACAGCGTTCCGTGAGCCTTTGGCGTCTAGTCATGCCAGGCACATGACCACAGAGATGTCCTTGGACAAGCGCTGGCTCTTGAGCTTTGAAACAGAGATGAGCACCGGCCCCTAGAGTTGGAAACGACTAGCACGTATGTGTGGGGGAACCTTTACCTTACCTTTATTTTTGACTACCCAACCACCGTATTACTTCACAAATATTTAAATGTAAATAGTATAAAATTAATAAAACTAATAATAATAATAATAATAATAATAATAATAATAATAATAATAATAATGAATGCTCTAACAAATCCAAACTCTTAGAATAGCCAAAATGAAAATAAGGATCAATCTTTTGCTCTCTGTTATCTTCCAAGGTTGTTGTCCAAGGGCCCACTTTATTTAAGGCATTCAAATGGTTGTTCTAGATCAGGGGTGTCAAATTGCTGGTCCACAAGCCGGATGCGTCATGCTGAAACTGCACCCACCCCAGCTCCGGCAATGGGGGAAAAGTTGTGATACATCACGACACATCATATGATGTGGCAAGTTTGACACCCCTGTTCTAGATTTTCTCTTGAAGTGGGACAAGGCCAGGCCTTTTGTGGACTTTTCAAAGTTGAGATTTCAGTAATCTAAAAAATGTTAGCGGCAAAATATCGTAGAGAAGTAGAAGTTCTGATTCTGTATTATTTTTTTTCTTCTGAAAGATGTTAGATTATCAAGCAGAATGTTTGTCAGCATTCAGGAAACAATGCTGTTGCTACCAAGCAACCATCATGGGTCTTTTAAAGGTAGACTAATGGTTATTTTTATGACAGTAACTAGTATGGTAGACTAAGGGAGTGCTCTAAAATGCAGTGTACCTTGAACTCAGTAAAGCATAAGGTCAGGTATGGGTTTCACAGCACCATGATATAGCAGATTTTATATATAATGTGATATATCGTATTATGATATATCAATATGATATATCAACCTTGGATACAATTCTTCCTCATTCTAGATGGAAGCAATAACTATTCCCTCAGGCCAGTGTTTCTCAATCTTGGCAGATTTAGGATATGTGAACTTCAACTCCCAGAATTCCCCAACCATCCTGGATGGCTGGGGAATTCTGAATCTTGAAGTTTACGCCTCCTAAAATTGGTAAAGTTGAGAAACACTGCCCCAGATAAATATCCAGTGCCACCAAACATCTTTAGATCGTTTATAAAGATGGAATGGAAGTGACACTCGTTAGTTTTGCAGAAAAGGCAATGCTAAGATGAATGACTAATGCACAAGAGAATAAAATCACAGTAGAAGACAACTTTGACTTAACTGAATATTGGGCTGAATCCGACCACATCATGTTCAACTGTGACAAGTCTACCTTTCTCTGAATAAGAAAAATCAAATACTTAAGTAGGTCCTTGATTTGAGGTGATACAGTCCAAGGTAGGACACACACATCAATTTCTTTTAGAAAATATTTTTATTGTAAAATATGTTACTTTTTATTACCAAGAAAAGCTGTCCATTACTTTCTATTGAAATAAGCCTCTGCTATTTCTATAGGTTTCATATTTTTTAACATTTATTCTAGTTCTATTTCTGTCCTATTTTATTATCTTTTTCATGTTTTTTCCCTTATCCAACAGCCTTCTAACTATCTATACCTACGTACCTTCTATCTATAGCTCTAGCTCTCTAATACTTTCAAATTTTAACCAATAATCTCTATCTAGCATTCTATTCTATTTGTTAGGTCTATATTGTCAATATCTAACCTGGCCCCAATCTCAGATACCAGCCTGTGCATCTATCATCAGAGCCCTTTCCCTTCACTAGCACCCTTCCTTGTCAACTCACTTTTGACCACCCTGACATCCTTCTTGCAGGTGTCTCTGAAGCTCACACCCACCTGCCAGGGCTTTTGTGTGGTCACTACTGATGCTGACCTTCCTGGCTTCCTAGCTGAGTCTGACTCCACTTGGCTTCTTCTGAACAACTGGACCACTTGACCATCATCACTCCAGCCTACCTCATCTGCCATGCCTAATCTTGGCATGATGAGGCAAGCCTTGCCCTTATTCCCTGTATCAACGTGCTGTCAAATACTTCTTTCACAGTACTTTCACTTGCTTTTATCCTATGCCTCCTGCATCATCACTCATGTGGGATGACAGTTACTCTGTGCAGCTGATGTCCCTGACTTTTGTTCTTTTTTTTTTCTTCCTGGCTTGGGATTACTCCTGAGGTAGAGAAGAGCTCCCTGAATGCTGATATTGAATGGCTCCCAGGCCCCCCAATCACTTGGAGTTCAACACATGCTTTCTTCTTAACTTTTCCTTTCCATTAATCAGCTTTATTTTCTCTCCTGCCCCCCCCTTTCCCCCCTTCTTTCTGGCTTTTCTTATTTCATCTTTTCTCTATTTCTCGTTTCTGCTATCACCCACTCAAGTCTCATCCACATCTTTTCTGTGCCCTTGCTAACCTTTAAAAAAAAAGTCAGCTCACCAGTAATGAGAAGGGATTGGTGAGGGGTGTTAAGCTATTAAGAGCAATAATATGAGAGAAAATAGCATGACTATTCTTGCCGCCAAAGCCACCCTCTCATGAAAACAGGATTGAGGAAATTTATCTTTGCAGCTCTGAGTATAAAAATCTAGGCTAGCAGACAACCAGCTGAACATGCACAAATGGTGTGATACATGAGCAAAAAGACCGATGCAAATCTAATTAAATAAACAGATGCATTGCATCCAGATCACAGAAGGCAATAATGCCACTCTATCCATTCTGCTTAGAGTGCATAGGGAATATTTTGTAAGGCAACTTCAAGCATCTTCAGCCCACTGCTCCACCAAGAGCCTTGGTGGAGCAGTGGGCTGATGCCTCCTTAAGTAACACCAGCTGCCTGCAATTAGTGCAGGTTCACATCCCACCAGGCTCAAGGTTGACTCAGCCTTCCATCCTTCCGAGGTAGGTAAAATGAGGACCCAGATTGTTGGGGGCAATAAGCTGACTTTGTAATAATGCCGCTTGGGCATATACATAGAATGAAGGCTACTGCTAAGCTTGTAAGCCGCCCTGAGTCTTCGGAGAAGGGCGGGATATAAATGTAATAAAAATAAAATAAAAATAAATAAATCTCCTGTCCACTGGAACAAATGAGCAAATGCAAATCTGCAAAACTTCAGAATGAGAGGCATATAAAGCAAGATGGAATAGGGGGGTGATGATCTATCAAACCACCTGATTTGGGGAATGCCCTCAGGATCAGGGCATATTCCCCACTAAGCCTGTTTACAATATTTGCTGATTAATAGAGGCCACTAACGATTAGCTGTCTGGGTAGTGATCTGACAGCAAGGAAAGCATTTATACATATTCCCATATGCCGTAATATGTCAGGTCCAAGCCCAAAGATGACACAGTGAAATTCAGTTGAGTCCAATCCTTCTTTTGCTTACAACTAATGGACAGAATCTTGTCACACTAAGGCTATAATCCTCTACTCTCATAGATATACCCTGAGAGATGCTAGGGTGTGATTACCCTGAACCTCTTCCCTGCTCCTCCATTTGTTTTGGGACTGTGCAGCCTCTTAATTTGGGCTCCTCTCTAGAATGTGCTGCTTCCTGCCTGGGAAATCCCTGGGCTGCCAAGTGTCCCCTAGCTTCCTTTAAATTAATCACTGGAGGAAATGGATTGTCTCTAGCTTGTCTACAATCACGGGACTCGCATCTCATTCCTAGGAGTTCCTGATTACCTTGCTTTATCTAGAACAAAATGAGTTCTTTAGCAAAGCACCAGGTTGAGGTTCAATTAAAAATGCAAGACAGAAGCATCACCTAGACAGAGTACCACCACGGTCACAGCACAATGCTGCAATTTCCCTTGGGATTCAGAGAGAGAGATTTCTTCCTCCATGGAGCTGCCTCTTCCATCTCAACCCAGTTTGCAAGATCCAGCTGAAAGTATTGTACCCACAACCCAAAAGATCTTTAAAGACTTAGGCCAACAAAAAGAAAAGGGAAAAGTCTTAAAAAGAGAAGCTGTCTTTGTCACAATGCTGTGTCAAAAAGTTTTCATGGATTATAACATACCTCAGAACTGCTGCTGTGACCATTTAATGCCATAAGCACTGCAGGGAAATAGGACGTTCCTAGGCAGTGTTTGCAAAAGGGTCCAGAATGAGCATCAATATCACAGGGGTTAACCCACTTTTGTTCAGAAGCACAAAAAGCCACACAAACACAGTCCTGTGGATTTGATATTTGGTATAGCATTTCCTCCTCCTCCTCCTCCCCCTGAATTCTCTGCAGCCACAAGAAACACGGGAGTCTTTCTGATCCTTAAATGGAAGAAAAGAAAGGGGGAGGGGGAGGAGGGGGACGTTTCTGTTTTGATTAACAAGAGAGTCTTCCTGGGAGACTTTAGTGCCTGCTTCTTCTCAGCAACGGCCTTGTTTAATTTAGCCCTATCATAATAGCTGCTAAGATAAAGAAATTTCCTCCAGCAGTTCAGTTTCCTTCACCTTCTTCAGCACACCACCTGAGCACCAAACAATGCCAACAGCCATGCAAAGCGGGTTTATTGAATTCTGCCAGTTGTGTCACCTTCAAATATTGGGCTGTCAGAGGCATTTGTGAAAAAAACACATTCTTTGCTGGCACTGTCACAGGCAAGAAAGGAACAGGCCTTCAGAAGAATAAGGGACACACCTGCAAGTCTCTTTGCTTCGGCTTTCTTTTTATCCCTGGCTCAGGGAGAAATGGATTGTGCTGCTCATTGTTAGAAACAAAAACCTCAACCCAGTAGCATTCAATGCTTGGGTCGGTCTCGTACACCCACGCATCCACTGACTGGCTCTCTCTCCCACTGAGGCTGGCGGGGGCAGCGGCAGGCACAAAGGATAGCTTGGATTCTGTGGACTTGTTTCTATGAATGTGTGTGTTCATGGAAGACATCCAGCAATGCTGGATGTCTCCATGTTGTGCTGCACAGATGCATCCACCAGATGAAGCTCGCCCATCCTCAGGGTAGCAGGGCATGTTTTGCAGCACCACTTATCTAGTAAGGCAAGGGAATATATGTTTGCAGTGGACTGAAATTTGCAGTCCCCCCCCCAAAACCAAACAGAGGATCAAGCAAACCAGGCATACTTTCAAACTCCTATAAGCCGTGGTGGCGCAGTGGTTAGAATGCAGTACTGCAGGCTAATTCTGATGACTGCCAGCTGCCAGCAGTTCAGTGATTCGGCAGTTTGATCCTGACTGGCTCAAGGTTGACTCACCCTTCCATCCTTCCAAGGTTGGTAAAAGGAGGAGTCAGATTGTTGGGGGCAATTTGCTGACTCTGTAAACCACTTAGAGAGGGCTGTAAAGCACTATGATGCAGTATATAAGTCTAAGTGCTATTGCTATAAGAACAGAACTCAAGATGGTAGGGGAGGCATTCCTGACTACAAGGAGCAATCCTGTTGATCCATCTGCATCTCAAGACTGGAACTGTCCATCTCCCTATTTTAGAGCAAGTGCAAACTGGTCTGAATCCTGGAAGAACCATTGAGACATTTTTTGTTGTTGTTGTACAGTACAGGCCAAATAGAATTGATCCCTTTAAGATGTCATAAATCCCTCAATCTCTTCCCAAGATGAGTGAAACAATTTCAGGGTTATTCTCCTCAGACTCTGAATGTAAGCTCAGATGAATCGGTTTTATTGCCTCTGAAAAATCATTTCCTAAAAAACTGACACATGCCATTTTCAGGATTTATAAGGTAAATGGTGGAGCAGTGGGCTAATGCCTCCTTAAGTAACACCAGCTGCCTGCAATTAGTGCAGGTTCGAGTCCCACCAGGCTCAAGGTTGACTCAGCCTTCCATCCTTCCGAGGTAGGTAAAATGAGGACCCAGATTGTTGGGGGCAATTAAGCTGACTTTGTAATAATGCCGCTTGGGGTGTGTGTGTGTGAAAGCCCTAATAAGCAGGCATATACATAGAATGAAGGCTACTGCTAAGCTTGTAAGCCGCCCTGAGTCTTCGGAGAAGGGCGGGATATAAATGGAATTAAAATTAAATAAAATCTCATCTCTCAAGATGTTAATATCCATGAGGGAACTGAAGATTTCCTACGTACTACATATGAGTTTGCAGAGTATGTACCCATAATGTCAAAAGATAAGGTCATAAACGTGTTGTTCAGACATGTGTTGTTTCAATAAGCAAGCCCAATGTATTCTTCAACAACTTTGTTTGCATTCCCCACTACCTTCCCTGGAAACCTGTTCTTGGATGACTAACACAACTCAAATCTTCCGCATAAAGCCAAATTACTGCTAAGCAGAGCTTCTGCGTTCAGTTTTTGCTCTTCTGTTCTAAAATACCTTAGATTCATAGTTACCTTTTTTCTTAATATGCTGAGTGCATAACTACAGTGCGGTACTTAAAGATGAATCCTTTCCACAAAAAAGATACAATGGAAATGTTCATTGCCCTTGATTGTCCAAATTGCCTCATTGAAAGTAAAGCTTCCCAAGGCCCCAAAACTCCTCAGACAAAGGAAGCACAATTGCAAAAAAAATGGGAGCATAGGATCCATTCAGCGGAGAAAGGGAGCAGAAGGAAGGAAAGGCATTTCAAAAAGATCAAAAGAAAGCAGAAAAGACATGCAGGAATTGAAAACGTTTCCCATGAACAACAAACTGAATAAATAAAATAAAATAAATAAAAACCGAATGAGTTTTATTTCTAATTCCGCCTTGATGACTATAGGTAGTCCTTCGACTTACGGCCACGATTGAGCCCAAAAGTTTGGTTACTAAGCGAGACAGTTAGTAAGTGAATTTTGCTACATTGCATGGCCTTTCTTGCCCCAGTTGTGAAGTTCGTAACCCGGTTGTTAAGTGAATCTGGCTTTCCCATTGATTTTGCTTGTCAGAAAGTCACAAAAGATGATCCCGTGACCCCGGGACACTGCGACCGTCATAAATATGAGTCAGTTGCCAAGCGTCTGAATTTTGATCACATGACCATGGGGATGCTGCAATGGTCATAAGTTGTTCTGTACCAGCCTGCTACCGGCCCTGCAGAAAAAGCAGGGACAACCCCTTTACAAACGGCAAGAGGCTGGAATAAAGCCTGCCAAATTTATTAACATAAAACAGAGCAAAACAAGACACCAACCATGAAACAGGAACTATGAAACAGGAACTATTCAAGCGGTTGCCTTCAGCAAACCAGCCCTCCCACACATTCCCCTTTTATACAGTTCAGGGCGTGGCTTCTCTCTGCCTCCTTCCGAGGTGCCCCATTGCCTTCCTCTGTTTACTCCTGATTGACTGCCTCCTGCATCGGGTGTCCTTGAACAGGGCCAGCTGTGGGTCATCTTCATCCACGCTGTCAGGCTCACACAGCTGGGTCTGCGTCGTAACCAGGTGGGAGGGGCCTGGCTGAGGGCTCTCATCAGCAAGCTCTTCAACACCCCCCTCCTCCTCTGAGTCGTCCAACCCAACTGCCGAACCCACAGGCTGACACTGAATCACAACATAAGTGTGAAAAACAGTCATAAGTTGCTTTTTTCAGTGCCATTGGAACTTTGAAAGGTCACTAAATGAATAGTTGTAAGTCAAGGGCTATCTATATTATAAGTTTCATTTTCAGATCACTGCCTGTTGTTTCACCTATGCAACATATTTATGTTATGGTCTTCTTTGCAGCAGTTACCAGAAGCAGTGGTGGGATTCAAATATGTGAACAGGCGGTTCTCTGTGTGGATGCCACTTCCGGAAGTCCATTCTGGCCCTGGGCAGCAAAAAATTAGCTACCGGTTCTGCCAAAGTGGTGCGAACTGGCTGAATCCCACCACTGACCAGAAGTAGACCAGGAGAGCCATGAACAGAGCAGAAGAATATGCAGTTCTTCCTTACAAAAGTTACACCCCTAATTCAGTGTTTCCTCCTTCACACATTCTTTCAGCTCTCTGCTAACCAAGACTATAGTCATCAGAAGCAGCGCTTATTTCCTCTGTCCTTCTCATACTGTTGCAGCATTCACCACCGAGCTGGCAGCCCTCGAAGCCGCTTCTAACCATGACTGCTGAAAACTGACCCCTGCGGCTTTTTGCCATTTTGAGAGGAAAATGGGTTTAAATGGCAGTCTGAATCCTGGAATGGGGCTTGGCATTCTGCCCACTTCAAAAACGGTTCAGAAAAGCACAACACTTCTCTGCTACTCATTAAACAGCCCAATCTTATCCAGGCTTCTGTGAGAGCTTGAGGAAAAAGGTGCCACTATTCTAACACAGTCCCCTTAATTTTAATGACTGGATTCCTGAGCTGCTTTTTTCAAGCATGTATTAAAGCCGAGAAAAGGTCAGCTTGTTTAAGGAATAGGTGGACTTACACAAGAACTCCGGAACTTCTTCCAAGTCATTTCTAAGCCAGGCACAGCCCTAGTAGGCACAATTCAATTAAGAAGTTTAGAAAACTTCTGAAACAACCTACTAGAACTTGCGTGATATAATCCAAATTATTGATAAATACTTGTTAAGAGCCCCAAATTTCTCTCCGTGTGAGTTCAAATCTTTACTGGGGTTACACACAAGAGATAAGTTTGGATATTGGCAAATCTGCAGTTCAGTTCTAGCAGATTAAAAATGAAATAGGAAAATTTTCCGATCCCTGGAAAGTTATTGGGGAGTGGGGGCATGGGGGAAATAACAAAAACAACATTACATTGTCAAGGCACAAGCCCCATCCCCTTTATACGTACATGGGGATGTCACACTCGTGTACAAAGGTAGTGAGACTCTACTTTCATCATTTTGATGGAAGTTTCAGATCCTGCAATCATTTCACTTAGTTAACAACAAAAATATGATTCATCCGCAATTTGAAGTTTATACTGGTGAAAGGGAAGAAAACCTGTGGCAGTCAATTTTTATATGAAAAGATTGTGAAAGTCGTGTTTTTTACAAAAAAAATCTTGGTTAGGAATTCTAAGACTGCAATTGGATGAACACTTATCTGAGAAATCTTACTTTAATATTTTGGCGGAATCATTCTACAATCTTCCCTTTCTTAATATATTCTGTGGGGAACTCCTTCTCCCTTCTTTCCTCTTCAAATCTGATATGTGCTACCATTGTTTTATTCATCAGGATAAGGAGATTCATCTTTTTTTTATAAATTCTACATAGCAAAGAGAAAATTAAAAATATGTCAGTCAATAAGAACACAAAAATAACACATGCAAAAGATGCTATAGGGATATAAATGCATGCAAACATGATAGATAAATTAACATTAAGATAAAAAGAAAACAAGGGCTAAGCCCTACTTAAAATACTGGACAAATTCCTCTTGTTTAACTTTTTTTTCTTCAGCAGATTTTTAAGATTGCCCACTCATCATATAACTCTGGCTTTTTTAGAGGTAAAAAAACAATAAAAATCAAACCATATTAAAAGACATTGAGAAGGCAAATTCATCCAAAATCACATGTTTACCTAATGATTAGCAGGTCTATATCATCATAGCCCAGAACCTGGCTAATCCCTATTTCATCCTCCAAGGCTAAGTTGGTTTCTTCTCATTTGATTTATTTCTTGCTTTTGAAAGAGAGATGGGTGGCACCTGAAATTAATAAATTAAATTAATATAAAACAAAAATTAATAAATTGATTTTGATGCTGCCCAACTCCAACCAATTAAATAGAGTTAAATAGAGTTAGTCCTTGAGTTCCACCATAATGGAGCCTGCTCATTAGGGTCATAAGTCACAATGGTTGCAAAATGATGCTTGTGACGTATTTGCTGTGGTCATTAAGGAAACGAATGGTCCTCTAAGGTAGCTGCCAGCCACTGTAAAATCATGGTTATGTGACCACAGGACAGTGCAAGTGGCCATCAGTGTGGCTGTGCTACCCAGCACCTGAAGTGCAGTCGGGTGACTATGGTGGGGGGGGGGAGGGTGACTGTGGAACTTTAGATTTGTGTCGTCAATCTTCTTTTAAAGGTCGATTGTAATTTTGAATGGTTGTTAGGTGACTGGTTGTAAGCCGAGGACTACCTGTATCTCTAAATGAGATAAAAATTGAATTAGCAAAGGGTCTTGGTATAGCAAGATTATTTGCTAATTATAGCACTGGGACACGCCTCTCATAACAAAAGTCTGCTATGCTATAAAGGTCTAGCAGAGGACTTTGCTATACCTAAATCACAGGCTTCCCCCTGGCCTTCTGCAAATAAGAGCAAATTCAGGTATTCTTTTTTTTCCCTGGCTCCTGGCCTCTTTCTTTGGGGTTTTCCATTGAGTGGTTTAAATACCACTATAATTCCATCAGTTGCTCCTGCTCCTACACATTTGATTTTACTTCTAAATCAATTCCAGGCTGATTACTGGCACCTCCCTGCTATTCTGTTTCTAAACTAGCACTTAGTGTGGTCATTTAATTAGCCTTTTAGCCCACTAAGGAATTGATCTCTCTCTCTCTTTTTTTTTTTAATCAGGATGGGGGTATCTTTCCACTGATGGAAAAGTTCTGATTTTTAACTCTTAGAATGTTTATATTGCATTTGGCAGCATGAGAAGAGATTTTCTCCCCATATAGTTTTGAATTGGTACCTCATCTTATATTTGAGGAAGGAAGGAAGGAAGGAAGGAAGGAAGGAAGGAAGGAAGGAAGGAAGGAAGGAAGGAAGGAAGGAAGGAAGGTGTTGTATAGGTAGATTAGCAGGGGAGTGGTTTCCCACCGGCGGGAAATCCACGAGCCTGGGTTGGGTGTTGTTAGATTCCCGGCCAGGGGTTGGCTAGCGTCCAGCGGCTGCCGGATATATATTGAGCCACCTGGACGGGGATCCCCAGTTGACTCTACGTGTATCAATAAACAATTGCTGCAATACCTCGCTGTGTGTGTGTCGTCGATCCGAACACAATAGAAGGGCTAAGAGATACAAATTGGATTGCTACAAGGATTAGCCTGAATATATGTTGCTTGCAGTGTTGTCTGGTGAATTTAACCCCTTTTGTAATGATTAAAGAGGTCTTCTCTCATTCGTCTGTTCAATTATTGACTCCCTTCATCTCACCTCCAGCCAATTTCCTCTTCCCTTTTCCTCTTCCCTTTTCCGTATTGTTTTCTGCCACATTTCTGTATTGAGGGGCCAGGGTGTGGGTGGGGGGGGGGTAAACCTTGCTCTGTTTTTCCTTGGACAGGAATGTCTGTGTTTGTTTGCACGTGAGAAAAATAATCATTTGCGTATGCAAGTGGGAGATCTTTTATATATGGCGTAGCTTGCTTTGCAGGCAATTAACTTTAATTAGTAATACCTTCAATTAATATACTTTATCTTGGATCAGCAGTGTGTGTGTGTGTGTGTGTGGTGTGTGTGTGTGTGTGTGGATTTATGCAAACAAATATCCAACTACTTTGATTCATCGATGCATATCATAAACAAGTATATCTCACCCACACATTTTCTGCAAGGGATGGGAGAAATCTCCAGAGTGGATTTCAGTTAGAGTGGGAATCCTTGAGCTGACAAGGTAGAAAAGGCAGGCACCGCACAGGATTTTTAAACTCTGTCCATAATTTTGTCTGTCCTTCCCCTTGGATGTGCCAATCATCTAACATTCAGGGTCATGTTCCTTTTAGTTAAATACAGTTGAATAGTATTTGTGGATTCCTCGGGTAGTACGTGTTGCCCTTGGCACAATTTCTCTTCATATGATTGAGTTTTAAACTCAGCATTGTAACTCAGTTAGTATTGTTTTTCAGTGATTTTTTTTAAAAAAAAACTCTTTAAATGCAAGACAAAACTGATGTTGCCAGGGTAAAAGTTTCCAACTAAATCTATACATGGTTGTATTGCCAACACATTTCTAGTTGAGGTAGCCTGGCAGTCCAGAGAAGATCATTTTTCCCATAGCCGAATGTTGTTTGCCACTCAGACCCTTGTGTTATTTTTGCAGTAGGAACAAAATAGCCTGCTGGTTAGAAGATTGCTTCTTTTCCAGTTAAGAGAAGAAAAATACCCTTTACATGTCCAATACTCTGTCCAACCCTCTTCGCAGTAGAAAAGTAATTTCTTTTCATCATGTTTTCTACTAAGGACAGTCAATGAAATGTAATAATCAATTCAAGGTCTGTTGTCATGAAACATCCGAACTGAAAAGAGAGAGAGAGAGAGCGGGGGGGGGGGAGGGAGGGAGGGAGGGAGGGAGGGAAGCAGACAATAACGCTAGAGAGTATTAGCGCAATTCTTCCTACCCAATGTCTTCTGGATGTATTTGATTACACTTCCCATCATCCTCAACCAGACTGCTAGGAAAACTACAACAGTGGGTTTTATTTAATCAAGTGAAGTCAACATTCACTTGCTATAAGGCCAAAAGGTGGTTCATTTGGATGTTTGTTACCGCAGTCCTGTAAAAGCAACCGGAAAAATACATGGTTCTACAGTATGTCCCAGAGCAAATAAGCCTTTCATTGTCACTTTGATAAGCGAAAGTTATTTCTGGGATCGAGAAAAAGAATGGAAGTCAAGCTGAAGTAGGAATTAAAGCGGGGAGAGGGGGGGGAATTCCACAGCTTTGTACTAGCAGGTGATTTAGTTCAGCAGAAAGATAAGGTTGACAATGGCAGTGCCAACAACTAACCAACAGCATTCAGAAAGGCATATATTTGAGCAAAGTCTTGCCAGGTTGGGGACTTATAATTGATGCCTTAGTTCTGCATTGTGCTTCTCCACTGGTCATATGCATCCCTAGTAATAATGTAAGCAATTATGGCATTAATGTTGCATACAGCTATTTGCCAATATGGGTACATAATTTTAGGACAGTCGACACAACAACTCTTCCCAAAATAAATCTGATGCAATTAATAATAAAGCAGCAATTAAATGGATTAATATTCAGGTGCTAAACACAAGACCCGTGTCTCATGGTCCACCATGCTCTCTTTGTGCTAAGCAGATGTATTCAGAGATTTTTTTTTACCCTCCTCTAAACAGAGTTAAAAGAGGAAAGCCTTGAAATTCCTTGTGATAAGTTAATAGATGATTGTCTGTCTCTTCTCTGTCTGTATCCAGCATGCAGATCGCACTTAAGACTCTCAGAAGTTATTTCCTTCTTCACATCACTTCCATCAATATACCAATAGTGTACAGAAGCTGACAATAATAACACATCAAACAGAATCATGGCTCACATCACAGTTTAGTCTGAAAGTCAAACTAGAGTCACCCAAAGAGTGCATGCCCATTCCAAATTATTGATAAATGGCAGTTAACCTTGGAACTCTCTGGCATCCTCAAAGGAATCGATGCACTTAGGATGTGATGAAACAGACAAAACATTTATTGAGTTGCAGTGTCAGAACAGTAATAGAAAAACAAGAAGGAGAGGCAGCAACTGAATAGAGAAGCTGAACATGGCAGAATCTGCTAAGTACAACAGGAATGAGAATCGGAAGTCTAAATATATATAATTCCATTTCTACTACTGAACATTAGCAGAACAATAGACTTATTCATTAAGTAAAATTAGTTGGCCTCTTAATCCAGGATAGTAAAAACGTGTTCCTGTATTAACCTTCTCCATCCAGATGTCCTCCAGAGGCACAGGCCTACAAAGATTATGGTGCTAGAAATTATGGGAGTTTCAATTTTATATACAACTTCGGGGTGCACAAAGTGAGGAAGATGACCCTGACACAGATATACAGAGGCTGTTGTCTAAGCAAAAGGGGCTAAAGTATTTTTGATGTCCAAAACACCCAGATAACATCTGGAAGTGGCTTGGCAGGCAGATCCCTAATTCACAGAAATATAAGGAGAAGGAGATACAACACAATCAGAATTGGTATAACAGTCATTCTCAATTTAGTCTTCCTATGGAGTTGATTTCCTGGTCGGGTCTATCTAGTGGGGTTGACAATGATGATTGATCAATATGTTTAGGGTCTTGCAAAACTACAATTCCCAGATACCCCAAGCAACAAACTCAATAGTGTAATAAATCCAGTCTCTTGCTTTAAGAAACCAGCTCAGTTCTTACCACATTCTTCTCTTAGCTGGTAGGTGTGACTTGTATCCTAGTATGCAGCCAACTGCTTTAAAACAGTTAGTAAACTCAAGCCAAGCAAAGCTTTGCTCAAATTGACAACCACCACCTGTCTATTATATTTGCTGTGCAGCCTAATTTGGCATGTCAACAATATTTGAATTGGAAGCAAGCTCTTGGTAGCAATCAACTCTTTTGTATTTTGGAGGACCGAGTGTGGTGTAGTTAAGGTATTATACAAGCATCAGAGAAATGCAGGTTCTAGTCTGCTTTAGCCATGGAAACATCCTTGGTGACTTTGAATCAGTCACTGCCTCTAAGCCCAGCCTAACTTATAGGGCTGCTGCTGTAGGGAGTGAGTACTATACATTGCTTTGAATGCCTGAACCAAAAATGAGATACAGTCAGACAAATATGTATTAACTCAAAGACTGTTGGATTAGATCCTACAAAATTAATCCCTGGTGTCAAATAATACCAATGCTCCTAGAAGAGCAAATAATTTAAACCTGTTAGAAACTGAGCACTGGAGTCTATGATCACACAAACACCGATATAGCCCTTCAAAACTTTTAGGCCCAATGTTTATGTCACTGGCTTTTCCAAAGCAAGCAAACTAAGGCTGAATTGCAGCATTCAAAACTCGGAGTAACTTACTGGTTGTAAGTCTGAAAACCCTAATTCAGAGTACTAGAAATGAACTAACACTCATATATTTGCCGTCCAATGGAGTCCAGCTATTTAAAGTCAAGGCACACCTACTCATGACCTGACCCAATGACACAAGCACAGTAAGCAAATGGTTGGCTAGCTGTTCACTATTCCAGCCATATCAATACTATAACAAGAAAGAGTCAGTGACCTCATGAGCCTTTGGACTTACCCTGCCTAAATAGTAGAACAGATATCTGTGAGCTTCAAGGTTGCTCTACATTTTTGTCATATGCTGCTACATGCAGTATAATACTTATAATAATGTACTATAGTAGAGCATGTGGTCACCCAGAGCTATTTGCTTAAGATGGACAGCCATATACATTTTCTAACTCAGTAAAGTAAGAAAGCAAGGAAGCATCTTGATGTTCTACAAGCTGAAGACTACTTTGGACCACCCTGGTATTCTAATTAAGTTTTTTCTGTGTGCAAGTCCTAATTGCAAGACTGATTATGCAGTTTCAACCTGGCACACACTAGTCCAGCATATCCACCGGCAGTGACTGATCTTGAACACAGTGACATGTGATTAGTACCTGCATGAGAGACAATTAGACAGTCCTAGCTTTAGACAATCTGGGATGCTTAAACATCCCAGATGAAGGAAATAGCAAGCCATTACTCTACTATTGCCAAGCATGTTATATGGTTGTGTCCTTGACATTCCCAGGAGTCAAACCTGACTTGAGGAAATCTCTAACAGTACATCTTCAGAATGATCCATGACTATAAATATTCAGGAAGAATCAAAACAAGAAACAAACATTAATAATGAAGCAACTAATTTTCTCTTCCTTACCTCTAACTTCTATCAAAGATTGCAGCAATTGGGCCTCAGGGGGAAAGTGAAAGGATGGGCAAAGGGTCCTGTAAAGAAATATACAGGACCCTCTTCACCACAACTCTGATCTTTAAAGGGAAAGGAACAATCTCCCAGTGAAGGTCTGGCAACCATATTTTGAGTCAAGCTGGGCAATGCTTCAATCTAATCAAACGAAAATCAAAGATATGAAATGGGAATCCATATCTGTCAACAGCCTATAGCTAAACTTTGAAAGCTAGACCCAATGATGGGGCCTTTGGGAATCAAGTTAAGAGAGCACCAAAGACCCCATAATTCAACCCTGAGCTACAAATATTCTCCTCTATTGGTACAGACCTAATTTCTAACTGGGAGAGGCCACAAAGTATATTTGAGCATAAGACAAACTATTAGCACTTGGAAGTCAGGAAACATGTGTCAGGCTGAGTCAATGAGAAAGAAGCTCCTACTGCTTGCTAGTTCATTATGTGTATTTCCAGCCTGCATTTTATCTTTGTCCAGATAATTAGTATTGATGCTGTCTCACAAGGCACATTAGAAAACCCTTGGTATCTATCACCTCTTGCACAAACTAGGTAATACAATGCAAAATGTGAACAAAAGGAAGAGTCTAGCTGCTAGTCTTTCTTTCCCAGTCCAGGAAGCTGGCTTCAAGAATGTGTTGTTACTTGAGAATACAATTCCTTCAAATTTGTTTGAGCCTAAATTATTGCTACTTCTACTCCAGACAATGCAGAATCAGAATACTCGCTTTAATGCTTTGCAGTAGACTGATTGATGTTAAGTAATTCACCAGACAGAAGGCAGAATATAATACAAGACATAGAAAATAGCTTCTGAAGTATATACTTTTTTAAAAAAAATCAACTTTTTGTAACACTGGTTTCAAATAAATGGCAGAATATAAGAGCAAGCAGAAAACATCTGCCCAAATCTCCAAGGCTTGGAGAACTACGATTTCAGCAATTGGAATTTGGAATAAGGTGATTTCCATAAATGCTTTGCTCTCATCGAATATATTCTATAAGGGGAAGATTACATAAGTAGTATACAAAGGAGGCCAAAATTTAAGCAGGTCACAGCAATGTGCTTTGTTTGAAATAGAATGTGGATTGCTGGGGTGCAGCATAATCATTTTCCCTGGTGCAAAATACACACGGCATTATGAACATGGCATGGATACGTTAAGCATTTCAGAGCTTCAAAGTTACAGATATTTCTGTCCCTGATTGTACCAGTGACTCCCTCAAGAGATGATTGTCGTACAGGACAAACCCAATTTCCTTACAATTAAAACATCTCAAGAACCAAATCACTCTAACTGTACTACTGCAGAAAAAGCACAACTTCATGTCCATTTAAATGTAGCACGTAGAGTCCTAAAAAAAAGCTCAATGGCTTAAAGACACTAATAACTACAGACTACATGAAGCATAATCTTAATAGAATAATAACCTAAGTAAAGGTAAAGAGTAATCTTCATTGATTGGTTATTTAGTTTTCTGTATACACTTCTAAAAGAAAACAAAGGGGCATCAGGAAAACAGCGCTACTCTCTCACTCTCTCTCTCTCTGTGTGTATGTGTGTGTGTGTGTGTGTGTGTGTGAGAGAGAGAGAGAGAGAGAGAGAGAGAGAGAGAGAGAGTCCTGGAAAGCTTGCCTGATTATCCTGAAATGCAATTCAGCAATATAGCAACATGACCCCCTTTCTCTCCTTATAGCATCACCATGCTGTCTGCAGTCAAGTTAGCAATCCTATAAGATCTCTTAGTTGCCAAACATGCAGTTTTTCATTGGCCACTTCCAAGTTTCTCTTGGAAAAGGTGGTGCTCTCTTATATGCTTTGCACCAAATAATTCTGGTGCCTGCTTGGCAATACCAGACATAACATTAGATGCCAGAGTGGGAGGAGCCATTAGACAGGATGTGCTCAAAGGGTCCCTGGGCCCATTTCCGCCTCACTGTTATCTTTTTTTCACCCACTCCCAACTTTTGCCTGCACAGTTATCCAAAGATGAGGACAAAATCAGGCTGTGCAGTACCATCTCCTAATAATTGGGCAAAGCATAGATTCTATATCAGTCTGCCACAATCCGGCACCTGCTTTATCTATTCAGAGCACAGCTCCCATCAACCCCAGAAAGCTAAGCCTTGCTGTGTAATATGAGGTGAGTTATAGTGCAATGTCCCATATCCTACTTTCTAATTTCAGAGATACAGAATTGGAAAGAATAACAATTAAGAGGATATGTCTGAAGTACAACCTATTCTTGATAAATGCTCTTCGGATTATGAAAAGAAGGCACCTAAGAAATACAAATACATGCCTGCATGCACACATTTATTGATTTCAGTTTCAAACACACATGACTTCATGTGGCTCACAAGTAAAACAACAAAAATTCATATCAATAAAAACAGTTAAAATGATGTGGTGTGATTGAACTGCTCTTCCTATTGACTCTTGCCAGCTCTGAGAGAGTAAGCTGCCCACTTTAACTCCAATCAAATAATTACGGTATTTCCCTCTTTTGTCATAGCAGCACCCATTGCCTGCAAGAAATTTAATCTTTGTACTGTGATACCCAGTGCTTTTTTTGTAAAAGAAAAAGGTGCCAGAACTCACACATGTCATACAACCCGCCTTGCCTACCCTACAAGGTTCCATCCAAAAAAGGTGCCGGAACTCCGTTCTGAGCGTTCTATGAGGAAAAAAGCCCTGGTGATACCTAATCTTCTTTTGCTGATACCTAAATGCAGCAGCTCTGGAAGTGGAGTGGAAAAGAGAAGTTGCAAGGGTATATAATTTGCCATCAAAAGTCAAATTCCAAAGACCATCTTTACCTTTCAAGCTCTTCATAGCAGATGGAGAAGCAGCCTCTGATACTGCATGTAATTAATGGGGACAATTTAAATTAACATGATATTGTTTGTTTTAGTCTTGGCATCCCCTTTAATGTCTTCCTGCTTCCCTATCCATCCTGCAATTCAAAATTAGTCGACAACACAAGAATTTCAGAAAACAACCAGAAACATGAAACCTAACCTACAGTTCACAAATGATATAGCCATTTTATAGATAGACACACATTTAGGAAGGGGAATGCCTAGGCAGGAACAGATTTTTAGATATAATACTATATCTAGAAACTTGTGGCAAATAGTACTATGGCAAAATGTCAATTATTGAACCTTACAGAGCAAAATGCCATGTAACTAACACCTACTAGAGAGGTAATAATCATAATTGGGCCTCACATGACCAAATCTGTCTAAATTTCTCAAATAAGCATTTATCAGGTTTATTGAAAAAGTGACAAAGAGAACCGATTCCATTTATGTATTTATATACAGTGGGTTTCGTTACAGAGATATATCTGAGGAAATACAGCCATTTCTAAAAACTGTGAGCTGATAATACAGCTGGAGGAGAAAGACTGAATAATGAACAAACCATGTTCATCAAGAAGTACTGAGAGCAACCATAAGTAGGTCAGGCGACATCCAGAGAGATATGCAAAGATTCATTAGGGTCTCAGCCTGACATTACCACACCGGGTCAGCCAGCTGAGGGGAAGCAGGCATTTCATAGGAAGAAACTAATGAAGGAACCAGGTGGAGTAAGAATGGAGGAGATGAGAACCAGGTGAGATAAGTGTCAAAGGAAAGGGGATTTTTTTTTCCAGCTTCTGTGCTTGTTTTCTGCAAGCCAGCAGTTCAAATTGCTTATTTATTCCAAGTTGCTGAAACTAGAAGGTTTTCAAAAACATGAAATAGGATAGTATACTTTGGAAAAGCAAAGAAATTGTACTTCCAGACCAGATTTAGTTGGATCCAATTTTGTGAAAGCCTCTTATGTTAACAAGGCATGATGAACAACAGTATCACAGATCAAAATGAAAAAGTGGGGATAAAAGAAAAGAAACTGATTTTTTGTTGTTGTTGTTATCCTTGATATCTTTGCATTCTTTGGGTACATATCAGATTGAGGCACCAAAATGATTCTTTGCCATTTTCCCTAGAGCGTTTTTGGAACCACGTTTGCTCTGCCGAATTTGAGCCATATTATGTAATAGCAATCACATTCTAAAAAGGACATGGTTTTATTTTTACTTGTCATGATACTGGGATAATTTCCCATGGAAAGAGAATTGCAAGAAACACCTGCTTTTCAAAAGCATTTAATCACTGGCAGGTAATCAGATGAGAAGAATGGCAAATCTGCCAATGCTGTTTTGTGGACCATCCCAGGGATGTCATTTAGTTCTGCAACCTGGGCTCTGTTTTAGCCATAAATTTAGAACAAGTCAGGAAAGATTCAGGCACACATGAAGATAGCTTGCTTACAAAAAACAAAACGAAAAAGTCAGCCGGGACTTCCATCTCCAACTTGGCACTTATTATTGGAAATCTAAGAAGGTGTCTTATACCAAGCCTTTGGATGCCTAATAATTATTTATGTGGGAAGTAATCACATTCTGGTAGAGAGAAGTTCCCTGGGGATGGGCTCCAGCACAAATCTGAAAGCTTGGAAAACTAAACCTCCGGTCCCAGTGACCCGCCCAGATTGGATCCTGCAAAGTAATCAAGATAACTATCTAGTTATGTATTCATGTACAAAAACTCCAAACTGAGTTTGGGGCCTTTTGGTGGTGAAGTGGCCTATACAACTGACTATAAAAGCTGTCTAGGGCTACCAAGAGTCCTCTTTCTTGGAGATGCCATGAGCTAAACATGCAATCTTTTGTATACATTTTGCTGATGTAGGGACATGGAGAGATAACCAATGAAGGGTAAGGAAAGTCGGCTTTCCAATTAGGAGTAATTGATGTTTTAGATAGGAATAGAATTTAAATCAAGAGAAATTCACTTAGTAAAGCAAAGCAGCGCTCCCCAGATTCAGCAGGCATAGATTAGAACAGAAGTCTGCCAGCCAAGAGAAAGCCAAGTGTCACTCACACAACAGGATGTTCACTGAAACGCCTGGATGGAAATTTCTCTTTCCTCCCTGTCAATTCAGACCTTCATTATGGTAGGTTAACTAGAAGTGGAGGTGGAAGCATATACCATAAAATCAACAGAGGTTGAAACAAGAAGGAAGTACAGTATGAGGGAAAGCACAGTCATTAATCTGGAAAGAGTTGGGCTAAGCCTTAGGATTTTGGTGCAAGATCACTCTGAAGGTATTGATAAAAAGCTCAAGAAAAAAATGTAATGCAAATGTGTTGGTATTTTAACACTTAGAAGAATTAAAGCGAAGCCATTTTAAAATAATAAGTAGAAAATAGAAGGTATTCAATACTACTGCCTGTGAAAGACTACAAGACGCTATATAAGAATCATATCAAAGTTTATTTAATTTAATTTAATTTAATTTGTATACCGCCCTTCTCCTGAAGGACTCAGGGCGGTGTACAGGGCAATAAATACCAAAAATACAAAATACAAAAGTTAAAAACAAATTAAACAATTGTGCCCGAATACAATAAATTAATTAAAACAGTAATTAAAACCCCAAACCCATCAGGCCAGGCAGATGTTGCAGATAAGTATCCTGTTAAAAATCTGAGAATGTAAATTAATAATTTTAAACTATTGGATGGATTAGGAAAAGTTTTGACCCAATGCTTTAGAATCCACGAAGTGTGTGGTAGAAGTAGTTTCCTCACCACCCCCTCTTTCAAAGCATGACCTTTGAGATACGCTGGACAAAAGCTGGGGTTTGAGCTGACAGAAGATGTACATTCCTGTAATAAGCAGTGCCATTCAAAGCTCTGGCCATTATTACTTTGCACAAAGTAAAGCTTCCATCCCATATTCAAAAGATGTTCTGTATAAAGCATATGGAAACAATGTAAATATATCTTTATCTGAGCGTGGATGACTCTCCTGCAGTCAAGAGCATTTCAGCTGCAAACAGATTTCAGCTGATGCCCTCTTGAACAGTGGCATCCACAGCAAACAGCAACCTCAGAAAATCATCACACAGATGCTGCTGTTTTATACACAGCTATGCCCCATTGTGTGACACAAATATGTAAGATGCAGCATTTGTGTGAGCTTGACAGGTACATTTTGTCACATGCATGGACTTGATAATAGTGAAAGACACTTTCTACAACAAAGATCACCTATGTCTCTAAGTGAATAATAAAGTACAAACTTCCCAATTTAAAGGACTAAATGCCAGACTTAAATGGCCAATATTATTGAGTCTTTCATTAGGAAAAGGGACATTTGCAATGGAGTGATACTTGTTGTATCATATGGATCTCAGATGGATTATTATGGTTGGTCTCACAGATAGCCGGATGTTTAAACTGGATTTGGCATCTTTATTCATGTATTAAAAGTCCTTCCTAAGGACCTGGGATATACAGATGTTGATTGATGGTGTTAAATGTATCATCGTAGGATGTAAGCCAGACATGTCAAACACAAGGCCCGGGGGCCGGATCCGGCCCGCGAAGTGGTTTCATGCGGCCCGCGAAGCCACCCTGGAAACAGTGAGGTAACGGCCTCCACTGCCTTGGCCCTGGCCCAGAGACTCTCCTTCTGCCAGAGACCCTCAGATCTGTCCCACTCCTGCCCAGGCCCCCATTGGCACCCTTGATGCGAACGATGTAGAGCTGGCCATGCCCACCCAGTAGGCCATATGCACTCTAGCCACGCCCACCCAGTAGGCCACACCCACCCAGGCCACACCCACCCAGCCCCCTGAGGGCAACTGCAATGCTGATGCGGCCCTCAATGAAATTGAGTTTGACACCCCTGATGTAAGCTGTTCTAAGACTTGTAAAGCTGCTTTTTGTAACTGATTGGTGGTGATTTTGTCAATGCTGATAGTGTTTGAGTGGTGCTCCAGATGTTTTGGTTTGCACCCAAGGGGTCTATTACTACTAGTAGTACCTTTGCTTTCTTTTGCCATAGTTGTTCCATTCCTGTTTGTATGTCTTTGTATTTTGTGATTTTTCTCCAGTTCTTTCTCTACTGTTCTGCTGTCTCCAGGTACTGCAATGCCCACTATCCAGCCTTTTTTTGTCTTTCTAATCAACAGTTGTTAAGTCTGAGGTGTTTTGTGGCAGGTACTTGTCTGTTCGAATTACAAAGTCCCAGTGCTTTTAGCTTCTTCATTTTCTATTACTTTGTCTGTTTTGTGGTCCCAACAGTTCTTGCTTGCAGGCAAATGGTATTTCTCACAGATATTTCAATGCACTATTGTTATTACTTTGTCATGTTTTTTTTGTAGTCAGCCTGTTATTATTATTTTAGCCCATTTTTAATATATAACTTAATGTGGCAAACGTACCTCCTATTTATTCCACAAGAACAATCCTATGAGATGGATTGGGTTGGGCTGAGAGAGAGTGACTGTGTCAAAGTCACCCAGCTGGCTTTCATACCTAAGGTGGAACTAGAACTCACAGTCTCTTGATTTCTAGCCTGGTGTCTTAACCATTAGACCAAATTGGCTTTTCAATTTATCCTAGAAATATCTACCTCACATACTGCTTCCAAGAATTCTTGCATTCTTCCTCTGGACCTCTCTGGAGCAGCACTTAAGATTAAATTTTTATTGAATTTCTATGTATGGGAAAGAAAGTGAGAAGGTGCCCCAGGTTACTGTCCTGTGGAGGAAGATGCTTTGTTTTTTTGTTTTTTCTATCAAAATATTTGGCAATGAAAGTGGAACTTTAAAAGATGCACCAGCCTTGCCACCTAACTGTCATCGGAGGCACTGAAGAACCAAAGGATTCCTAATCTATAAAGCAATGGCCATCATCTAAATCAAAGGTGGGGAACTATGGCTCCTCTATGAATTGTGGCCTGGCATGGCTGGCTCAGGAATTCTGGGAGTTGAAGTCCACAAGTCATAAAAGGGCCCTAGTAGTTCCCCACCTCTGATCTAAATCTTATCAGGAAAAAGGGTCCTTCAACAAAGATACAGCTCATTTAATGTCCCACTTCAGTCATGTAGTGAGACAAACAATAATTAAAATCCTGAGATGTCCCTTTCAAAACTGGCATGGCTGTTGATGTGAAACAGCAGCAGTATTTAATATCAACTCTTAGTCTGCTACAGTAGGAAGATATTAAATAATAGATCATTGACACACCAGCGGAATGTTTGTAGTTACAAAACTGTTTGGGTCCCTTGTTTTCTTTATTACCCGTCCCTTTTGCTTTTTAGGTCTTTTAGAGGATCAAAAATTCCCATCCCCGGTGCAGAACAATGAAACATGTTTCAGATAGAAATGATAGAAAACTAAAGCAAATATTTGGCCTAGCTCTTGTACTCTGACATCCTCTTGAAACATTGTGATTCAACTCCTTAGCATCTGGAAAGGAAGAAGAGGAACAGTGGGAAATAAGTGCAGGGGCAGATTAGAAGGCGCTAATCATATACTATGCACACATATATGTGCGAGAGAGTGAATAAGCGGTGGGGGGAGGGGGGGAAGACAGGCTGTGTCCTTTTTGCCAAAAGCAAATGAGAAAATCCATGCAAAATAATGTGCAAGTGGTGGGTGGCCAAATTGTCTCCTAATTTTTCCATGTACTCATCTATTCGCCCACCAGGCACCTGGCATAGGGAGAGAAGATCTGTCTTGCTGGATCAGACTAAGGCCCATCCAGTCCAAAATCCTGTTTTGCCAGTGGATCCTTCTGGCAGCAGGGTATAAAAGAGCTACCGTTTCCTGTTGTTTGTCTCAAGGGTTTTGAAAGGTATCAGTACATGACAGATTTATTTAGCCCTGACAGTCACACTGCCTTTTCACCCATCTTCTACAGAATAGGAATGCCTTAGATCAGGGGTGTCAAACTCAATTTCATTGAGGGCCGCATCAGCATTGCGGTTGCCCTCAGGGGGCCGGGTGGATGTGGCCTGGGTGGGCGTGGCCTACTGGGTGGGTGTGGCTAAAGTGCGTATGGCCTACTGGGTGGGCATGGCCAGCTCTACATCATTTGCATCAAGGGTGCCTATGGGGGCCTGGGCAGGAGTGGGACAGATCTGAGGGTCTCTGGCAGGAGGAGGGTCTCTGGGCCAGGGCTAAGGCGCTGGGGGCCATTCCCTCACTGTTTCCAGGATGGCTTCGTGAGCCACATAAAACCACTTCGCGGACCGGATCTGGCCCCCGGGCCTTGTGTTTGACATGTCTGCCTTAGATGCAATTTGCCATATGAACTAAATGTGGATTAGAAGTGAACTTATCCCATGTTATCCTTTCTTCTTATAACCCTTAGAATGAAATTCAGGGGCATCTTAGGTTTTTTCTGCACTGTCAGTGTCTACATAGCTGACAGAAGCTATCCAAGGAAAGGTACTCCTCAACTTACAACAGTTCATATAGCGACCATTCAAAGTTAAAAAAAACGCTGAAAAAGTGACATGACCATTTTTCACACTTATGACCGCTGCGGCATCCCCACGGTCACCTGATCAAAATTTGGCTATTTGGCAACTGGTTCATATTTATGACGGTCACAGTGTCCCCGGGGTCACGTGATCCCCTTTTGCGACCTTCAGACAAGTAAAGTCAATGGGGAAGCCAGACTCACTTAACAACCGGGTTATTAACTGAGCAGCTGCAGTGATTTGTTTAACAAATGTGGCAAGAAAAGTCTCTGGCTTTGAATGTCACTGCAAAAATCTCTCCCAATAGGACTCGCGATATTTTTATTCCTCCCCTTTTTCAAGGTAGTACCATTCCTATGGAAGCCAAATTCTCCCGGTTCCCCTTGCCATGCAGATAAAAAGAAATATAATAAATTGCTCATGTGTAGATGCTGTGCCCATTCAGGATCTTGCCTCAGCTTCCTCACTGGGTCAGCTGAAAAGCAAAGGGACCACTTGTCAGCCTGAAAAATTTTGTTAGGACAGCTGAATCCAGAGGCTCGGGGTCAGGCAGAGACCTGGAGATCAACTGCCCACAAACTCTACTATATTGAGCCATTTTGTGATAAGGAAAACACCACCATGGCTATGCTTTCAAACAGAGAGCAGCTAAACTGACAATAAACGGGCTTCCCTCCCTTGAAGGCAGCCAAGGCTGGGAGATCACAGAGAACTGAAGCCAGTTTCAAACTGAAAAAGAGCCTCCTGTGAAAGCACGTGAACTGAGTAACCACATTATTCCACCACGGATTATACAAATGCAGCCATCGTATATCATACTTATATCATTTTATTTTATTTATTTTAATTCCATTTATATCCCGCCCTTCTCCGAAGACTCAGGGCGGCTTACAAGCTTAGCAGTAGCCTTCATTCTATGTATATGCCTGCTTATTAGGGCTTTCACACACACCCCCAAGCGGCATTGTTACAAAGTCAGCTTAATTGCCCCCAACAATCTGGGTCATGTGAGGTAAAAGGTAAAGGTAAAGGTTCCCCCGCACATGTGTGCTAGTCGTTTCTGACTCTAGGGGCCGGTGCTCATCTCCGTTTCAAACCCGAAGAGCCAACGCTTCTCCGAGGACGTCTCTGTGGTCATGTGGCTGGCATGACTAGATGCCAAAGGCGCACGGAGCGCTGTTACCTTCCCACCATAGTGGTCCCTATTTTTCTACTTGCATTTTTACGTGCTTTCGAACTGCTAGGTTGGCAGAAGCTGGGACGAGTAACAGGCGCTCACTCTGTTATGCGGCACTCGGGATTTGGCCCGCCAAACTGCCGACTTTCTGATCAACAAGCTCAGCGTCCTAACCCACTGAGCCACCGCATCCCTATATCATGTGAACATAACTATAAAGACTAGAAAAGCAAATAATCAGAAAAAAAGGAATTCCTCATTCATATCACCCTGTGTAGTCATGATTCCTGATCCGAAATAGCTTGACTATGATTTTTTGAGCTTGTGAAGTGAGCTTTCCCACGTGGACTGGTGTAAGTATAAATCATTCATTCTTTACAAAGCTGCTTTATGCAAGGTGAACGTCAACCTCAACGTGGAGATAGTTCAAGAGCCAGAGGCTACATTTTAACTTAGTTTAAAAGCAATGCAGAAGGTAATTTGCAAAGACAGCAAGATTTAGGGGACAGGGAGACATGAATCTGGTGGATTCCCACCCAGGGTCTGGGTGTCAGACACATCTAGATTCTTCAGCTTTCATGTCAAGAATATGATCCAAATATCCCTTGTTATGATGATTCCATAGAACCTATTAATCAGAACCAATTAACTCTAATTGTAACTGATGCTCCAGAGAAAGGGAACACAAAACTTTTCCATTTTAACTCCAAATCTTCCAAACAGGGCATATGAAGGCATCAAGTTAAAGATGTGCCCCTTTAATAATTCTTAATAAAAGTTTCTCTTACTTTTTAAAATGAAGGAAATCCTCATCCACTGGAAAAAGTCCTGGGAGGACTTGAGACTATCCAGTTATAGTCCACCCTTTCTCCGAGGAGTTGAAGGGAGCCAAGTGAACTGGATCTGCTCCTAAAAAGCAACTCATCTGGCCAAAATGTACCAACTCTGAAGATCTAGCTGTTCCTTGCATGCTGGGTTCCGATTTAAATAGGGAGCTTGCTTGCAGCCAATAAACTATTAGACTTTACTAATTTAGCCCCACCAACTGAGGTTAGTGAGTTTGGGCCATCAGAAGCATAAAGGAGACAAGGATGAAAGAGTCCTATGCCTGCCTGTCCCCCTTCCATCGTGGGGGACATGAGAGGGGAACTGACCAAGTGGACCCCAGGAAACTTTATAACTGAATGGGTATCTAAGAGTAAGTATTAGGAATTGAGTGCAAATGATTTCTTAAACTTACAGTCCCATTTACCCAGACCAAACTGGGAGTGGGGATACTCCTTGTGAGTAGAGATTTTCCACTGGAAGCAACAATAACAATTAAGATCAAAGGAATATAGAAAAATGTCTGGGTCTGGCAATGGAACTATTTAGCCAGCTTCTAGGAAGTCAGCAAGAAGGATATCATATGAAAGAAAATTATTCCTTTTGTTTTAATGTTTGTGTTAACGTTATGTTTGTGATGTCCCAAGGCTACAATGGTTCTGGGTCACTGAACAGAGGAGTTGGCCAGTGCTGGCTGATGGCCACAGGAAGGAAACTGGACCACCACATTAAAGAGAAAAGTTGGCAATCCTGCCAGGCACCAATTATAATATTCTTCATGAGTTTCTAGAAAAACTTTCCCCTTTCTACAAATAATCACCCGTAATGTCCACGCCTGGCATTTTAAGTTAAAATGTCTATGGAGATTCTCAGTCATCCAGGTCATGGTTTTTCAAGAGGCAGAAAGTCCAGTTCCCTCTTGACAAAGCACCTTTGGTTCAAGTGAAAATCTTCACACCCTAAATTCCAGTCCAAATTATCTTCTTGTACACTGCATTGATGACTGCCATCATATAGAAAGATGCCTTTAATTGACAGGGGAAGCACCTCCTGAAGGGTGGGACACTTGGGATACTTGTAGTGAAGATGACAGTTTCTTACAACTACTGAGTTGGGGTGCCTGGCTTTCACCCTAAAAAGAAGAGGATCCTGGGACGCACGCCTCCCCACTCCCACTTCCTTGGGTGTTGGTAAACCAATAGTAGAATGATCTGCCATAACATTCTGTTACAAAGAAGACCAGAGCAGAAATTCAACATACTGGCATAGCTAACCTATTTTCTCTGACTGCTCTGAAAACTAGAAATGGAAAGTGTGGCTTAAGACTCATACAGCACTTTTAATGGTCCTGCAGTAAAAGAAAATGAGATAATGCAATGCATCTTTTGAGGCACCTGCTGCCAAATGAAATGCTGATCAGAAGTGCCATAATGCTGGTGAAGCAGCAGAGAAATAGCCCACACACTATAATAAGCTCAACGTGGTACCTGAGATTTTCCGTTACTGCATATATGTTTTCCAGATGTTTCACTCTGCTTGCTTGCCTGGCTCTTTGTGGGTTCTCCTATTGTTTTGTGAGCTGTACTCCATGGCAGCACCTTCACAGTTTCCAAAATCTTTATCTCCTATTGTTGTTGTTGTTAGTTGTGAAGTCATGTCCGACCCATCGCGACCCTATGGACAATGTTCCTCCAGGCTTTCCTGTCCTCTACCACCTTCTGGAGTTCATTTAAGCTCACGCCTACTGCTTCAGTAACTCCATCCAGCCACCTCATTCTCTGTCGTCCCCTTCTTCTATTGCCCTCAATCTTTCCCAGCATTAGGCTCTTCTCCAGTGAGTCCTTCCTTCTCATTAGGTGGCCAAAGTATTTGAGTTTCAACTTCAGGATCTGGCCTTCTAAAGAGCAGTCAGGGTTGATCTCCTCTAGGACTGACCGGTTTGATCGCCTTGCAGTCCAAGGGACTCACAGGAGTCTTCTCCAGCACCATAGTTCAAAGGCCTCAATTCTTTGGCGCTCAGCCTTTTTTATGGTCCAACTTTCACTGCCATACATTGCAACTGGGAAGACCATAGCCTTGACTATACGCACTTTTGTTGACAGGGTGATGTCTCTGCTTTTTAGTGTGCTGTCTAGATTTGCCATGACTTTCCTCCCGAGGAGCAAGCATCTTTTAATTTCTTGGCTACAGTCCCCATCTGCAGTGATCTTGGAGCCCAGGAAAACTAAATCTGTCACTACCTCCATTTCTTCCCCATCTATTTGCCAGGAATTGGGAGGGCCGGATGCCATGATCTTGGTTTTCTTAATCTCCTATTAGTGTAACATTAATATACCGGTAATCATCATTAAAAGCTGGGCTTTCCAGAAACAGCTGGTAATTAAGAAATCTTGACTTTTCCAGGGAGTATAAATATGAATACACACACTTACATCAGATCACATCATAAAGGGCAACAGAACTCATTGTTCTCACATGCTCTTTAAATATTGGGAGAGATCCCAATAAAGCTTTTTTCTTTAAAGTTGGCATTGTTGTTCCTTCATTTCCTCACCTAAAGTGACACAGAAATAATTTTGGGGTAACTGAACCAATAGCCCTTGAGGTCCAAAATAGTTTGAAGACAGATGCAAGCCATGGTTTGCAAAATATTTCCTCTTTTCCCCATTCTCTCTGGCTATCAGAACTACAGTTTTACTATGTATTATTTCATATTTGATTTCAGTGCTATTCTATATCTTACTGTTGAAAAATGTATTCTATCTCTGTCTTGATCTATGTGGGTCATGTTGGAATATTTATGTTCTTTTTTTTCCCTGACTGCTTCTGAATCTTGTTCCTCCTTTTTTCCCTTTTCCAATTTGTATATTTTAATGTGCATTCACAGAGCCGATTAATTGACTGGCACATCATTTTGTTGTTGTTGTTGTTTGTTATAGGGACTCCAGATCCCTGAAACATTGTTTAGTCTGCAAATAGCTAGAATAAAATGCAAAATGCACAATGACTGTGAGAGGGGCAATACATGACAGTTTGAACAAAAGTGATGGGGTGAGGGAAATAATAATAAATGCTGACACCTAGACACCCACACAACTTTCACAAATGACACTTCTGGTTCAGGCTTTTCTGCCTAAACAGATTATCTCTGCTCAGATAAAAGTTAGACAGAAGGAAGCAAACATAGCCTGATTGTTATATAATCTGGCAGTTTAACAGAATTGCCACAATTAACTGCCTATATTACACATATGATCATTGTTGTATAGTAGTCTGGATAGAGTAGACATATCTGTCTGTCACAGTGCCTTGCTTTAAAGATCATCTCGATGCACCTGACTTGCTGGGTGCTGCATTTACCTGTGTTTGCAGGTAGATTAATTTGGATACCCGGTATAATCACTCAAGGTAGTGTATGGAAAATAAGACTTGGGAGGAGGTTTAAACCTTGCAGAAAGATTAAACATCCAGGTATAGGATTCCTTATGTCAATTATTTTAACTACCATTTCAAAGTTACATGATTATCTTCCATTGTGGTTAGGTTAATCAGTGTGTTTTGTGTGGATACATGCAGATGGGTTAATTCAGTAAACCATAGTTTAATTGGGTAAAAAAATACCATCTGGTGACAATGTTCAAGAAGATTGTAATATGGGGAGGTTACTCTGTAAGAGGAAAGGGATGGGAGAAGACTTCTCATTGAAGTCTAGTAACTTAGCATCCCAAATGGACCAGGATTTTGTACATCCTCTTTTGTGACAGTGGTAGAAATCTCATAAGTTGGTCAACAGAGCTCTCAGACAAATTCTGAAAATAAAGTAATATTAATGCAAATTATGAAAGTGATTCTCAAACCAAGCCAACTTTATATCAGCAATTTGCCATGGGACAGTTTTATGAAATCACCAAGCACAGCCTCCCAGGAATTTCAAAGATATATTTTACAGAACTACCATTATTTACTTCTTATGATGGCCTTTAAAATGATCCACATTGACCCAAACCTACTCAGAGAACAAGTACATGCCATGCCTGCAGCCTTCCGTTTCCACTTTGATACGTAGAATCCACAATGCATGATTTGCCTCAATGGCATTTCCACACAGGCAAGAGATGGGCATGGGGACTCTGGAGCCCAAAAGGAGGAGCCACAGACCCCTTAAACACAGAAAGCAATCAGCTTGTGAGTCATCGAGTGGAAACTTTTCACTTCATTGCATCTTGTCATGTCCATGCACTGTGGCTGTCAACAGAACTTTAATTTAATTGTGCAGACAAGCAAGGGGTGAAAAACAATAGTTTCAGCAAATCAGTGTAATTTACTTGGAAATGGATGAGCTGCTAGCAGGAAATGTAATAAAGACAGAAGAGGCTTTAATAATGGTGTAGAGGTATGTAGTTTCTTGGGCAGGTCTCCCCATTCCACAAATCTGGAAGCTGTAATGGATGCTTGGCGGAAGGACAGCCTGACCCCTCAAGGATAGTTACATGGGTGACACCAACCAGGCCGGCAACAGAGCCAGCCCCTGCCAAGAGAGGCCAGCAAATAAAGGAGATGCCCTTACCTTGGTGCTCTCTGAGCTTGATTGTTTTCTGGCAGACTGATCAGCGAGCACTGATGATGTTACCTGATTTGGGGAATGAAATGTCTGCAAGAAAACAACCAGGCTCAGAGAGCACCCAGAACCTTCATTTCAACCCCGTGCTACAAATATTCTCCTTTACTGAGCTACAAATATTCTCCTTTTACAGCTTAACCTCCTTGAATGCTACAAACCCTCCCTGTTCGAAAGTTTCCAAATACCATGAGCTACAGTCTCTGCTTGTGCCTACCATGCACACCTTCCAGTGACCTGCAGAGGTGCAGCTTCTCCAGCAAGAAAACATGCTTTGTCTTGGTGCAAAGCAGAGCCTGGGCAGGGGGGAGGAGGGATTGCATGCTTTCTTTAGCAACAAGATCTGGTGCATCTCCTGGGTGCTGTACCTAACAGCATGACACATCTAGCTCTAAAGTTAACCTTTAGAGGATACTTTTACCATCTCCCTGGAGAAGAAGGAAGTTGGGGGGAACCCACTAAGCATGTCATACAATTGAGTTGAAGCGAGGCATTGTTATCCCAAAGGCTTGGGGCAGATTGAATCTGTGCGAGGGTGTTTAAGTATGTGTGTTTAAGATAGACCATCCATTACTGAATAGCATGTTCCTTCCCTTTTCCTTTCCCCTTTTTGCAATTCACCTTTTGTTCCTTTAAATAGAAGTTTTGCTCAACTGCAGCGACTGAGTAAAAGATGGGAACTATTTTCTGTCTTAACCTACATTCCTTTTCCTTTTAAATCTGCAAAAGCAATTAAAATTTAAGTGGAAATCTCTGTACTCTGGTAAGGGCAGATCTGTCTGTCACTCCAAAGTTCACTTGTGCAAATTCTCAGTGAGAAGCAGAGATGAAAGCATCAGCTTCCACAGTGCATTTGATGAGCTGTTTTTCTGTCCCCAAAGCCACAATAGTTGGCCTATTACCATCTCACATTCATTGTGAGATCATAATGGACACAAACACAGTAGCCTGATAGGCATGTAAATCTACCCTAAAATGTCCAGGTCCTCCTCTAACTTTATTGCTCTGCAGCAGAATTTAATGGGACCTATCAAGTAAGGAGGGTATTATAAAATTATTCCATCGTATGAATTGATCTTAGGACTTTAGCAGGACCTCTACTCTTAACAGTTGCCTGCTGAAGAAGTCCTAGATCTGGGTTTTCTCTCACTGAGCATGAGACTAGACCAGTGGTGGAATTCAGCTAGTTCGCACCAGTTCGATAGAACTGGTAGCTAATTTTTTTGTTGCCCAGGCACAGAATGGAGTTCCAGAAGCAGCATCCACACAGAGAACCAGTTGTTCACATATTTGAATCCCACCAGTGGACTAGATCATATGAATCACTTGGCTAAGATAGGTGGCTATAGAAATTGAATAAATAAATAAAAGAGCAAATAAATATGGTTTCACAAAGCCTTCCAGCTATTCCACACAGAAACTCCATACACAATGTCTGGAATTTTGGGATGCATGTAGTAGTCAAGAATAAAGATTAAATTCTTCCAGATTTGATGTCGCGGCGACACAGGCACAGGAAGATGGGGCTCCGTCTTTCGTGTCTGGTTTCGCCCTGCTGGGGGATCCTGGAAAGGATTGAAAGTCGTTCCATAGAGGTGGCAAGCAAGGAGGTGACTCTCGTTGATCACAGGGATGGGGGGGGGGCAGCAGGCCTCCCATTTGATCCACGGAAGCCCTCCAAACCGGCAGGGGATAGACTGGCTGCATCCGTGTAGCCAGTCCAAAGCTGCTGACAATAGAAGTCAAGAAGCATTGCCAAGCAACTTTACAGAAACATAGATGAAACTGGGTGAGAGGTTCAGGAATGGACAGTTGGTTGGATAAATTTATAAAGGCTACTTACAAAAAAATTAAAATGGATATTTCATACTCAGCTTTAAATAGTAAAATACCATCTTTAACATTTATTCCCGGTAGCCTTAACTTGCCATATCACCAAGAAAATACTGATGAATCATGGAAATAAATTCTCTCCATGTTGAAATTAATACAAAAAACAATTGTTTTAGCTTGTGATAGGTTAAAAAAATACAAAGATAAAAGAACAATTTTCTAATTTAAATCTACAAACTCAGAAAACAACTGCAGAGAAGGAACCAGCAACCCAGAAAATAGAAGGAAAACTAGAGAATGCTGACACAATCATTGACAATCTAAAGGAAGAATCTAATGACCAGAATCAGATAAATGAAAACTTAGAAGACACAACGATAATATTGGAAACGGAAAAGACATTTTACAAACCAAGTTTTCAGAACATACTAGATGACAAGGAAGGAGAGCTGATGGAATGGAAGATAAAGCCATTAACAGAACTGTGGGGAACTGTAGAAGGAGGGAAGCAGCTTAATGAATATCAACAGGCTAGCTCTTCCAAAATCACTTTAACCAAATTGTTTCTCTTGTTTCAAATAATATATACAAAAATAAAGAAAGAATTATTTGATGATCCAAATGCACTGATTTGGAAAGTTAATTGGCAAAAGAAGAAAGCTAGAGTAAGATTGAAGGAAACAGAAGGTTTTGATCTATTAAATGGGATGCTATATTACTAATTAGAGGTTTGAATATGGTTAAGAATAGATTGTTAGAAATAGAAGTATTATTAAAACTAGATAGTTAAGATTTGTAATCAGAATATTATACCTTGGTATGAAAAGGGAAATAAGGATATGGTAAAAACTTTGACTAAGGGATGCTTTTGGTTGCCCAAATATAATTTGTTTCAAAATTATGAATGATTGGCATACTTTGAACATGGTTGGGAAATTAAAATTGAAAAAAGGAAAAAAATAGGATATGGGTTAAATAAGTGGAAATTGAGTGCAAATGCAATTAAGATAGGCTTTGGTTAGAAAAGATATTTTAAACTGATATTATTGATATTATTAGGAAAATGTAACAAATGTTGATATGCAATTGTATGTTTACTAACAATAATAAGAATTGTATTTGCTTAGTGCGAAAAAATGATTATTACCAGAAGAAGAGAGGATGTCTTGTTGTCTATTGAGCACTTGTTTGTGAAAATAGAAAATTACTAAAACATTTATTTAAAAAATGAAGATTAAATTCTTGGTTGTCTTAAAATATGGATGCACATAACTATTTGAATAGCTGTCCAGGTGAGGCCCTACTGCAAAAGATGGTAAGTCCAATTAACAATATTTTAAAATTGGACAGGGAACAAAAAGTATTAAAATTAATTAATTTAATTAATTTAATTAATTTAATTTAATTAATATTAATTGTTTAATTATGATACTTTTTTCTCACACACTCTTTCCTTTTAATAATTTCCCTCAGATCCCGATTTAAAATATATTAAAATGTGTATTAAACATATATTTCTAAATGTATGCTAATATAAATGCCATATAGAATAATATAAAATATTTTATAAAAAGGTTTTATTAAGTAACCATTAGGTATATGAGGGGAAAAATTGGTCTCAGGTATACATGTCTTCTTCTATACCAGTGTTTTTCCAATCTTGGCAACTTTAAGACGCGTGGACTCCAATTGTCAGAATTCCCCAACCAACATGGAGAATTCTGGGAGCTGAAGTCTACACGTCTTAAAGTTGCCAAGGTTGGGAAACCCTATTATATACAGATGAGGCAGCAGGATATGGTAGAAAAAAGAAATGCTGGTGCCGTGAAACTTTGTTGCTGGTAGGCCATGGAGTCTGTCTGGTACGGGTACCAGAAAGTTTACTTATTTCTGAAATTTATAGGCCACTCAATTCCAAAAAAACGCTCAAGTTTTATCCTGTCAGTGACTTTGGGGCACACATTCCTTTAAAAAGAAAAAGAAACCACCATCAGACAAAAACATTCTTGCCCTGAGAGAAAGAAGGTATTTAGCATGTTGACTCAGAGTGGCTCATCATTCATTTCTGAAAGAAAACAGAACCCAACTTAGTTCAGTATAGAAAATGAATGAAGCTGTAAGAATGTTTACTTTTGGTTCAGAGTAATTCAGTCAACTGAGCTCAAAGTATCAAGTGCAATCTTGCTCAGTACAGCAACATTTCTCGGTTGTGAACACCAGGGCTTGTACTTGTCATGGATGGCTATGGCCATCAGTTTAGCATGTGTGTATTGTGAGGCCAAACAAAAGCAAGGCTATCTGCAACTCAGTAGGGTAATAGTAGAGAATTTACATCCTGCTATGTCAAGTCCTTCAAGATAACTTAGTGTCCTTGTTATGGATGCTGGACAGGTGTGATCATGGCAGACAGGCATACCTTTCATCAATAAACTCTGTGCCTGAGTTTTCCTGCAGCAGCAGGAACAGTTTCAATACATTCTTTTCCTAGGTTTATATTTCTCTTTCAGAAATATACTTGCCTTAATGCATTATTAGCTGGATTCTTTTGATGATCAATCCCCAGGCTCAACAGAGCAGAGTAAGATGATTTTTGCTGGGACCAGTACTTTATTCTAATACCTGCCACCAATTTTTTTTAGAGAGAAACTTTACCAAAGAAGGGAACCTGGCAAACTGTCAGAAGTGCTTTGGAGGAAATTTTATACTCTCCTTTTAGATAACCATATAGGCCTGGATGAAAGAAACTCGTTAAAAATATATTAGGAGACTGAGGCAGAGAGCCAGCCATGGAAGAGCACATGTCTGTCAGATATATTGAAAATCGGGACTGGTCAAAATATTTTTTCTATTTGTTGCAAAGAAAACTCAGAAGTCAAAGTATGTAACATTCAAGGCCAGCTAAATTGATTTCACACCAGAAAATATTGCAAGTGCCTCGTCTTCTCTTACTATAGCAGTAAGAAACAACATTATCTGCTGCCTTTGGAAACCCAACAGTCTGAAAGGCTTCTGAATAAGGGTCCAAGCTGCTGAAAACAGTATCGTTGTTTAGGAATAGATCCCATCATAGGTGATCTTTCCCAGGGTTGAGAATAAGGGAAGCAGCTTGTGGAAACTTTGGCCAGGCATCAATTTCAGAAGGTGGGTACAGGAGAAAAAGAAGGAAATCCAAGAGAAAGTACAAGTGGAAGAAAGGGTAAGAAAAACGGGGGGGGGGAGTATAAAGGCTTCTGATATTTTTTTTCGTAGCATGAAAGCCAGATGGGTGACTTTGAGCCAGTCACTCTCCCTGAGCCCAACTCACTTCACAGGGGGGAAGGTGGGGAAAACAGGAGGAGAAAGGATTATTAGGTACGTTCACCACGTTCAGTTACTTATAAAAATGATGAAGGTGGATAAAAGCAATCTAAATAAGTAAAATAAATAAATGTACAACTATATGTTGACCTCTCTCTTTAAAGTTAGTTCATGATTCTCTTATTGCTATTATTTATCCTGTCTAATCATCAAAGCCATAAATCACAGGATATTTATTTTTCTTTTTATTTTGACTCGAGAAGTCCATAAGGGGTTTCTGATTATCTTTTCTCTAATCCAAGAGGTTAGTTTATCCATCTCAGCAAGATTTATTTTGCCGGCCATTCCTCCATGGTGGGTAATGCTGATCAAATCTTTCCATCTTTAATTTCAGGCAAGCTTTCTAGGACTCTGTGTGTGTGTGTGTGTGTGTGTGTGTGTGTGTGAGAGAGAGAGAGAGAGAGAGAGAGGGAGAAAGAGGGAGAGGGGGAGGGAGAGAGAGGGAGAGAGGGAGAGGGAGAGGGAGAGGGAGAGGGAGAGAGAGGGGGGGAGAGGGAGAGGGAGAGGGAGAGGGAGAGGGAGAGAGAGGGAGAGGGAGAGAGGGAGAGGGAGAGGGAGAGAGAGGGAGAGGGGGGGAGAGGGAGAGGGAGAGGGAGAGGGAGAGAGAGAGGGAGAGAGAGAGAGAGGGAGAGAGAGAGAGAGAGAGAGAGAGAGAGAGAGAGAGAGAGAGGGAGAGGGGGGCAGGCGTATATCCAGTTACTCAGGTCAGGCCAGCCCAAGCTACTTTTAGCACTGGTGTACCATAGGTTCTCCTTCCTCAAGCTATGAGCTCCCAATCATGAAGGAACAAAGTATGCCACAAGTCTGGTTCCCACTGAAACCCTTCAGAACATCACTAATGGGAATAGTGGGCTCTGTGTAACTGAGCTAGGAAGAAAAATAGGGCAGTCATCACAACTCTCTTTTGTCCTGGAATCTGAAATGAATCTGATTTTAAAAAATTGGATCCAATCTTCTTAAAAGTTTTGTTCTTGGATGTGTTCAATTTGGTTCACTGTTTAACAGACCCTAATACTTTAAAATGATCTCTGGATTATGATCTAGGCCTCTCTTTCTTTCTGAATTATTTGGCAATACAAAATGTTTTTTTATATTTCAACCAGGCAACTGTTTAGCCTGGCTTGATATATTCCTCAGGGAGAACAGGAGAGAACTGTAATAAAATCTATGTCCTACATAAAAAAATGCACTGAAATTTCTTTCAATATTTGAGCACTCTGGTAGGATTTTGTTTGTAGCAGTCTTGAAAAGACTTGAGAATCCCTATCTTTTTTCTTTATCAAAATACTTTTTCACCTTAGCTCAGTCCAATTAAAATTGACAACTTGTTTTCAATGGCTGCGTGAGAGGGACAGAATGCAACTGGATACAAATGGATAGAATGCAAACAGTTCGGCATGCTGGGACAAACTATTTTTGGAGAGAAGCTTAAGTTCTTTGTTCTGAGCTTACCCACTGTGCACTTTCCACTGAATTTCTGACCTGCGAGTCTTCCCATAATACCATAAAGACATTTAGAAATCCAGCAAAATGACAGATAACCCCTTGTTTGTTCCCGTTTGCTTGTCCCTCCTGTTTTGAAGCAAAAGTCACTGCTAAAGTTCATACAGAGCATCTCTTCTAGTACAGGAGATTGATGAGCGTTGTCTTGGACTTTAACTTAATTTACAATTCCACAACAGCTCTGGGTGGCTTACAATTAACACAGAATTTTTTTAAAAAAATACATATATAAAAAAGAGAATACAACTGACCGGAATATTGATCAAAGATTAAAAAAAGTACCCAAAACTAAAGGGGCTTGACCATAGAAGCTTCGTCCATGATATGCAGAAAGGAATTTTTCTTGACTTGGAAAGTGGATGTATTCCTAATATGGATGAGATGGTGGAACAGAAAAACCATGGCTGCCAAGGCCCCAAGATGTGACAAGAATGCATTTGGTCCAATCCCTGTTGATCTTTATTAGGAAGTCAGCAAAGAAATGGGTAGAAATATGTAAAACAAAGGTCTGTTTGAAGTAAAAAAAAAAAAGCAAGGTGTTGCCAAGAGTATGGCCTCTACTGCTTAAACCCCGAAAGATTAGTCATTAAATTTTTACCCCATGATGCAAACAGAACAACCACAGGTGCCGCAATAGGGTTTTGTGAGGATCGTTGCTGGTAGCATTTGTGGTACAGCAGAGTTGGTTGTCAAGGATGTTACAGATATATAGAGTCCCAGGATGGATTTGGAATGATGGTAAGATAAATCAGTTACCATAACAGGCAAAATAGGGTAGACTTTGTGCCATCTTGCTTGCTTATGGACTAGATTACCATGACATTGTTTGCAATAATTTGGGCCTTCTGGCTGTGGAGTTTGCCCTAGGAAGCTAGAGTTTCTTCCAAAGTGTCAGGAAAGAACACGTAGAAATGGTTGGTGGCAGTGATACACATCAGGAAGGGATGCACAAAGGGAACATTTTTAACTGAAATTGTCTGAAATTAACCATTGGTGGAGAGATTGCTTGATGTGGAGTGGAACCGAGTAAAGAAGCTCTTAAGCCCATGCCTGGAGATTGGAACAAGGATATTGTACCTAAAGGGGATTTATCTAAAGACAAGCAAAGTGAACAACTGAAATTGTAGCTGCCATATGACTTGGTAGTTGGACAACTATGGCAGAAAAGGCCCGTTTCTGGAGACCCTCCAAATGTAGCTCTTCAGCAGACGGAAACACAATATATCACTTCTGCTGGACCTGGTGGGACAGGCAGATATAATTTTGAAGAAGCAGTCCCTCAAATGACTCACCCCATGCCATGAAGGACTTTAAAGATAAAAACCAGCACCTTGAATTGGGACCTGGAAGCAAACTGGCAATCAATGGAGCTCACAGAGCAGAGATACAGCACAGTATAACATCTGCTGTTCTAGGGACAAACTTCAAGGACATCCAGCAATTAACATAGGCACTGCAACTATACATAATCATAGTAAAATGTCCACAGTAGATAATAAAATCATTACATTTTAAAAAGGAGGCAAACAACCAAAGATAAAAAATACATTCCAATTTAAACCCCAAACTCTCTTTGGAAAACTTTAGTTTTAACTAACTTCTGGGAAGCTACAACTTGGGAATTATTCTAACTTCTGGAGAAAATTATTCCAGAGGATCAGCTTCCTTCACCTCACAAAAATACAGAAACACCACCGGTTTTTCCCACAAAAATTATATTGGATGGGCCTGTTCCAGTTAGAGAAAGTAAATCTTGCAAAATACCTAGGCACAAAGCCATAATGGGGTTTATAAATTAAAACCAACCATTTGAATTGCACCCAGAACCTACTGGAAACTGGTTCAGGGCCCACAAAAAAGTTGTATAGACTTATGGTGGCAACCATCAACCAACAATTAGCTGCAGCATACTGGGTAAATTCCTGTTCAAGTACTGTAATCCTCGAAGACCGTGTTTGTTGCAGAACCACATAGCGTTTGTTGCAATATCCCAACTGAATAGTGATAGGACATAAGTACAGTTAGAAAATATTTTCATTGCATATAGAACTGCGACTGGATAGATCAGATGAAGCTGGACAAAGGCCCTTCTGGATGTTAGTTAGTTAGTTAGTTAGTTAGTTAGTTAGTTAGTTAGTTAGTTAGTTAGTTAGTTATTTGCAAGTGTATATAGCTGCCCAACGTATACCTAGATAACTCTAGATGGCTTACAGAATTAATGACATTTCATTGTTATCATCATCAAGTAAATTTATATGCTGCCTGATTCCCAGTGACGCTGGGTAGCTGACAAAATATTTAAAACATAAAAAATAACAAAATACAAAAATGAAGATTAAAGATAGCAAAAATTACAAAACTGGATGGGAACAAAGAAAGTCAACCCTCACAATCCAAAGCAGGGATGGGAAACTATGGTCCCTTTATGACTTGTAGACTTCAACTCCCAGAATTCTTGAGCCAACCATCCTGGCTCGGAAATACTGAAGTCATAAAGGGACCACAGTTCTCCACCCCTGATCCAAAGAGAACTACCCTCACCAAAGGTCTGGTCAAATAGCCAGCTCTTCAAGGCCCTTTGAAACACCAATAGGATGGGGGCTGTTCAAATTTTAGAATAGCTTCTTTCTAGTGGGCAGGCACCATTACGGAGAAGGCACACTTCCAGGATCCCAATAGATGGCATTATTTAACCAAGGAACCTGGAGTGTGCCAATTTTGCCAGATTTAGACCACCTATCTCATTAACAGAGTGACTGTATATTCCCAAATACTGTATTATGAGAGATGATCAGTCTCTCAAGTAATCAGGTCCACCTGCTCATCCAGTGAGAACTTTAATTTTAGGAGGACCCTCAGGTCAAAGACCTGTTCCTTCAGAGGTAATGTTTCTCTCTCTCAAGGTATCCAGTTTCAGAGTGAGGAGTTCATTTTACAATTGAGTTTACTGATGAAACTACCGCAATGATAAAGGCAAACAGAAAACTGGTTGGGTGGATGCAAACTCCGGAAAACACAAGCGAATGAGATCATTGTCTGGTGACTAGCAATTAAGATTTCAATTTATAGTCAAGCAGTAGGAACCAACTGAAATACAAACTCAGGGAAGTGGGGCATGGCAGCAAGAGAGGAGCAAATGTGGTCCACAATATCTAGTATTCAAAACATACAGAGATGCTAGTCAGCTGGTCCACGTTAAAAGGCAAGAGGTAAGCAGCTTTATGAAGTTGATCAGATACTGTATGTTGGTACCCCTAGGTCTTCTAGGCTAGGACAGGGATCCCCAATCCCCAGTCTGTGGACCAGTACCGGTCCGTGGCATTCCAGCAACTGGTCCACACAAACAAGCAAAGCCCTATCTGAGAGATGCAGGCTGCACACAAAACCACACACCCTCTGGTCTGCCAAAAAACCCCTCTCTACGGAACCAGTCCCTGGTGCCCAAAAGATTGGGGACCTCTGTTCAAGGGATCTCCATAGCTTATCATAATTGGCACAATTGAAGGCTTTCTTGAAATCAATAAATCAAATGTAGATGTTCTTTTGATATTCGTGAGATTTTTCCATGATCCAGTGTAGATTCGCAATATGGTTATGAGTGCCATAACCTCTTTCTGAAGCCGGATTCAAGATGTTCTTCAACATCCTAATTCATGTTTGATGTTCAGCACCAGACATTGTTGAATTATCTTGAGAATCTTGATAGTGTAAGGGATAAGGGCAATTGTGCAGTAATTGGAAACAATTTTTAAGGTCGCCCTTTTTTGGCAGTGAAATGAACACTAGTCATTTACAGTCCTGTGGTCAGGTCCTCATTTCCCAAATTTTCTGGCACAAAGCTGTGTTAGTTGTGAGTGTACAGGCCTTAGCAATTCTGTGGGGATGGAATCAACATCTGGGGACTTGTTGCTTGGCAGCTTACTCATTTCCCACATATCTTTTTCTAAAGAATGGATGGTTCTATTTCTGCTTCCCTTTCCTTCATCATCTTGAACTGAGTCTCTTTGTTGCTGGCATATGACAATTCTGTATATTCTTGCAATCTGGTTTTGACACCTTGTTCAGACAGTTCTTTCCCTTGCTTGTTTTTGATGATACTTTTATGAACAATGGTGGTGGGATCACAAGACCCATCACAAGACCCTCACCTGACGTGGCCCTCACCTGATGTGACCTCCCCATCACTGCACAAAGCCCTTCTAAACAGAAGAATACTGACACTGACATCCCTTAAGCTTCACTGAAGATGTTACCTAGCCTGGTAACAAAACGTTTGGAAATCAGCCCACAAGCTTGGAGAATGAACCTCCACCCTCATCCTACACCCAAGCTCCACATATTTGCCACCATCGCCACCATTTGTTGTCTTTCCTTTCTGCTCTTTAGAAATCCACATCCAATCTCTTTGCTTCCTTCCATTTGCCTGTTGCTTTAACCATTTTCCTTCTCTTGGCTGTTCTGATGGTTTCATCTGAGAGAAAATTGTGTTTTTTCTCTGGCTTCTTATAGGATAGGTGTTTAACAGCTGTTTCAAAGATGGTTGATCGATTTTCTTGCCATAGTTCATTGGGCATCTTCTCAGAAGTGTCTAGCAGTTCAAACTTATTTTTCACTTCAGCTGCATACTTGGAAGGGTTTTTGGTGATGTCAAATGTCTTTGGTGGTGCTGTCTTATTGATATTGAATTATCTGCTCTTAGCAACCAACAATTCATGATTTGAACAGCAGTCAACACCTAGATACGTCTTGACAGGGAAGATTGAACTGGATCATCAATGACTGCATGGGACATAGTCAATCTGTTTTATACTGAAATTTATCTGGTGAAGTCCAAGTGTATATGCAACACCTGTGCTGTTTGAATCAGATATTCAAATGATTTGAAATGATTTTCATAGCACTTATCTGAGTGATTTTATTGGCAAAAGGTACTCCCTATTGGTCAAGGCTTGGCAGATTTACCTTCTCTGTGTATCTGAAAGAAAATTGGAAGATCTAAACAAAGGCCCCAGACAACAGCCTAACATATCCATTGTTTTCATAAGTCATCCTACCGTTTTCTCCAGCATCTTACCACATTTTTTTAAAAAGAATGGAAACTACAACCGAAGTATGGTTATGTGGTCCCACAAAAAAAAAAGATAGGTATGGTGACTTTGAAAGAACCATCTTTCATCCAAACCACACTTTCCTGCAAGGTTCATTAGAAAAACAAAGAAACGAAGAGAAAAATTCCTCTTTAGTTCCAAAGGCATTTCTGCTAGCTGCCTCTCCTTGTTTCCTGGAACACCCTTTTGGAAAGCTCTGGATACAACCAGCTATCCACACACATTAGAGAATCTTCAGTACACCCTTCAGGTTGCAACAACCATTCATGAAGACTGAGAGATATATGAAGTGATAGGGCAGGTGGGGAGTGTTTTGTAACCTTTTTTTTTTCAAAACATCAGAGTTAAGGCAACTTGTTTCTAGCATTTGAAGCAGAATATCCAGGAGAGGATAGTATTTAAAATATTTTTTTTAAAATCCCATCATTGGAGAGGCTACTGTATCTTCAGCAAAGACAAAGGATGTTATATGGAGTTAAAACTACTTTCCTAATCTTAGTAACGAAAAGTACTGCAGTGTTGATACAAGAACTCTTTTGTGTGAAATCTCTCTTTCATTGTATCATTGTGTATAAGTTTCAGATGCTTTCCTGTGTTTACTCAATTGGTATGTAATATCCAATTGTATCAGACCTCTCTTAAAATCGACTTAGAAATCACAAGCATTTGGGTTAGCAGAGAGAGTTTGCTTTTCTGTGCCACTGAGAAATTATTATCACAGGCCCTGCATAAGTTCCGAAAAGCTGCAGGATATTCACACACTACCATGTATCTCGTTCCTTTGCTGAATGTACTCTAATGTATATTAAGATGGATTCTCAAGTTCTCAGGTCCGTTTCTATTGTTTTGCAACTGTTGGTCCATCCAGGCAGCAGCACACAGCGGTGCCACTTCAGCTGTAGTTTAGCAAGTTACACTGCTTGCCATGAAATTGTTTACATTATAAGGGGGAGGGGAGGGGGCACTGAGAATCAGAATAAAGTAGTGAGATCATCGCAAATACCAGTGAATTTATTGTGTTAAAATCCAAAGTGTTTGGGAATATATTTTTTTTTGTCAAAAGGCATAATCAAAGCATTTCAATGGAAGCCACTAGCAAACTTACTTGAGAAATGTTATTAAATAAATGTAATGGATATTATACATACAATATTTGCTGCAATATTAAAGAAAAACACATAATCTTTCAAGGACTTCCCCTTTTCTTTTGCAAGCATGCAAGTCTTTGTTTGCTTCTGTTAAAAATGAAAGTGTCCAAGCTTTATACAATACAGAACTGGTTTTCTTCATAGTTAACGCTTGTTTGTTTCATCCTTAGATGTGCACATTCTATCTGGTCCTTATTACCTTATTAAAAACATTGTTAAATGCCAATGAATTTTTCAAAAACAGTTTTGTGGTTTCCAGTGAGTTTGGACCACCATAGCAAATACCACCTCAATGAAAAATTAATGCTTGGAACAAAATGGAAGAAAACAACGCTGTTAAAATAAATTGGTAAATATACGTCACAGTTTTTAAATAGTTGGACTAAGCTTTCTGGAAGCAAAAGCAAGTCTATTTATAGAGAAGAGTCTTACATGCTCCAATTAGAAATAACCCATGGAGATCCCACAAGTTGAATAAAGTCCCAATCAGAATGTCCTAATGCAAAGTTCAGATGACAGAAGATGATATCCATTATGCTCTATGGGAGTATGAAGTCTTAGATGTGGTTTGAGGGGACTAGGTCATTACCTTAGTACTATAGTCCAAAATATCATTGAGCATTTTCTAGCAAACGTATGCACATACTAAACTTTTACTGCATAATCGATTCTGCATAAAATTGGAAGGTTTGGGAAGTGAAGACCATTATTTTCCAAGCCTAGGAAAATGTATCACTTTTTGATTGCTTCTTCTAGGATTCTACCAGTTAGCCCAAGAAGAGGTGCCATATATACATATACATGTACATATACATATACATATACATATATGTATTTCAATATCCTTCTGACTGCTAAGTAAGTCTGAGAAGGGCTATTCATTTTTACGACAGGAAATAGATGTGGATGCACAAAAACCCATTCAGGGATAGAGGTAAATCTCTTGCATGAGAAAACAGGAAACTGCCATACAGTACATCAAGTTAAGACTAGCCTAACATTGCTAGTCTTCTCTGATAAGAAATTGAATCCCATATGCAAAGCATTTGTCTTGCCACTGAGTTGCAGTCACCTCTGACTATAATGTTTTATTAACACTTATTTGAACACACTGGACCTTAATTAACAATTGTATAATATGGCACTTATTTCCCTGGCTTCATCCAGCCCCCTGTCTCATTTGAATGCGTCCTTACATATTTCTTCCTTTGCTGAAACAGCTAAATTACCTGTTGGCTGTCCTAAAGTGTCTGCAATGTTCAGTCAACTGCAACTACCTGATCTCTTCTTCCCACTCCACACTTGCACAAGAAATCATCCTTGCATTTGCAAATGCAGCTACTGCAGGACCACCTGAAGTGTTTGTTTTTTTCTTTCTGGAAGCATCCTGTGATTATTGGGGCATCCTTGGTACCAGCACCAGCCCAGCTAATGATGCCAAATGTCCCACTCTTCCCATTTTAATTGTACCCTCAGCCGAGGAATGTATAGGAAGACGTATAGACTGATTCTTTAGCTGGGATGAAGCCCCTTGTCAAGAAAAATGATGAGAGAACTTGCACAGCAGAGAATGAAATGGTTCCTATCGGGTCTGGAGGTGCCATTATCTAATTTACTGCTAGGAATAGCAGCAGGGTCAAATGACCCCATAACTAAATCTATCCATCACTGTCACTGCACAGCCAGCACTTCTGCTCTACACAATCACACCTCTTTGTTCCAAATGGCTCTTTCTGTCTTGTGCAAAGGCTTCTCTGGTGTTGCTTGGCCAGGAGCAATAGGTCAAAGTGGCCAAAGTGATGACAGGATTGACAGAACTTCCCCACTGGGTAGCCACCAAATGCACCATATTGCACACAAGTCCCATTAACACACCATATTCACTGTCTGGTAGAGCTGGATTTAACAACCAGATCAACCCGACCCCCAAGACTCTAGTTTTTCTTCTTCGCTATGGTTTTCTAGTAACAGCCAACAGTCTGTGAAACAGGCAGTTGTAAGCAGAACCACAGGATGTACTTAGTCAAAGAGAGGGTTTTACCACTGCATTCTTCCTATGTGTCAGGAGACTTCATCCACACCGTTACATCATACAGGTTTCTCTGCAATGCCTTACAAGAAAGCCAAGTTCAAAGTCATACCAAATAGGGGAGTTTTCAGAGATAATTGGTTGAATTTAGCTATTCCTCTGCTCAACATGGAGCTTGTTAGCATTCAGTAAATATTTCCAAATGTGTGTGGTTGCCCTGCTAGCTATGTATTTACCACACACTTAAAATTGAGAAGAAAATGTCCTAAATGTAGGAAATGCACTCGTCTGAACATATTTACAAGTAGTTAATATGGAGCAGTTTTGCAGGGCCTGAAAGCATTCCAAAATCACCTCTCCTTCCAGAAAGTAACATTTAGTACCTCACTTCTTCACTGTTGTGGCATTTGGCACAGGAAAAAGATTGATACCTGGCAGCTTCTGCGTACCTGAGACAGGAAAATGAAAAGGAATGAGAGCGCTGCTTGGATGGAGACAGATTTAGCTCCACAATAGGCAAATGTTGAATAATTCAGCTTCTACTGCTGTGACATGGCAATAGAGAGCAGCCAGAGCAGCAGTAAATGCGATTCTGCCCAAGAGCAAACTTTCTTGGCTTCTACATCACCTCATTCTGGCTTTTTTCCTTGAATTCTGGTTGAAATGTCTCCTTCCTCATCAGTGGGGAACTGGCAAAATGAAATGGCCTTGGCAGCGCTTAACACAATTCCTCATCCAAAGAAATAATGACTTGATTTTTCATTAGATTCTATTACCTTGGTACATATTCCCCTTTCCTGACATCCTGACTTAGTATATCAAGAGGCAACGTCTCGGATCGTAAGTAGACATAAGCTGCTGGCTGTAAATTTGGGGAGCAGTAATCCCAAGATACCTTGAGGATTCTATCATTGCCATCCCATGAAGGAGATTAAAAGGAAAAGAAGTGCAAAAGTAGGCTTAACTTCCCCAGTGAGCAGATCATTAATGATGCTACAGTATGTGAAAATGCACATTTCCTAGCTGCAGAGAAACAGTTGTCCTGAATAATTGGTCCTCCTCATCTAGGATTGATCTTGTAATATTAAAATGCACAGAGCATAGCAAAACCATTTCTAAGCCCTACATTAATAAAAGTATTCAAATTAATCTAATTATACCTAAGATGAATACAAGTCTTAATGTACTTTTTAGTATATTTATAGTGAATTTGAGAGATCATTAGGAAGTTTAGAACTTTGGCAGGATAACAGTACCAATGCAATTACTGGCTATTATGAGCATTGTAAACTTATTTATTAGATTTGACTTTTACTATTATTCATTAAAAGAAACCAGGATGGAACATTTCATTTTAAGTCACTTTTTTCCTGAATCATGAAACTTGTTTTTCACTTAAAATTGAAAATGGAAATGTTATTATTTCTCATGCCTGTTTCTTGAATTGTATAACAAGCTGAGTGATATAGCTGTACAGACTTTGAATCTTTTGTTATATTATTTTCATCTCATGTCCCCAATTTTTTCCTATCTACAAGTACAGAGGTCCCCAACCTTTCAGACACCAGGGACCAGTGCCAGGGAGAAAGGTTTTCCCACTGACCAGAGGGGATGTGGTTTTGAATACTGCCTACATCCCGATGGAGGTTTGCTTGTTTGTGTGTCCTGCTTGTTGGCATGCTGCGGACTGGTGCCGGTCCATGGTCCAGGGGTTGGGGACCCCTGTACTAGTATGTATAAACTCAACCTTCCTTTTCAATAGTAAAGTAGGACAATACAGAACTTTTTAAATGTTTCTAGAAGTATCTATCACAGGAGAATCTTTATTCACAATAGCCACTTATGAAGTGATGATACTTTGGGAAGGAATTCATAGGCATCTGCTGTACGTTTGGATACATACATAACAAAGACATGTACCATCGAGCATAACTCCCAACAATGCACTTGTGCCAATCAAGATACATAGAGAGAACTTTTGCATCATATCACTGCTTACATGTGATCATGCAATATGGGAATTCAACATTCTGGAAGCACAAGCAATAGAACACAGTCAAACTAAAGTGTTGGACTTTAAAACAGCTAATTTCAATAGACTTAGAGAGACCTTGGGAAGGATTCCATGGATGAGAATCCTAAAGGGGAAAACAACTCAAGGAGCTTGGGAAATTTTGAAAAGTGAGATAATAAAAGCCCAGTCTAGCACAATACTGTACCAACAAAGAAGAAAAAAACAGCTCTCAAAAGAAACTAGCATGGCTGCATAAAGAACTCTCTGATAAATTGAAAGATAAAAGGGACAAGTATAAAAAGTGGAAAGAGGGACACATAACTAAGGCAGAATATCAGCAAATAGCCTGTGCCTGCAAAGAAGTGAGGAAAGCTAAGGCTCAAATGAACTAAGGCTTGCGACCAAAGTCAAAAATAACAAAAAAAGCTTTTTTCAACATGTAAAAAACAAGAAGAAAGTTAAGGAAATGATTGGTCCATTAGTAGGGGAAAGTGGCAAGAAGGTGACAAGCAACAGGGAGAAAGCAGAAAGCTGGTGAGCACCTGTCCAGCTTAAACAAGTTCAAATCACCAGGACCAGATGGATTACACCCCAAGGTTCTCAAGCAACTGGCAGATGTGATCTCAGAACCACTGAACTATATTTTTCAAAGATCCTGGAGCACTGGGAACTACCAGAGGACTGGAAAAGAGCTGATGTAGTTCCCATCTTCAAAAAAGGGGAAAAATAGATCCAGGAAACTACAGGCCTATCTGCCTGACCTCAATACCTGGGAAGATTCTGGAAAAGATAATCAAACAATGAATCAGCGAACACCTAGATGCAAACAAAGTCATTACTAAAAGCCAACATGGGTTTGTCAAAAACAGATCATGCCAGACAAATCTTATTGCATTCTTTGACCAAGTGACAAAATTAGTGGATCAGAGGAATGCTGTGGATATAATTTACTTGGACTTCATTAAGGCATTTGATAAATGCTACCTACTACTTGATAAGATAGAAAAATGTGGGTTAGACAGCATCACCACCAGATGGATTCGTAGCTGGTTGACCGGCTGTACTCAGCGTGTGGTCCTCAATGGAACAGCATCTACATGGAAGGAAATGTGTAGTGGGGTGCCCCAGGCCTCTGTTCTGGGCCCAGTGCTCTTCAACATCTTCATCAACGATTTGGACAAGGGGATAGATAGGGAAGTCATCAAATTTGCAGACGACACCACGCTGGCAAGAATAGCCAATACTCCAGAAGATAGGCTTAAGATACAGGAGGATCTGGACAGACCTGAACACTGGGCGCTATCTAACAAAACGAAATTCAATGGTGAAAAAAGTAAGGTTCTACATTTAGGCAAGAAAAACCAAATGCATAGGTACCTTGCTCAATAGTAGTGACTGTGAGAAGGATCTTGGAGTCCTAGTGGACAATCACTTAAATATGAGCTAGCAGTGTGCTGCAGCTGCCAAAAAAAGCCAACACAGTGCTAGACTGCATTAACAGAGGGATAGAATCAATATCATGTGAAATATTAATACCACTTTACAATGCCTTGGTAAGGCCACACTTGGAATACTGCATCCAGTTTTGGACACCACAATGTAAAAAAGATGTTGAGACTCTAGAAAGAGTACAGAGAAGAGCAACAAAGATGATTACGGGACTGGAGAACAAAACATATAAGGAGTCAAGCTCTTCTCCAAAGCACCTGAAGGCAGGACAAGAAGCAACAGATGGAAACTAGTCAAGGAGAGAAGCAACCTAGAACTAAGGAGAAACTTCCTGACAGTTAGTTAGAACAATTAACCAGTGGAACAATTTGCCTCCAGAAATGGTGAATGCTCCAACACTGGAAATTTTTAAGAAGAGACTGGACAGTCATTTGTCTGAAATACTATAGGGTTTCCTGCCTGAGCAGGGGGTTGGACTAGATGACCTCCAAGGTCCCTTCCAACCTTATTATTATAAAACTTTTATTCATAAAACATGAAACTCAGTCAACTGAACATTCAAATTGAATGGCACTAATGGTTGACACAGGTTGCTGCCAGCATCCTAGATATCAACCAGGTATCTCCTTAAAATGTAAGATGTTCCGAGTAGCACAGTTTTTTGTCGCTTTGCTGGAATTATTGCAGGAAGTTGCAATTTCTTGATGTATTTTGCAAAGTTTTTGGACAGTTCCCAGTGCCCCAATGACAATGGGTATCACTGTTACACGTTTCATCCATAATCGTGCAGTTTCGATGGCCAGGTCGTGGTATTTCGTAATATTTTCCAGTTCTTTTTCTTCGACTCTGGCATCTCCAGGTACAACAATATCAATCAACTGTACGCTTTGGTTCTCTATGACTGCGATATCTGGTGTGTTGTGTTCCAAATGGCGATCTGTATGTATTCGGAAGTCCCACAAGTTCTTCACCCTCTCATTCTCAACAACTTTTTCCACCCTATGTTCCCACGACTTTTTGGACACAGGCAAGTTGTATTTTTTACACAATGCCCCGTGGATTAGTTTAGCAACTTGGTCATGTCTAGCTTTGTAATCAGTTTGCGCAATTTTGCTACACTCACATATTAAATGTGAAACAGTTTCAACTTTGTTGTTGCAAAGTTGGCAACTTGGATTGTCAGTGGATTTTTGTATCTTCACTTTCATGGCATTAGTTTGTAATGCTTGTTCTTGAGCAGCCAGTATTAAGCCTTCCGTTTCTTTCTTGATGGTTCCCATCTTAAGCCATGCCCATGTCAAGTTGTTATCACATTTTCCTTCAATATTTTTCAAATGCTGTCCATGCAAAGCTTTGGTTTTTCATCTATTTAATCTGTCATCCAGTTGTTTTTCCTTATATTCTGCCTTTGTTTCTGTTATTTTTATAATGCTCTCTGTTTTTACAGCCTGCAGCAATTTTTCTGTACTTTGATTTACATAGTCATTCAAACTTTGTTTTCTTCTTCTACACTTTGGTGGATTTGCAGTAACCCTCTGACCCCTATGCTTCTTGGCAGGTACAACCTGTCGATGTCACTTCGTGGATGTAGAGCATGGTGCATATTCAAAAGTTTACGCGTTTTCCGGTCTAGGTGTTCCAATTCGGCCAAAGTCCAATTGATCATTCCAGCTGGGTAGCATATCACTGGCACTGCCCATGTATTAATGGCTTTAATTATATTTCCAGCATTCAGCTTTGATTTTAGTATTTTGCGGACTCTCCTGATGTATTCCTTGTGTTGACTCTTTGACTTTTCATTCAAGATGTTATCTGCTTCCGATATGCCTAGGTATTTGTAACCCTCATCCTTTGCTAATGCTTTCATAATACTTCCATTTCCCAGTTCTATTCCTTCTATTTTTCCTATTTTTCCTCGCTGCATGGATAATATAGCACATTTTCCAGTCTAAACTCCATTCTGATGTCGCTGCTAAACAGTTGAACTCTGTTGAGTATTGATTCAAGTTCAGTGTGGCTTTTCGCATAGTTTTAAGTCATCCAAGTATAGTAGATGGTTTATCTTGTCATGCTGGCTTCAGATGTGGTATCCCAGTTTTGTGTTTCATAATATTATTGTCAATAGAATTAATGCGATGTTGAACAGTACTGGTGAAAGTGAATCCCCTTGGAAGATTCCTCGTCTGATGTTGATTTCACCAATGTTCTCCCCATTTGCTGTTAGAACTGTTTTCCATTTTTGCATATTTGCTTTCAAAAATGTACAATGTTTTTGCTTATTTGGATTATTATTTTGATGATGATGATGATGATGATTATCCTGCCACAGAGCAAGATGGAGATAATCTGGTAAACAGAGGTGTTTGAGGGAGATGAGAAGGCAAACCTAAGTGGAACTATTTATCCCAACATTTAATACAAGGATACACAGGTAAAGTTTGCATCATAATATCATTTGTGTGATGTCATTTTGTGGTAATCTTGATTTGCTGCAGATATCTATGTTGGTCACTCTTTTCTTAACCATTGTTATTACACACACATACACACAACGTTTACCAGATCATGGACAATTGGTTCTATATATGGTAACTGCAGCAAGGCTGTTATATGTGCAAATATGGAAGACCTCATAAACATCAACAGTTGAGGATTGGATTGTGAATTTCCAGAAATGGCTATATTGACCTGTTTAATTACGGGAACTACAATTGCTGGAAAAAGATTGACACCCTTTGTAGATTTTTTAATTGAAAATGGAAAAAATATACTCCTGACTTTTGAGATTTATTGATTAAAAAGGTTTGTTTATAGGAAGAAGAGAACTCTGATATGCAAAATGGGAGGGTGCAGTTGTTTGTAATTGCTGTGAAGCAGATTGGAAGCTGCTTCTTTAGTTTAATTTTTCTTGATTTTTTTTGTTATTTTTACTTTTTCTTTTACCCCCTTATAATCTTTCCTTTTCTATTTCTTCAGTTTTTGCAGTTTTTTAAATCTTTGTAAAATCTTCTTTGCATAAAAATTATTCATAATATATCTACCGAAAGACACAATGATAAGAGGAAGAGGATCCTCATTCTTAGAACCTTTACTCTGAGGAGTAAAGGCAGAGAAGCCTACTATTTCCTTTGCAAAATCAAAAACGAAGCATAAAGAGACAAAGAAATTTAATAGTCTAAATTATATAATTTTCTACAGCATATGAGAATGAGCAGTTCTCAAAGCTGTATAGCAAGAACTGAGATTACACAGAAATCAAACTCCTGTCTTGTTTTAAATTAAACTTCACTCTTCAGGTTCTTGAAAATTGAGGTTGCAAATCCCCTTAAGACATATTGTCCTGTCCACAAATAATAAATACATTTCAGAACAACTGAATGTGCATATTCCTGGGATATGAAAGAGGAGGCTATTAAAACAGGAGAGAGGCAAGCTAAATTGACCACGGGCCAGGTTATACTGAAGATGATTTTATTAAGATCCACCCTGCCAATGTTGGCCTTTTTCTTCTTAAATCTATTGCAATGTGAGGACTACCAGGGATAGTAACTTAGGGCAGCAACATGCGGCGTAGCTCCTGGCTGGAGGTGACAGGTAGCGAGCAGGTAAAGTTTTCACAGACATAAGCAGTAGCTTTTCCATCTTTCTTTTCCAGAGAGGAAAGGAAACCAAGCTGACGGTAGAGAAATCCTGTTGTATCACCATCAGCAAGAACCAGCACCTGAAACAAATTTATCACAAAGCTTAGCAAAGTAAATAAGATCAGGGGCTAAGTCCATGGTTATAATACAATTTGCTCCTCCCCCAAGCACTATGGATTTGATTAACATGGAAAAAACCTTATAAAACTTTTAAAAATTGCTGATGTTTCATATCCCCAAACACATGGAGCACCTGCTGCTTTTATGAACCACCATGCCACCCACAATTACGTTGACCCTAACCCTGATCCTGCTGGTCTTCCGAAAAATGCTCAAAACCTGGTTGTTCTCCCATAATTTTTCTCTACTCTCTTTTCTCTGGCACCTTCGTAATAACACATCTCTCTCATCACTTACAGTACTCTTCATACCATCAGTTAACTCTTCAGATTAAGATCCTATATACCACTACTAAAGCAATCTTTCCCCATAATAAAGTAACAGAATAAAAAAAGTCATTTAATATAGCAATATATTATCCAATAATGTTTCTTTCATATTTATTCAAAAGTAAATCCAGTTTAATGGGGGGGGGAGCTGATCTGCAACTTCAGTTAAAAGCTTCCTTTTGCAACCACTAATACCCTATTCATGCATCAGCTGCAAAAATATGGTTTTTCTTCACTGTTTCTTTTAATTGCAGTGTTTACCTATGTCATAATTAAAAAGGAAAGTACATTGATAATTTAAGTTCACCACTCCCTGCAGAAAACAGCAATTGACAATGAGGCACTTAATTAGCATGGCTGTGTAGATGCTCAAAAGAAAGATATTAATGATGGAAACTACAAGGAGAAAGCTTCTAATCAAAGATTTAGCACTTCTAAAAAGATTCCGTAATACTTTAGCTGCATGTATTGTGACTGAATTTTACATTGAAAAATATACTACAAATACATTCTCCCCCCTCCCAAGTCAGGAGACCATAAAAAAAGTAGGCAAATGGTTGGCAGCAACATACAATAGCCTCCTCTTCCCCCCCCCCGCCCAACCCGCCCAACCCCACCCCACCACCACCCCAGTATTTTTCAACTAAACAGCTTGTGATAGGATTGTTTGGGAGATAGGAATCAGTCTCACTATACATTTCAACTAGATACAGATCCTTTCTAGTCGTAAGTTTCAGATAAAGCACAAACAGGTTTTGGAACAATCAGCAACTTCTTCCTCTGTTTTGTTTTCATTGCAAGAGAACATGCACTGAAAGTAATACGATGGTACCTATCAGCATTCTGGACAGACTGAGGTAAGGCGTAACAACTTCATTTTAGTAAAGGACAATGTACATTTGCTGCCTCCCACTTCACGTACTCAGGAACTGTAACGTTGTCCAACTGAATTGATAAACTTGATCTGTCTAACAAAGCTGGAGGGTTAGGTTGTGACTCAAATTAACAAACTATAAATAAGAACCTCTGAAACAATGGTGGAGCTCAGCTCTGTATACAAGTCCATATATTCTTCTAGTTCAATACTGATTAAGGAGATATATCACTATGACTTATTCAAGACAGTTTCTCTTTTCACAATTCCTGACACTTGTGATCAGGGATTCCGATCTGTGTTGCAGTGTGATGAAGGGAGTTTGTGTTCCTGCTCCTACTTCCCTGCTGCCCTCTCCACTTCTATTCCATCTGTGCCACTTCTAATCTGTAATCAATATAACCATACTGTCGCCACCCCCACCTTGCCCAGAAGTCTTCAAAAACATTATTCTAATTAAATTCAAACTGCATTAATCATTTTTACAGCATGCCAACTTCCTGTACGTAGGATCTGAAGTTTAAGCTAGTGGTCTATCCCTGTGCTTCTGCCCTGAATATCGAATTGCTGCAAGATTATGTGAGGAGCTGAATATTAAGCTAAAGATAAAATGAAATGAAAAGATAAATACTATACTTATGGGAGTTTTCTATGTCCAAAGCTGGCATAAGCAACAGAATAAGTCTTCATAGGAACATTCTCTGAAGGAATGGCCTGGCCATCAGATCTCTTCCATACCAAGTCATTCCCACTAGAAAGTTCCTTCCTTCCCTTCAATAATAAAAAAAAGCTGTACACGGCAAACGTAGTTTCCATCCAAAGAAATCAACTATATAATATATTAGGCCTTTCTCACTAATGTTAACATTAATGGGCAGATTGGTGGCATTTGGGGAATTGTTAGGAAGGCTAGGAGGACTCTATTGCAGAACAGAAAAGAAACAAAACATCAAGAATACTTGTGTGGCTTTTCTCAGCCCATTCTCTGGAATATCTAGCTCTTCCCACCCGAGCATTCACATATTTCAAAAAGGCATTTGTCTCCAAACATATTGCTTTTATTTTGGAAGCCCATCAGAAAAGGCAAGAGTATCAATAATAATTAATGAAGATGGTTTACAGCCAATTAGATAACACTTATGTCCTCATAAAGTTGGGGTGTCTATTAATCCTGGTTTTCTATACTAGGCTAGTACCGGTAGAGACAGGCCTCTTTCTTTTACCTTGCTCATCCCTTCAAGAAACAAGCAGAAACCAGTCTTGATGCATCTGGCTATTCTGACATTTAAATTCAGAGCCTGGTTTTCTGTTTCCAAAGACAGAAAAGAGCTCTCACTTCTACATAAATTCAATCTCTTTCCTAGTTAATCCACCAAAACAAAACTGTACAAAGAGAACAAAATGTGACAAATTCAACAAACTATTAGAGAACCAGGAGATGTTTTATTTAGAATAAGTCAGAAATGACAGCCTCCTAATAACTAAACAGCTCTACTATGTAAACATATCCAGCACATTTTCCTATTTTAATTCTATTGATGTGAGATCAGACTTGCCAATGTCACCTTCAAACTTCCTTCATACAGTTATCTTCTTCCCTAAATATTATTCACTCCCATAGACATTTTTTTGTAAGTGTCAGGAAAATAAGTTTCCTATCCTGATTTGGTTCATCTTCAGAAGATACGACACAGAACAGATGATTCTTTATTCTGAACTTGACAAGATAACATTCTGCAGAAAATTTGAACCTTGTTTCCCACCAGCAGTCTTTGGGGCAGAAGGATGCCAGCTCAACTTTACCCAAACACATGTGCAAGTATTTTACTGATCCATATAAGGGCAGCCAGGGAAGTCATCCTTACAAGAAGGTCAAGGCATCCGCCATTAGATAAGTGGCCCTATCCTCATTGTTTTGGAAAGCTGCTCCTTTGCACCGGAGGAATCAGCGTTGCAAGCTGACCCTTTTTCCTGCTGATGTGAAGAGCACAGCCAAAAGTTCTTTATCTTCTTGATAAGAAAATTCTAGTTAATAGCATAGTGTCTGAGTTCCACAGGCCCTGTACAAATTTAATATCAGATCTTTTGTTTTGGCTTGCTTCCAGACAAAACAGGGCAGCTCTTGGGAATCCTAACTCCTCCTGCTTATTGTCCGTTATGCTTGGCTTTTTAATGTCTTTTTTCTTAAGGATGTTACCTAACATTCCCAGCATGCTCAAAACCTGCACCCTTCTCCAGAGGGACATTTATATTGTAAATGCCTCTATGTTTTCCTCTTTCCTTCTTTCCCACTCAAGTTGCACTGTAATTGAACTATACCTGACTGCTTCTCTAAATGCTATTTCTCTTATGCAGACCTTAAGCTTAGGCTCCATTCTGACAAGAGCCTTCTTTTCTCCATTTTCTCTTATTCAATACACCTGTGAAAAATGCCACTCATCTTTCCCACCACAGTTCAAGTTGGGTCCTCTGGAATGCTTTCTTGGCCAGTTCAAAACTGCAGCAGTTCCTGCTACAATGTCCTTAGGTCATCCTTAATCATGTCTGAGAAATGAATGACTGCAGCACTAATTAATTTTTACAATACAGAAATTATTATTAGCTCTCCTAGGTCCTGGAAGCTAATGGAAAGAGCACTGGCATGAAACTCATCAAGACTTGAGTATTACCTACCTTCGTTCAATGTCTAAAACAAAACTAACCTTGTTGAAACAAAAATACTGGAAAATATACCCAGCATCTTTGTTATTAAAGGGCTTCCCTCTTACACTGGCTGGTTTATAAACAGAAGAAGGACAGGAAGGATCACAAGTGATCAACCTTTTTTTTTCTTTATTTAAATGTATTGGCCACCAACCTGCAACGAGCAATGTACAAAGGCAGAGAAAATGTATTGGATCAAAAAAGCAAATGTAAATGCCTCTTAATCCAGCCTTCTCCAACTGGGTTCATTTGGCATATTTTGGCTTCAGCTATATGAATTGAAGCTCAACCACACAAGCGGGAAAGAAAGACTACTGCACTGTGTGTGAGAGCGCATGCATATGCACTCCCATAAACATATCCACACATATGGTTTTTTTTAAAAAAAAATAATAATGCAACCAACTCAGAAAATAAACTCAGTAAATTAAAAAAGATAATGCAACTATCAAACTCAGAAATATGTTTCTCGGGTAAATCTTCAGAATAAGAGGTTACTGGATCAAGAAGGCCATGAATCAAGGTTTGGTTGGCATGGTTACTTGTGGTATGACAAAGTTAAAGTAAATGTTGATTTTAATAACCATTTTACTAGGCGTGCCATTTTGAGAGTTTGGAATAAATATAAAATAAGGTTCTCTATGAAGGTGCCATTTTGGGTTTCCCCACAAGAAGCCTTTTTAAGAAAAGAGATGGTGATGAGACCAAATTGGCAGACCTATGGTAAAATAGTATCTCTTTAATTTGGGTGAGTATCTCTTTAATTTGGGTGAGTATCTCTTTAATTTGGGTGAGTCTACTTTCAAGTCCAAGGAACTTAGGACGCTGAGTTTGTCGATCAGAAAGTCGGCAGTTTGGTGGGTTGAATCCCGAGTGCCATGTAACAGAGTGAGCGCCTGTTACTCATCCCAGCTTCTGCCAACCTAGCAGTTCCAAAGCACGTAAAAATGCAAGTAGAAAAATAGTCCAAGGAGGAGCTAGAATCAGAATATTTGCCATTGAATTTCATATATGCAATTGAAAGAAACATTTAAGTTAGATAAAAAGCATCATGGGTTTAATTTTGTTAAAAACGAACTGGAAACCCTACTGTGCGGTAGTGATGAACATATTATTGCTGAAGTTTATATAATGTTATTGAATTTAAATCTGGAATGTGAACAAGTAAAACATTGTGTGATTCAGTGGTCAAGGAATTTGGGGTATAATATAATGTTCGAACAATGGGAAAATATGTGGAATAAAGGATTAAAATTTACATTAAATTATAATTTAAAAGAAAATTTTTACAAGATGATGTACCATTGGTATTTAATACCAGACAAGTTATCGAAAATGTATAAAGGTATTTCAAATGAATGTTGGAAATGTAAAGGTAAAGAAGGGACTTTTTGCCATTTAAGGTGGATGTGTGATAAAGCAAGACAATATTGGAATAGGATTCAAATATTAATACAGAAAATTCTTAAAGTGAATACAGAAAGAAAACCAGAGACTTTTCTCTTGGGGCTAATGGAAAAAAAATATGGAACTTTGATGTTATATATGTTGACAGCAGCAAGACTACTCTACGCTCAAAAATGGAGGACTACATTGATTCCCACAATTGAGGAATGGTTACAAAAGCTGATGGAGCTAGCAGAGATGGCTAAACTGACTGTACTGATTAAAGAAAAGAATAAGAACACTTTTATTGCCATGTGCAAACCGCTTCTAGACTTTGTGCTTGAGGTGGAAAAAATGAAATTTTGATTTTGGGTTTTACTAATTAGATAGACTTAATGTCAGTGCTTTTTTTCTAAAAAAAAAAGGTGCCAGAAGTCTCATCTTGGCGGGCGCAGGAGGTGAGGGTGGGTGGGGTGGGGCGGCACTGCTGCGGTCACGGGTGCGAGGGGTGTTGGCAGCAGGCTCCCCCCCCGGGGCCAGAGCCGGCACAGCTGGTGCTGTGGGAGCAGCAGGGCCCGCTCTACATGGCAGGGCTGCGCAGGGCAGGCAGTGGAGGCAGTGCGGGCCAGGCGATGAAAGGCGGCCACTTATGCACGCAGGGTGAGGCAACGGTGGCGCAGGTCCAGCACCAGGTAGGCCACCAGCCTAGCTGTCACAGGTGAGCACAAGGATGGAGTGCACATGGACTCCACAGAACCCACCTCCCACTCCTTGTCCTCTCTTACTTACCTAGTTGAGATGGTGTAGTTGGGCAGCAGGGAGGGATGCAAAGTTCCTGCCTACTTGCTTTCGCTGCAGACAACTAGCTGGTGCAACGTTTGCTAGCCAGGTCTTTTGGTGCGCTCAGCAGCAATTCCTATTGGCTTTCGAAAGCCAATAGGCTTTTGAAAGCCAATAGAGGGAGTAGCATAGCTTGTGCAAAAGATTTTTTTTGTGTGTGCAAAAAAAAGGTGCCGGAACGCCACTCTGAGTGTTCTATGAGAAAAAAAGCCCTGCTTTTATGTTTTAATCTTATGATTTTAAATATATATTGTTTTCTACTGTAAATTGCCCCAATATGTAGTTCCCACATTCAAAAAAGGGAAAAAATAGATCCAGGAAACTACAGACCTATCAGCCTGACCTCAATACCTGGCAAAATTCTGGAAAAGATAATCAAACAACAAATCAGCGAACACCTTGATGCAAACAAAGTTATCACTAAAAGCCAACATGGGTTTGTCAAAAACAGATCATGCCAGACAAATCTTATTGCATTCTTTGACCAAGTGACAAAATTAGTGGATCAGAGGAATGCTGTAGATATAATTTACTTGGACTTCAGTAAGGCATTTGATAAAGTAGATCACAACCTACTACCTGATAAGATAGAAAAATGTGGGTTAGACAGCATCACCACCAGATGGATTCGTAGCTGGCTGACAGGCCATACTCAGCGTGTGGTTGTCAATGGAACTGCATCTACATGGAAGGAAGTGTGTAGTGGGGTGCCCCAGGGCTCTGTTCTGGGCCCAGTGCTCTTCAACATCTTCATCAACGATTTGGATGAGGGGATAGATGGGGAACTCATCAAATTTGCAGACGACACCAAGCTGGCAGGAATAGCCAATACTCCAGAAGATAGGCTTAAGATACAGGAGGATCTAGACAGACTTGAACACTGGGCGCTATCTAACAAAATGAAATTCAGTTGTGAAAAAAGTAAGGTTCTACATTTAAGCAGGAAAAATCAAATGCACAGCTATAGTATAGGTGGTACCTTGCTCAATAGTACAGGTGAAACTCGAAAAATTAGAATATTGTGCAAAAGTTCATTTATTTCAGTAATGCAACTTAAAAGGGGAAACTAATATATGAGATAGACTCATTACATGCAAAGCAAGATAGTTCAAGCCGTGATTTGTCATAATTGTGATGATTATGGCGTACAGCTCATGAAAACCCCAAATCCACAATCTCAGAAAATTAGAATATTACATGCAATCAATAAAACAAGGAGTGTACATAGAACAATATCGGACCTCTGAAAAGTGTAAGTATGCATATGTACTCAATACTTGGTTTGGGCCCCTTTTGCAGCAATTACTGCCTCAATGCGGTGTGGCATGGAAGCTATCAGCCTGTGGCACTGCTGAGGTGTTATGGAAGACCAGGATGCTTCAATAGTGGCCTTCAGCTCTTTTGCATTGTTCGGTCTCATGTCTCTCATCTTTCTCTTGGCAATGCCCCATAGATTCTCTATGGGGCTCAGGTCAGGCGAGTTTGCTGCCCAATCAAGCACAGTAATCCCACGGTCATTGAACCAGGTTTTGGTGCTTTTGGCAGTATGGGCAGGTGCCAAGTCCTGCTGGAAAATGAAGTCAGCATCCCCATAAAGCTCGTTTGCTGAAGGAAGCATGAAGTGCTCCAAAATCTCCTGGTAGATGGCTGCGTTGACCCTGGACTTAATGAACATGGCTCCCCAAATCAACACAGACTGGAAACTTCACACTGGACTTCAATCATCTTGCAGTGTGTGCCTCTCTATTCTTCCTATAGACTCTGGGTCCTTGGTTTCTAAATGAGATGCAAAAGTTGCTCTCATCAGAAAAGAGGACTTTGGACCACTGAGCAACAGACCAGGTCTGTTTTTCTTTAGCCCAGGTAAGACGCTTCTGACGTTGTTTGTTGTTCAGGAGTGGCTTGGCAAGAGGAATACGACATTTGAAGCCCATGTCCAGGATCCATCTGTGTGTGGTGGCTCTTGATGCACTGCCTCCAGCCTCAGTCCATTCCTTGTGAAAGTCCCTAACACTTTTGAATGGCCTTTTCCTGACAATCCTCTCCAGGCTGCGGTCATCCCTGCTTCTTGTGCACCTTTTTCTTCCACACTTTTCCCTTCACACATAACTTTCTATTAATGTGCTTTGATACAGCACTTTGGGAACATCCAACTTCTTTTGCAATTATCTTTTGAGGCTTTCCCTCCTTATGGAGGGTGTCAATAATGGTTTTCTGCACAACTGTCAGGTCAGCAGTCTTCCCCATGATTGTGATTCCTACTGAACCAGACTGAGAGACCATTTAAAGGCTCAGGAACCCTTTGCAGGTGTTATGGCTTAATTAGCTGATTAGAGTGGGACACTTTGAGCCTAGAATATTGCACCTTTTCACAATATTCCAATTTTCTGAGATTGTGGATTTGGGGTTTTCATGAGCTGTAAGCCATAATCATCACAATTATGACAAATCATGGCTTGAACTATCTTGCTTTGCATGTAATGAGTCTATCTCATATATTAGTTTCCCCTTTTAAGTTGCATTACTGAAATAAATGAACTTTTGCATGATATTCTAATTTTTCGAGTTTCACCTGTAGTAACTGTGAGAGAGATCTTGGAGTCCTAGTGGACAATCACTTAAATATGAGCCAGCAGTGTGCTGCAGCTGCCAAAAAAAGCCAACACAATGCTAGGCTGCATTAACAGAGGGATAGAATCAAGATCACGTGAAGTACTAATACCACTTTACAATGCCTTGGTAAGGCCACACCTGGAATACTGCATCCAGTTTTGGTCACCACGATGTAAAAAAGATGTTGAGACTCTAGAAAGAGTACAGAGAAGAGCAACAAAAATGATTAGGGGACTGGAGGCTAAAACATATGAGGAACGGTTGCTGGAATTGGGTATGTGTAGTTTAATGAAGAGAAGGGTGAGGGATGAAATGATAGCAGTGTTCCAATATCTCAGGGGCTGCCACAAAGAAGAGGGAGTCAAACTATTCTCCAAAGCACCTGAAAGCAGGACAAGAAGCAACGGATGGAAACTAGTCAAGGAGAGAAGCAACCAAGAACTAAGGAGAAACTTCCTGACAGTTAGAAAAATTAACCAGTGGAACAACCTGCCTCCAGAAGTGGTGAATGCTCCAACACTGGAAGTTTTTAAGAAGAGACTGGACAGCCATTTGTCTGAAATGGTATAGGGTTTCCTGCCTGAGCAGAGGGTTGGACTAGATGACCTCCAAGGTCCCTTCCAACTTATTATTATTATTAAACCTCGCCATGTGGATTGCATACAAATATTATATAATTGGTAAATAAAGGTAGAACATATGTTAAATATACATCAAATGATAATATGCTTCCCTACAAAGTCAATTCTTGCTCAATGACAGACCAAGGAGTTAACTCGGAAAGGCAAGAGGAAAATCTAGAAGAGATCTGTGCAACTTGTAGAAGGGAAAGGCCCACACTGATAAATTAAAAATCTTTGTGGTCTGCAAAGGAATGCTGGTGGGCTAATCAATGATTTGGTGACTAGAGGAGCATCTACAGTGTTGGAGCTTGTGGTCATGGTAAGCCATGGAGGCACTAGGCAACATGACTTTCAGGGCAGTGGTGGTGATTTTATTACTTTTTTTTTAAAGTCTGTGCTCTGTCCAAGGGTGCTTGGTAGGCTGCATGTACAGGCCTGGTCTAGAATTTATTTTGGAGCATTCAACTATCAAGAACAGGCATGTCAAACTCATTTTGTTTGAGGCAACGTCTTATAAAAGAATTGCCATTAATTTGTTTTAATAAAATAATTTAAATCAATTTTTCACTTGATTTCAAATTAAATGAAATATATTGGTTGACAATGAGATTTTTTTTAGTACAATTGCCAAATGAAATAAACTGGTTTTAGGTATATGTTACTGGAAGGAAAAGCAATCCCTGCTGCGTTACTGATCCCAGAGAAGCATTTGTATGTATGCAGGTATCCTTAGGGTGCCATAGTTATGGATGAGAAATATTGGTTGCAAAGTTGGCATTTCTGGATGTAATACAGATATTTTGGACTTATTTTTGTTTCTTTGCATGTTTGATATTTTTAAAAAGGCATATGCTACTGACTACACTTATGCACATATGTAACATCTTTTGCTAGGATACATGATCACTGCTTGTCCAAAATTTTAATATACAGATAATATCACCAGAAATTATTTTAGCCTTTTTAATAAATGTTGTTATTGATGTTTAGCTCACCAGGGAAAACATCATATATTGTTATGTATATAATAGGTTAATTATTTAAAGACTGCAATTATTTAAGTGCAACATAACTAGATTCTAAATAATCTATTTTTCAAAACACACAACAATCCAAACAGTAAAAGTAAAGTCCAAATTAAGAATATTTCATTCTTAAGACTTTTTTAGATTCAAAATAGTTTTCAAGAGTGTACAAAAGATACTATTTTTTTTCTAGAATCAGCTAAATTAAACATATTACATTGAGAAAAATGTTTCTCATTTCTTTCCTGTTACCTTTGATTTCATTGCAGAGATGTTAACATAAGAAATAGATTATTTTGTTATCTAATTTTACCTTCCAAAAGACAGAAGCAGATGAAAAATGTGAGGTTCTTTCCTGTTGGCTTTCTTGAATTAGCTGTTTTAGATTCTAAAAGTTTAGTTCCTAAAGAAGTAATCCTGTAAATAATTTTAATGTCCTCCTCTAGTGCAGGCTCTTTTATGTCTCAAGGACTTCAACTCCCAGAATTCCTGAGCCAGCATGGCTCAGCTTGGAAACCTCTCCCTTTCCCCTCAGCATGGCTGGCTCAGGATTTCTGGGAGTTGAAGTCCATGAGTCATAAAAAAGAGCCAAGATTGCTAGCCAATAAGGGAACTGGTTTTTTTTTTCCTGCAAAAAAAAGGTGCCAGAACGCCGTTCTGAGCGTTCTATGAGAAAAAAAGCCCTGCTTGATGTTATCAAAATAGCTAGCTTATATTATTTTGTAAAAGTAAAAAGTTGAGGTTTGAAGTTGATACAGGTAGTCCACGAGTTACGAGTGTAATGGAGCCTGCCCATTCTACCCTTAAATCGAAAACTCATAGAGTGAATCTCGTTCCTTTAGTGAGATCACTCTCTTCCTTGTTAAAACACATGCGCCTTGTTAAGTGAACATGAGGTATCTCAGGGTAGGGAAGGCCATGGAGGGCCTAGTGATGGAACAGGCCCCCAAGACCTCCCCGACCAACTAAGATAACTCATGCTTCCCCCTCTCTTCCTGCCACGCGGGACTCACCTGGAAAAAGTCTGTCTCCTCTCTGCTGCGGTTCTTGGTGTGGCTCCAATCTGAGGCCAGGGGATGCGTCCACAACCCCCTGCAGCCTCATCCAGGCTCCGGATGCCTGGAAAAGCCCTCTGGAGCCCGAATCTATGGCCACAGAGCGATTTTGTGCCCCCACTCGCAGGCTGATCCGGGCTCTAGAGGCCTTTTCCAAACCTCCAGAGACGGATCGATGTCTGCAGAGTGATTTTGTGGGCCCTCCGGAGCACTAAAGGAAGTTGGAAGTCAATGCCTTTTTTTTCTTTTTTCTCTTCCCTACCTCACTTCTCTATTTCCTTTGCCCTTCCCCATCTTTTCCATTATTTATTTTTATATTTTCATTGTATCGTATACTATAAGCTAATAAAACTTTATTCGTAAAAAAAAGAAAAAATGTGTTTCTGACATTACCTATCTTAGAAAGAAGTGATGTTGTCTCTGAAACACTAACAAAATCACTTGGATACAGGAAAGCAGCAAACACACATGTATCATTCCAAATAAAATCAATATAGTCATCACCACTAAGGTATTTATTATCTATTATTACCTATTTTAATAAGCACTTCTTCACCACTGTCTCAAATATATCATGTATTCTATTTACACACACACACATACACACACACACACAATTAACTGTACATATAAATTGCTGCACTTTTTGAGTACTGTGAGATAAAAATAATCACACATATTTACTCATTCAGCAACATACTTCCATTTTTTCTTGATTCTGTGCTAGAATGCAGTGTATTGCCAATTCTCCTCTTCCTCATTGATATGTCCCAGATATTCTGTTCATAAACTTGGCTATTTTTATATTTTCTCTGTAGACTTCCTAGCCCTGACTCTTTGTTTACTTATTTTTTTCCCCAGTCTGAGATGTCAACCCTACCTATGTTATCTCTTCCTTTCAGGGGAGACAAATTGCAACAATTTCACTTCCAAAACCTCCAAGTCTCCAAGTCACCTATTTTACCAGGAAATGCTAAACATTTTCCTATGGCCACTTTCTTTGCCACTTATTACATTCAGGTTTCCTTCAGGATAGACAGAAGCCCTCCTCACTATCAACATGTGATGTATTTTGTTTCTCACTTTTTTTCCCTGGCATTCTTTTATGTTGGCCTTATCTTGAATTCTGGGAGTGATTAATTACCAATTCATGTCCAATCTGAAATTCATTAATTTGGTATTGTTTCTTTTTATTACTGCCTCCCTGAGGTCTTCTTGGTCAAGCAGGATAAAGGAAAAACAGAAGATTAGCACTCAGTGGACAGTAGAGATAATGAAATCCTTTACAATTATCCTTTGGCTATTAATAGGGCAGGGAATAATAAACTAGAAAGCTAACTCTCCATTCCCAAATCATGCACTGTCTATCCATATTGCTCTCTGATTCTCTGCCAAAATAGAGTGATATGCCACCTTCCTTTTTACCTTGGGAAGTTACTGTAGTTTATAGGTAGGAGAAGGGATGCATCATGTTTTTCTCTGTTTTTGTTGTTTGCTTTGAGGGTGTGCACACAGTTTAGCTAACCTTTATCCAGAATATTCTGATTGCTCAACATTTTTTCTTTCCTTCACTATTGCTTCTCTCTCTAGTTTCTTTATTTGGCCCCCTTGGTCTCATCTACTGATTCACTGTCATTTCATCCAAGTACCTTTGTGTTGACCAATTCTGTTCTTGAATGTGCAGAAGATCATCATGTCAGAGTACTGTGATTTTTTTTAACGGATTCTGTATTATTTTGCATTTCTGAGAATCATCAGTCAACATCAACTTTAATTCTGAAACATTTTCTCGAGAAAATATCCACCCATCCACCCTCTCCACATTAACATTAGCTATAACCTAATGTTAGCACTTCTGGGGATTCCCTGAAGGATACATTAAATCTTGGTTATCCTGAATATTTAGCTATTGTTTCCTCAACTACCAATCAGGGCCTACTTGTCTGGGGGGGAAGAAAAAATGGAAAAGGAGTAACAGCCCCCTCTTTGTGATCCCAGTCTGCAGTGGAAAAAGAGCAACTACCCGTTGAGGAGATTTTACCTCAGTACAGAAAGTAACTGTCCTCCAAACTTAGAGCTTTTTGCCACTGAATTGAAATGCTACCTAACTATTCTTCAGTGGGCAGAAAACTATGCCAACATTAATTCGTTGTCCTGGTGCTGATCCCAATCCCGCCTCTATTCACTGCAGTCACCTGATTTCCTTCCAGGGTACTGAGTGACAAGGGGGAAGCTTGGAAGCAAGGGGGAAACTACTATTTTATCTATAGCTGAGGACTATTTAAGTCTACCTTACTTATAGACTGGGAATGAGATGAAAACAACATTGTGGATACACAGCATAAAAAAAGAAGTTGCCAAGGTATATTTGTGCTGTAGGTAGGTGCAAGTTAGAACATGCCCAGCATTTATGTCTGAAGTAAAGGTGGTTTCTTCTGTCACTGTTTTTTTTCCATTTCAAGGGTATCTTTACTATATTCTTCCAGAAGAAATTAATTACTGAGCATCAAATTCATTATATTCACCCCAGCAGATTTAGCTACCAATACTTTGCTGCTATGAACTAAAGAGAGGTTTCAAGTGAGACAATAGTGCATTCTTTTAAAATCCTGGTTTTTTTTGGCTTGTCTGAGCAGCAATCTCATCTATAGAATAAAATGAGTTAAAGTTATTTCATCACCTACAGGAAGGAGGATCAATGAACAGAAAAGAGAAGCTACAAAGAAAATTAAGAGATGCTTTTTGCAAAAGGCCATGGAACAAATTAGCAGGATAATTCTTCTTAGGCTAGTTAATAAATACCACTTCTGCCTTATTCATCTGAATTCCAAGCCTCAGGCTAGGACTTCTTTTTGATATTTCCACAGACGTAACACTACTAGTTTTGCTTAGCTAGAATATGTGCAATCCATATTACAGATAAGCTTCAAAAGATCCCACATACCAAAGCACAAATTCTTATTTTGTTCCAATCCCCTCTGCCTCTGATAAGATTTAGTATTGTCTGTTTTGTTATATTTACATTATCTTCATTTATAATTTTTATTTGAGAATATTAGAACACTGTTAGGGGGATCTGTTATATATGCCATTACTATACCTGGTAATACAATCTAACCTTTATCTTTCTAAAGTGTATTGTATGAAAGCTTGATGAGCAATGAAGTCTAGTTATGGTCTCATCTGGTGAAGACCATGGTGAACAGAAGATTGTGATTTGGAATATAAAAGGAATATATGGTAAAGATCATGAATTACTGAATGAAATAAAATAGCTATCTGTTTTGTGTCTATGAAACCAAGAGAAAGGGGAAGGAGATAATAGTTTTGAATGCAATTAGTCTTATCTTTATGGCCTGGAGTACATGAATACGTGCAACAAAGCAAAAACGTAAGTTTAAATATGTATAAAAGGCCTAATATCTAAGTTTGAAATGTGTATCATCTGGAATGTAATGAATACCTATGAAAATAAAAATCCCTAGACCGGAAACAAGTGCATGATACACTCTGGTTATGGGGATGATTAAAAAAACAAGAATGAATATGGGGAAAAATGCAATATTTTGAATGAATCTGAGGAAAAAGACATTTTGTTATGTGACATAAATGGATGAATGAGAATGAGATGAAAAGTATACCAAAAATGATTGTCCATTCACAAGTGCAACTAAAAAATAAGAATGATCACTGTTAGAAATCTACTCAAAAAAGCTGTTTTCATTTCATGGGTTAAGCTTAACACTACCCAAAAGATAAGAGTCTAAAAAGGATGATTGCTTTGATTGTTTATGATGAAAAATGGAGAGAAACAAGTGAAAGATACAAGGATAATTGGGGTAGTCATTTTTAGTGGTGTCAAAAATGGATCAAAAGAATAATTTGTCATGGAATAAAAAGGCAGAAATAATCTAAAGTGGATGTAAAATGATTCCAAGAAAAGAAAGTACAAGCCGTTTATGAAAAGTAGTCTCATAGCAAAATGAATGAAAAGTAAGACATGAGGAAAGATAATGTTGAATCTGCTTGGAAGTAGTTAAAATGCATCGAATTATGCAAATAATAAATGTGAAAAAGATACTTGGTAGAATGATTGAAAAAAGTGTATGAGAAAAATGCAAATTAAAGTGTGATTGTTACAAAAAAAGAGATTTATTTAATATTGTATCTGAAGGAAAGGATAGGTGAAAGAATGTAATCAAACAGAAAAAGGAACAATAAAAAGAGTCAGAGAAAATGCAGAGCAATGTTGATTAAAAAAAATATTTGATCCTATGAAAGTGGGTGAAGAGGACTTCCAACAAAGTAAACAGAATTAGAAAGTATAAATTATGAAAACCACTAAGGCTGAATATAAAGACAATGGAGAAACATTAAACTATGGGAGACTGTGTATTTGTAGAATGATTGTACATTAATTCCCCCGTCATCTGGCGAATTATTTCATGCAGGTGCTTATAGGAAGGTATCTGATAGAAGTCTGATTGAAAGAGTGTTTAAAAAATGCCAAAAAGTGCAATGTTTCTACATGGGTTTATGCCAAACAGAGCATGTGCAAATTAGATTTTTGTTTTTCAGCAGATCACTGAGACTTATAAATGTAAGAAAGCTCATTCCATGTTTGTTGATATAAAAAAAACATATCGCATAGTAAACAGGTTTGAATTACGGAAAGTTTTTTGTGAAAGGCAAAAATTATGCTAAAGTGAAGCATGCAGAGGGATTACTAAATGATTCAAAATAAGCAATGAATAAAAACCATATGCCACCTTGATTAATTAATATATCTATAAACTTGTAGTGATGTACATTTTTATACAGGGATTGTATGTTATGTTGCTGTGTGGATGGCTAAGAACCCAGACAATTTGCAACAAGATATATCTATAAAAAACCAAAGTAGTTGAGTTTCACAGAGAAAGTGAGGTGAATGACTGCAAATTTCACATAAATGGAAAAATATTCCTTATCAGAATGTTTACTAAAGGTAGAAAATCTTATTTTGGGCAAAACTAGTAAAAGGTAGTGGTTAGTCTGCAGTGAGGAATATATATTTTGACAAGCAAAAACACCTGTGTTTGAGGGTGTTTCTGCCTACTTTGTTATTTAGAATTGAGAGTGGAGTAAGTCACATAAAAATAGAAACAGATTAGATAAGAAATATATATGGTAATATAGGAAGAGATTAGGAAAGAATGAAAAGTAAATAGACCAAATTGAAAAGTGATTGGCCGTTATGAAAATATATTGATAGTAGTTTAATCCTCCAGAGAATGAAAGAAATTGCAAGAAACCTAGGAAGGAAGAATCCATGGACTGAAAGAAAGTGGGAAAAGCAAAAAATCATAGAGTGGAAGAGATCCTGAAAACCATGTTTAAAATTTAAAGAACAAAATTGGTATGTACACATTGGTATAAGGAAAGGTATGGATACAGTGAATTTAGCCCAAACCAGGAAAAAAATATCTAAATGTAGCTATTCTTACATGCAGATATGGAGTCAGAAGAAGCAACTTGCAAAGCAGCAATGAGTCTAAGGAAAGATTTGGCTGTTTTTACAGTTCAAGTACCTTTTTCAAAGAATTTGAACAGCCACAGCTTATTGTGAACATATTCCGTGCAATCTTGCTTTGAATGTTGCACCAATTAACTGGGCAGTTCAATAGAGATTCCAATGACAATGCTCACCAACATATGAAATTCCCTATCGCTAAAGGAAGGGACTGATCCTAACTTTTTCGCATCTTTTGGTAAGCCCGTGGCCAGAGATTTCTTGTTAGCAAATCTGCTGCTCATCCTCTGAATTACCAGCAGGTGGTGGCAACTTGTCACAAATGTGTGCATGAAGCTGACTGATGGCATTGGGAAGCCTTTAAAAGCTGCAGGCATTCACAATTCATTCTCTCAAGGGACAGAACATCCCTTCTCCTCACTTTAAAAAAGGTAAAGGTAAAGGTTCCCCCGCACATATGTGCTAGTCATTTCCGACTCTAGGGGCCGGTGCTCATCTCCATTTCAAAGCCGAAGAGCCAGCGCTTGTCCGAGGACATCTCTGTGGTCATGTGGCCGGCATGACTAGACACCAAAGGCGCACGGAACGCTGTTACCTTCCCGCCGTAGTGGTCCCTATTTTTCTACTTGCATTTTTACATGCTTTCGAACTGCTAGGTTGGCAGAAGCTAGGACGAGTAACAGGCGCTCACTCTGCTACACGGCACTCAGGATTCGACCCACCAAACTGCCGACTATATATATATATATATATATATATTCCCACTGAACTTATCTCCCTGCCAGGCAAAGCTTTCCTTCCAAAGCTCTTTGTTGCAGTTAAGAGGAAATTGAATTAAACTGTGAGAATAGAATTTAATTTCCAGGCTGTTTGATTTGATCACGCTCCCTGCTCCCTGGTTCATCTGGGGGTTTCTCCCAGAACGTATAAAGGTTGCACAGAACAACAAGCTGATACAGCTCTTGAGGAAAGGATAGGTTATTAACACTGACAGAGGCAGACTTGGCTTCTCGCCGCTAATATGGTGTTTTCAACACATGAAAAATGGGTCACTGGCTTTAAGTCCTTCTCAAAGAACATATGAGAAAGCATGAGAAGAGATGAAGCAAAAAGAAACATAGGCAACGAAAAGCACAGTAAAGACAAGTCTCCAGGAGCAAGTTCAGAAGATGAAGGTGAAGGTTTGTTCTCCGAGCTTGTGGGCTGGTTTCCGAACCTTTCATTACCAGGCTAGGTAACATCTACAATGGTGTTCCCCTAATTCCCCTAAACGTCACTAAAGATGTTACCTAGCCTGGTAATGAAATGTTTGGAAACCAACCCACAAGCTCAGAGAATGAACCTTTACCCTCATCCTATACCCAAGCTACACATATTTGCCACTATTGCAAATTCAGAAGAGGTCAGATAGTCACTTCTTCTTCCAACAGATGCTTGTGGAGCAAACATTCACTGAAAGATCATCTACTGTAGCAAATCTCTGTGGTGGTACCGGGACAGTTCTTGAGGAATTCTTACATGTCTTACTCTCTGCACACATGCTCTTTCTTTCTCCCCTTTCTCCAACCTCCTATTTTTCATACACATACATACTCACACATTGCTCTTCATATATAAATATGTGTGGGTGTGTGCTTATTCCACTTCATCTTCTCAACAACTTTTGAGGTAGGATAGCTTGAGAAGTTGATACGATGTGGCCACAGAGCAGCTCAAGCCAAGTCCTTCAAAAAGAATTTATTTAACCTGTTTATAATACTCTAAATGTGGGAACAAAGAGACAATTGCTTTGACCAACTGTCTAGCACAAGGGTCTTCAAACTTGGCCCTTTGATGACTTGTGGACTTCAACTCCCAGAATTCCTCAGCCAGGCACACTGGCTGAGGAATTCTGGGAGTTGAAATCCACAAGTCATCAAAGGGCCAAGTTTGAAGACCCCTGGTCTAGCAAGTACTGCCACTTTATAAGACTTCTTCCTTTATTATTGCTCATCGCATTCTGAAAATACAATGAAGCAATTGTCCAGAAAGTAGTCAGAATATCTGTCCATATAAGGGTATCAGAGTATGTACAAATGGAAATTGGAAATTAGAGATCCTGATGCAAGTGATTGAATGTGTTTGCACTATACTATTCTTGCCTTCCTCACTGGTGCTCTCAAAATAAAAAGGGCACCACCTTTGAGAAATGTGCATTAAGAGACGGATTAATACATTACAGATAACTTTACAAATTTCTACAGCTTGCTTCAAGACTCCTAGCCTCTCAGTGATATTCTTATGCCAGATGCAGACAGTTACTGCTATCCTCACTTTCAGTGGGATATATATTTTATTCAATGGGATATATTCTCCAAAAAGCTAGGTGTCAATGAGGAGACTGGACGCATCATAGCAAATGTAACAATTGCCAGAAGACTTAAGGGAGCACTGTTATTAAAAGCTGCTTTCAGACTGGTCCTTCATTTCCAGCAGAATAGTTACCTCTCCCAAGCCAAAAAATCTGCAACCTTTTCCCCCACATTCCCCAAATTCTCTGGCATGTATCGTATTCACTTTTACCTTGAAATCTTCTTAACTAATTCTTTTAAATAAGATAAACAGCAACATGTGCTCATTTGGATCTGACAAGCCAGGTCCCACCCTTGCTGTTGATTTGAACTCAAATAAAGCTCCTTCGGCATAGGCCAATTAAAAGATATGCATGCTTTGTTCATACCCACCCCAAACTGATTTTTTTCCAACTATATCCCTATGTTAAATATTTTGGGTTGATGGAGTACAAATATTTTCAGGCTAAATTTACATACAAAACACTGCTAAATTTAAGTAACAAAAAGACAGGTATGACAAACTAGCACATGAACTTAGGTAAAATCAAAGAGTATATAGGATGACGGGCTTAAACATTTAATACAATTAAATCTATTTAAATTGCAACATTAATTTGACCTCTCGCCATAAAAACTAAATAAACTGCACAATCAACATTTTCCTTGCTGTTACCCAACCAATTCATTGTTTTTTTTTAATTCCATTTATATCCCGCCCTTCTCCGAAGACTCAGGGCGGCTTACAAGCTTAGCAGTAGCCTTCATTCTATGTATATGTCTGCTTATTAGGGCTTTCACACACACCCCAAGCGGCATTATTACAAAGTCAGCTTAATTGCCCCCAACAATCTGGGTCCTCATTTTACCTACCTCGGAAGGATGGAAGGCTGAGTCAACCTTGAGCCTGGTGGGATGCGAACCTGCACTAATTGCAGGCAGCTGGTTGTTAAGAAAACTGTACATTTCCACATAGAATTTCTGTCAATTATATAAACAGAGTTACATGGGCAGTCCAAAGATGAGAGCTGGGCCAGGTATATCATATTAATAATATTTTCTCATGAAGAAAACATAATGAAAACCCCATGTTAAGACTCGAAGTGCCTCAAAAGCTGGCACAGATAAAGCAACTTATGCATTGCCATTTCTAGATACCCAGGCTCCACCAACTTGGATTCTGCAGCCTTAATGTAACAGAAACAGGAATAGGTGACAGGCTAAAAGGAGGTTATGGGACCTGAAATACATCCCACAAAGTGTGAAAATTTTCAAGGCGGAAGGGGGAGGGCCAAAGAGCCATTTTTGAAGGATTTGGTTCTTGAAGAACACCCTCTGATGGCCTTGAATTTATCAAAGTAATTTACTCCCCAACCGGAAAAAATCTGATCTCATGTTCCATAGGAAAACATCAAAGCCAGACTACACAAAAAGGGAATAACAGAAAAGCCAATTTCTAGCTTATTGGCTCTTACCCTGTTAGGTGTGTAAGTAGAATAGTAACAGTGCAGTAACTCTCTGGTATCTTCTCCTTTTAGATCACCACAAATAACAACCTGTTCAAAGTATAAAGTAATACATTTTTTTCAGTCTTTTCTAAAGAGTAAGTGACTCAGTAAGAAAACTCTCCAGTAAAGACTTACTGATAAAATACAACAGACTTGGGCTTAGAAGGAGAAATATTCGGTCTCCCTGGATGCACTCAAGAGGACATTCTCAATGTGTAACATAAGAATGCTAGACTGAATTCACTGACATTTTCACCTGATGGAACCAAATTCATGAGTTTCTTTTATTGGGAGCAGTCATATTAGGTAATAGCTTTTTTCCTCCTGATCTTTTCTTTTTAGGCTCCCTCCAAAACTTAGAAATTAGAAATATTCTAATTTTTTTTAAGCTCTGCTTATGGCTTATGCGATTTCTGCTCCAGCTTAACCCACATTATAAACTAAGGCTATTCAAAATGTACCACAAATCCTGGAATTTAAAGTTTAGAAGAGAAACAGGAGGTGAGCTTTGCCAAAAAAAAATGACCTTGGCTTTAGACTGGCAATGATAAAACAGAACATCAAACAAATTGTCACAATTCGTAACCATAAAGAAAGGGAGGAAAAAAAACAAGTAAAAAATGATACCAACAACCAAATAGTAACTGGGAAGAAACTAAGCTGTAATTGTAAAGTATTTGCTGAAGTTCTTCTAACACAGTGCAAAAAAAGTTGAAACCATGTGCAGATTAGCCTTGTTTCACACTGGACCAGTTAATGAAGGCTGAACTTTAATACAATGATTCTACTTGTGAAAATCTCAAATCTTCCCTCTAATCCCCAATTTACGGCCATTCATTTAACAATGATTCGATGCTATGACAGCCTCAGGAAAAGTAACTTACACCCTATCCTTGAACTTATGATCATCACACTATCCCTGCAGCCACGTGATTGGATGCTTGTGGGCCAGCTTGCATTTACAGTATGATGCTGGCAGCATCTTGAGCTCACATGGTTGTGATTTGTGACATTCCCAGCTAGCTTCCAACAAGGAAAACCAATTGGGAAAGATTCACTTAACAACTGTGTGAATCATTCAACAATCATGGGATTCACTTAATGACCATAGTAAAAATGGTATTAAAAATCAGGTTTGGTTACACGATGACTTGCTTAACAACCATATCCCTTCGCAACCAAAATCCTGGTCCCACTTGTGATTATAAGTTGAGGACTATTTGTGTTTTGATATCCCAAAAACTTCTTACACGATGCTATTACTTCCCTCTCTCTAAATTAGCCTTCTGCTTTTTTGTGCCATTCAGATTTGTTTTACCACAGCTTTTATCTCTCAACTCCGAGGAAACTATTAGGTTGGGGAACATTGCTCTAAATGCTGCATATTAAATCTTATCCTGCCCAGTACAGTACCTGTTTGAGTGTCAGATAAAATGCAGCAGTGGCTCGCGCCATCTCAGGTAGGGCAACAGGAATCTTCACCAGTCTCTCTGAGAAGACAGTTAGGATCTGCCCAGCTTTCTTTACCCATTCTTCATGGTCAGTATAGCTCGCTGCCCGGAGCAGATTAAAAACTGCAACAGAGTTGGGGCTGGGTTCTGCACCATCTTGATCTATAACAAAGGTCAGTGAATCAACTATTTTTTGAACACAAAACATTTTAAACATCTTTTTAATTAAAGACGTTTTTGGTAATGCTCTGGCAACATCTATACTGTAAAGCAGAAATGGGGGTGGGGTGGGTGCATAGGTTAAGCAATTAACATTGTGCCATCACAATACAGGCACCGTTCCTTTCTGTACGGACACTGTGACTTGCATACAAATACAAGAGGAGTGCAGCTTGCATTCCATTTTCATGACACTCGTTTTCTTAGTTTTCTTACGTTTGTCAGCGTCTTTTTCAACTGTCAGGTTCTTCAGTGTTTCAGCCTTAAGAGGTACAATTTATTTTAATCCCATTAAACTAAGTGGGGCCAAATCCCAATAAAATAGGAATAGCTGAGAGCTGTTATATAATTGTCAAGGATTTGCTTCTAGGTCTTAACATTCACACTGTATGCTCCCCCCCTGTCTGACTGCAGTCGGCCAACTGCTCTCAGGGGGACTACCCAATTCCTACCTAACACCAGGCTATCTAGGACAATAGCCAAAGAGCACTTAAGTCACACTATAGTCTACATATACGCTGACATTGTACCACCTGGACTGTTCTATTTAATACCGATAAATGACAGCCAACGGTACTGAGAACATGTTAAATAACACAAAAACATTAAAGTGCAATAAATGTATAAGCTTGCTGCAGAAATACACTTTTCCTATTTCCTCATTCTATATGCCTTATTCATACCTGCACAACCCACTAATGTTCCATGCTTGCAGTCCCACCACTTATACCTACCAAGACTAAAAACGGGAAGATAAACTGGGGCTTCTGATTAATCAGATTCCCCCCTTAAGCAGATACCACGCATTAATTTTTGCAGCTGTTTGTATAGTGAAAAGCAGCAGAGAAACTACTTTTTGGCATTTTCACATCAGAAGGAACCTTATCTACCATATAGTATTCGTGTACATTTTGTTACAGAGAAAGATCAAGAGATTGCTAGACCAGCATTCCTCAACCTTTCCGCATTGGCGGCCCGGGGGGGAAGGGGATGGTTTTGTGCGAAGGGCAGGTGTGCGTGCATGGCTTCATTTCTGTGAGCACAAGTGGGGCTGCACATGCAAGTGTGCTCTTCCATCGCTGGCACAGCCCAGTTCTGAATGGGCCGTGGCCCAGTAGTGAGCCGTGGCCCAGGGGTTGGGGACCCTTGTGCTAGACTACCACAGTGCTGATCGGGAAAGGAATGCTCACTATCATATCTCCTTACTCTAAACTCTCCCAATGGACAAGATACCTCCATTGTCTCTACTAAGGCAATGCTGGAGAATTCTGAGGGTTGCAGGTTCATATTGGGGAGGTAATAGGTTGTAAGAGCACCTATCAAAGCTCATCCATATTCTTAAGCATCTATTACAATGTCACTCAAGTAAAATATATATATACTGTATGTATGTATGTGTGTGTGTGTGTGTATATATATATATATATATATACACACTGTATGTATGTGTGTGTGTGTGTGTATATATATATATACAGTATATATATACTGTATGTATGTGTATGTGTGTGTGTATATATATATATATATACAGTAAAAGGTAAAGGTAAAGGTTCCCCCGCACATGCGTGCTAGTCGTTTCCGACTCTAGGGGCTGGTGCTCATCTCTGTTTCAAAGCCAAAGAGCCAGTGCTTGTCCGAGGATGTCTCCATGGTCATGTGGCCGGCATGACTAGACGCCAAAGGCGCACGGAACACTGTTACCTTCCCACCGTAGTGGTCCCTATTTTTCTACTTGCATTTTTACGTGCTTTCGAACTGCTAGGTTGGCAGAAGCTGGGACGAGTAACAGGCGCTCACTCTGATACGCGGCACTCGGGATTCGACCCGCCAAACTGCCGACCTTCTGATCGACAAGCTCAGCGTCTTAACCCACTGAGCCACCGCGTCCCTCTATATATACAGTAGTCTCCCTTAATTCTTTGTTAGTAATTTACACAAATATATGAACTGTCCGGTGTGACTACAGCCTGTTCGATGGCCTTTGAGATAAGGCTGAAAACAGGAAATAAAGATTTGCCCCATGTTTGGGGCCTAGCAAGGTAATCTAAATAGTTAACATTTGACTCATATATATATATACAGTATATATACTGTGTGTGTGTGTGTATATATATAGCTTCACTTGCTTCAGTTAGCTTAGAAAGATCTGGTTAAGTCACCAGGCAAGAAGCCAGGAGACTGTGAGTTCTAGTCCTGCCTTAGGCATGAAAGCCAGCTGAGTGACTTCTGTTATTCTTGTATATTCACCTTCTAGCTTTTTAGTCAGCAAAAGGCTAAAAGGTTGTAAGAGAACACATAGTTATCTTCAGATCGATTCCTCCCTTGGCAAGTCAGTTTATTTTCAAAGACAAATAAAAAATTAGAACAAGAGCCTGTAAAGTAAAAAAAAAAAATCACTCCTCTATGCCAGTCCTTTAATCCCCAACACACCCATCCCTTAACTTAGCTTCAACTGCAAAGAGAATATCAAAGGTGGCAAGCTGAGGATTTCCCATGGGCCAATAAAAAATCTGATTACCTTCCTGTTCATATCTTTGACACCTCTGCTACTGGTTACATCTGTACGTGAGGTTAAGTAAGGAGGGAATGAATTGAAGGGGGAACTTTGAGACAGTACATGGTAGTGAATGAGAAATTGGAAATCCTCTTTTGGTTAGACATTAATCCAAGCTTGAGAAACAGTGGGATCTTTTCCTTTGAGGTAATCTTTTAAGTATCCTGGAAATTTATTTATAAAATAAGCTCAGGAGAAAATCCAAATTCTAATTAATTGTAAATTGCTTTTTTTACACTAACTGTTGAATAATTTTGTTCTAGGTGAGGAGTATTACAAATACAATACCCAGACCACAGATTGTTCTTTAACCACCACTGAAAACTAGACTCTCCTTCTGAAAGAATACATACCATCCTTCATGCGAAAAAGCAAGGAAGGATCAGCAGCTTCTGTGGAGAAATAGGCAAAATCTTTTGGATCCCAGAAGAGTTCATCTTGCTTATGCTGTAACTGCACAGCCCATTCTAACCAGCTTGGGTTCAGCGTGGCTTCATATAGATCAAAGAGTGCTTGGATTACAAAGACATAGTCCTCTAGAAATCCATGGATAGGCACAGAACTGAGAAAATAAAGGGGGGGGGGGAAATCCAGCCTCATAATAGAAGTTCATAGCTATCATTACTAAATCTAATTCTTGCTATCAGCCCCACAGAGAAATGTATGTGAAATATTTCCAGCCATTTCTGATATTCCAAGATACAAGATTCTGATTGGTTAAATGACATTCTCTAATATCCAGGCAGAACTCTATTTCTTTTGCATTGTGGCAATGACTTTGACTTTGTCTTCTTCAATATGAGAATGAGAATTGAGAAACTATACGTATTTGTTCTGAGAAATTACTGTCACTCTCATACCAGAAACTGCTACAGGAGATTGGTACATAAGTACTGCTGGAAAGTCTAGCACAGAGGTCCCCACCCTTTTGGGTACCAGGGACCGGTACCGTGGAGAGAGGTTTTTCCATGGACCAGAAAGTGTGTGGTTTTGTGTGCTGCCTGCATCCCAAGGATTGGGCTTTGCTTGTTTGTGCGGACCGGTTGCTGGCATGCCACAGACCAGTACTGGTCTACGGACCGGGGGTTGGTGACCCCTGGTCTAGCAGCATTTTATACAATGTAGGGGGAGGGGTGTAATATCTTTATGTTTGTATAACATACAAATATATGTATGTGTCTATACACACACTCTCTCCCTACTCTTAGACCAGCATCTTCTCCCACCATTCTAATTTATAAAATACTAAAAAATATACACTTTTTTATTCCAGTTTTGCCCTGGATGTTTGGAAAAGACAGCATAGACAGTTCTCAAATTCAATATAAATGTTTTCTACCTTCTTAGATGGAAAATGAAGGATAGCAACCCCCTTTTGAAAACAGTGGTTATCGTATTTTGGAAACAAGGCAAGTGAAGAACCAATATATTTCTCCAAATGTGTGGCCCAAATAAGAAAAATAGTACTTCAGTCTCCCTTGAAGTGATATTAACAAAGGCGAAGAACTTCACCACTGAAATTAACCTGGAAGCAAAATATTTATGCATGAAAAAGTGAGTGCAAATAATTTCAACATCTCCTGTTTGAGCAGGGGCCTGGAGTAGAAGACCTCCAAGGTCCCTTCCAGATCTATTCTATTCTATTCTATTCTATTCTATTCTATTCTATTCTATTCTATTCTATTCCATTCTACTCATAACTTCTTCAGTCTTCCCCTTCTTTGTCTCTTCTCACCATCTTTTCTCCCATCAGCTCAATTTGCTATCTACTTAAGAAAAGTTCATTTTGAGATTTAAAAAGCAGGTGTGGAACTGCTATTATCACAAAGTAGTCAAGCAAATAACCTTTCCTTCCTGATTACCTCTAACTCTGTTGACAGATATGTAATTTGTGTTTGGTCAAGAGAAGAGCCAATTTTAAGATGACATAGCCTGCCAGAAAGTGAGTATTTGCACAACTAGCCAATCTCAGAGAAGTATCTACTGGCTCCTATGAAAAGGCAAGAGGCAGTAAAAGGCCTTATACTGTAGCAGTTTAAACTACAATGTACTCTAGGTTCTTCCACTGTATACCTAATTTTAATCAAAAGGTTTCCGCCTTGGGATGGAATCCTAATTGTCAAGAGGGTCTTATATTGCCTCCAGTGTTATTGGTTATTATTACTCATCCACAGATAAGACACATAGAAACAAATACAGGTTTATAATGTTTACTCTTCACTATTTAAAACCTCCATTTACTCTCACATAAACATGCCCATTAATATCTACCCAACTTAAAGCATGGCTGGGCAGGCTAGGTTTGAGTTTCAAAGCATTGAAGCAGGACCCCACTATGCACACTCCTTGATCCTCTGGAATGGCTTCATTATCCAATTTTGGCAGTTTTCTCATGACTGGTACTTTTTCACCTCGTCCAGTTCTCATGGAAATTACCTGTTGTTTTGAAAGCAACTTTTGCTATATCTACTTCAAAGCATCATTCTACCTAGACTAAGTAGGCTGCATTCTTCTAGAACAAGGCTTTCTGCCACTCTGGCCTAACCTAAATGGACTTTATATACTCCATCTTTCATTCACATAAATATATGATGCATGTAGTCCTCACTTAAGAACTGCCCTATTTAGCGACAATTTGAAGTTATGATGTGTTGAAAAAGTTACTTTGCAACCAATCCTCAGACTTATGATCATTACAGCGTATCTGTGGTCATGTGATCACCATTTGTGTGCTTCATAGATGGATTTCAACAAGTAGAGACAATGGAGAAGCTGGCAGTAAAATTGCAAGTCATGGTCACATTATGTCTTATTTAATGACTGCATTGCTTAGCAACAGTTTCTTGTCCCAATTGTGGCTATTAAGTGAGGACTATCTGTATAAAATCATATTATTAGTATACCACGGCATTATCTATGGTTATCATTATAAGTTAAGCACACTTACTAGTATCAATATACATGATACATGATACATGATACATGATACACGATCAGCATACTCTACAGTTCTGCAATTAAATGTTTCTATCATTTAAATACTGACTCTCCATAGCAGGAGTCCCCAACCCCCAGTCCGTGGACTGGCACCAGGCTGTGGCATGCCAGAAACCGGTCTACACAAACAAGAGAAACCCAATCTGCAGGATGCAGGCACGCAAAACCACGCCCCCTCCGGTCCATTAAAAAACCTCTCTCCAAGGAACTGGTCCTTGGTGCCCAAAAGGTTGGGGGCCACTGCTCTATAGTACTTATAAGTGCAATCTGAAAATTGCCATCTGAAATGTAAACTATCCTCTAACAACCTCAGCCAAGAATAGCAGTGTTTGCCTAGTGCAGACATGTCAAACTCGCGACGTCATGTGACATCGCGCAACGTATCAGGACGGTTTTGCCATTGCTGGCAATGGGGTGGGTGTGGCTTCTGCACGACGCATCCGGCCTGTGGACCGGCAGTTTGACACCCCTGGCCTAGTGGTAAATGGTTTCCATGAAGCAGCAGTGAGATTGAGTACATGAAGCAGGTTGAGCACATAAGCAAAAGTATTATATTCTCCATTAAGTTATTAAAAAAAACAATAAAAGAACAAGAACAAGAACAAAAAATGATAAATTGCTTATAATTACTAAGGCCAGAAGTTGCACTGCTAATTCAAGCTGGTACCAATCCATAGGTACTAATATTAGTGAGAATTTTACCATTTTGTTCTTTAAAATATGATTTGTTTCTCCAGTTTAACTATGGCTATGATATCTGGACTTCCTAATTAGCAGAAAAGTCTTTTGTGCCATCTAAATATCAATTGTAGTTTTCTAACTCAAATAGGTTGTAGATAAAGCCAAGGATCAAGTGAGAGGAAAATACCCAGGCTGGAAACTCCAAATTTCATGTTCATATCTATAATAAGATTGAAATATATATAGGCCACATCTGTCTAGCATGCCCTTAAGAGGTTTTATCTTGCAGGCTTCACTGGTTTCTCCACTCAGCAAAATTCTAGGTCTACCATTATCCAATAGCAACTGCCTCTTCTCATCCACACGTCTTTCAATATCATGGAAACAAAAATGCAGTTGCCACGTGTTTGTGTAAGGAAGAAGTCTGCTTGTTTCCAGGCCAGAGTATTCATGCATCCCAGAATAGTTTTGCTTTTAGTTGGCAACAATTCTGCACGGACCCAGGCACAAACCTTTCCCAATGCCTACTAACTAATGCTTTTAACTGGATCCCGGAGGATGAATCAGAACCTGAGCATTTACAGCAAGTGATCTATCCCTGAGGAAAGCCCCATTCATTCTCCCTCGGTCCAAGTTTTCTTCTTGTTGGTGGCACTGCAGTGCTTTGGATTGCCTGCCACTTTACCTGTGGGTCACTGTGTTGCCTTGTCCCTGGTAACAGGTTCTTAGCAGCTTTCCACTGCTGGCATTAAACATGTGGTTTTGCAGGAAGGAAGCTGCACGTACAGCTCGGTCAATGTATTCTTTCTTGCCTAAGATGGCTCCACACTGAGCAAAGCCAGAGATCATCAGTCCTAGAAGGCAAATGAGTGGAAGAATGCTCATCTGAATTCATACCCTTAGAATGTTCAGTCTATGTTTCTTTTGACCCTGATAATCATCTCCTCATAATTTAATCAGTTTAAATCATTTCTTCCTTAAAATGGTTCTTTTCACATATGCTGAAGACAGGTAAAAGCAGATTACCATTTATCAAATGCTTCAGTTGCCACATGAGCAGAGCATTATTTTATATACTTTATTTTGCTCCAAATCAGTGATTCGGGCAAAAAGAAGTGGACAGTGTCTTCATCGCTCATGACACAATGATTCACTCACAGAAGTCAGGGCCTGATAAAAATAGTTGCCTGCAAAGATCACAAATCAGTAGGTCTTCGTGGCTCTGAATTGTTTTCCCCTCACTATATTAAAAAATGAACTTAGAAACTTAAATAGATGATTTCTGAAAACTTACCTGTGAATTCTGGAACCATTTGGACAGCATGTGCATTGCCAAGACAGATAGTAAGTTAGCTTGTCTATTAATTTTTCATTATACAGTATATTCAAGTATCTTCATTTCATAATGGAGAGAAGTGCTCCCTCTATATTTATATAATGTGAAAAACTACAATAACATAAACACCTTCATGGGGTTTTTTTGGGGTTGGGTTTTTTTTTTTTTTTGGCTGCAAGGGAATAGGAAAAAGGTGCTACTGCCCCCTGCTGTCAAAACACTTTCAATAAACAATTCTCCAGATTACTTTTGGCCCGGAAAAAAAGAGAGGAAAAGATCAAAAACCAGGAGAAAGAAGGAAAAAAGAACTAGCTAACTTTAGTGACATTACAAACTATTCTTCTAACACCACAGAAACAGACTTATCAGGCGTGGTAGTGATAACCAAATGATTTCTCTCGAATCGCCGCACAATGGAAGAATTTTACTGCAACAAATATACTGCTCTCCCCTCACAGAAGCCTTCCAAGAGTCAGTGCAGTTTGATAAGGGTGTTACTGAGCTCCATACAAAAGAACAAACCTCACCATTCCAGGAGGCAAGCATCTTGCTGTCCAGGTGGGGCCGTGGCCGCTGTGTTCGTGCCTTGTATAGTTTCTGTCTACTTTTAACCAGCAATGTCTTCAGCTCTTCCAGCCCCAGTCCAAATCGGGCAGCTGTAAGTTCCAGGGAATATTGTGTTATCAGAACATTTTTTCCTTTTAATTCATTGTGAGGGTCCTGAAATAGAAGATTAGTGTAAGAAAATAAGGAATGCTTCCTTAAGCCTTCACATGGTAGAACGATATAAGGTATGTGGACCTATCAATGGAATATTCTCAGATGGGAAATTTTATTGACATCATCCAATATTTTTCTTTTTTTGTGTTTGATTATACACACACACACACACACACACACACACACACACACACATATATACACACAGGGCTTTCTTTGTCATAGAACGCTCAGAATGGAGTTCCGGTACCTTTTTTGGATGGAACCTTGTAGGGTAGGCAAGGTGGGTTGTATGACGTGAGTTCCGGCACCTTTTTCTTTTACAAAAAAAGCACTGTATATATATATATATATGTATATGTATATGCATATGTATGTATATATATATATATATGTGTGTGTGTGTGTGTGTGTGTGTGTGTGTGTGTGCATTATATCACTAAACCTCCCTCCTGTTCAGGGAGGTGCTTGCAACATTTCTTAAATATTCCAAAAGTTTTGCCATTTGAAAAAGGTTGAATATTCCTAACTACTTCATCTATCACAACACTGTCATGACTTTATCAAAAACAGTCCTTCCTGGATCTCCTAAATAATTATTCTCTTCTGCCAAAAGACTAAATTACCTATAAAGCCTTTTCACTACTTTGGGAGCATCAAACAGCATTAAATAGTGAAATTCATTTTCAAGTCCAACTTGAACTTTTTATTCAATCAGCATTGCCTTATTTTACATAGCAACTTTTGTCTGAATTTTTTTTTAAAAAAAGAACCCCTTGAATATCTTGCAGCACCACAGAGCTTTCCCCTATCATTTTCTTCCTCCCTGGAATGATCCAGTGGGGAATGCAACGTTGTCTGAACACTATTTCTGTGAGATCATCTAGATATGTCAGTTTCCCTTGATAAGTCACTCCCAGAGCAAAACAAAACAAAACGGATAGCCTCAATGAATTAGCTAAACGCAACATAGCTCAATACAATCAGGACAAAACAAATAAAGCTATCAAATGCATGTCCTAGAAATAAGAAATTTTCATTAGGACCAGCAATTGATCCTGCTGATTTCCCTAAGCCTGTCTTAAGCTAACAATTTCACTGATCTCAAGGCAGGCTATATTTCAAGGCAAGCCTTATTAATGAACAACTCATGGATATAGGTAGTCCTTGTTTAGTGACTGCCTCATTTATCAACCATTCAGTTACAACAGTGATGGAAAAGTAACTTCATGACCAATCCTTGCATTTACAATCTTTGCAGCAAAGAAAAGCTAAGGTAAGACCATAAGCACAGTCATAGTTTCTTTTGGCGATTATTTCATTTCTCGACTGAGTTGACAGTCTCAATTGTGGTTACTAAACGAGGGCAAGAAAACTGGACATTTATTCCAATAAATGAAAGCTTCTAGTATCCTATCAGCTTTGAGAAGAATTAGTGATCCTGAATTCTGAGATCTTAGAAAGCTCATTGTCTCATCAGAACTGAGAATCCTGTGCCCAGGAAGACACAGGCACCTGTTGGCTAACACAGAGTTCCTAAACCTTTCCTGCTTTGCAGACCAGTAGGGGGGAAGAGGGAACAGTTCCATGCAAGTGGAGGGCAAGCACACGCATGCAGCTCCATTTGCGCAAGCGGCAAGTAAGCACACCCACTGCTCGGGGAAATATAGCGCATGCGCACACGTTCACCTGCTGCTCGTACAAGTGAGGATGCACGCATGTCCTCGCCCAACACTTTCGCGACCTGGTTCAGAAGGGCTCAAGACCCAGTAGTGGGCCCACAGCCCAGTGGTTGGGAACCCCCGGGCTAACACATGTGTCATCACTAATAAGGGACTCAACTCTCCCACCCTTACAGGCTCTCTGAGCCACCCCTTCCCAACTGTACCTTCATTGGATTCACATTGCCATCTTCCTTCATTCCATAGTGATACATGAAAACATCTGCCACAATTTTTTTCTCTGGGATCCCTTCAACGGGATCTGGCAGGAGCTGCCGAATCTCTTCAGCTGTCCATACGCAAAATGCACCCTCTTGCTTCTTCTCTGATTGGACTGTAGCGTATGAATCAGCATCCTCTGCACTGTAGAAACCTCCTGACTGAAAAACCAAAGAATTAACAATATCGTAGACTTTAATGTACAATCCAATTTTTAAAACGTACATGCGAGGTAGTAAGATCTGCCTAAGAAATGGGACTAATGTCTCCTTTTTCCCCTCCTGAGCCTGCCTAATATACCCATTCCTCGTTGAGTAATCAATGTCCAGGTTATTAAGTGAAATGTTTGCTAAATGAGCATGTGATTGACTGAAAGACAGAGAGATGCTGCCATCTCATTTAGATAAAGTTCTCCCATACAGTTATACCACCGTTACACTCACTCAGCATGAATTGTTGTCAGGCATAAGAAATTTGGTTTTAAGCATGTGCTTTGGTCAGAAAAAGATGTTTTTAATTACCATTGCATTTGCAAATGGTTGCTAAGCAAAGTAGTAGCTAAATGATGTCTGCAATAGGCCCAGATATTAGCCTAATCTTCAGAGGCAAAAATAAAGAATGTTGCATGAGGGGAAAAAACCTAGACATTTTCCTTAAAAACTAGAGGCTTTCTACAGTACTTGTACTTATAATCATGTATAAGTATGAAGAACAAAGTTTAGATACAAAGATTCTTTCACATTTCTGAACTTAAAATTAACACATTCCTAAATAAAGAATCTCTGGTCTAAACCATCAACCTCTACTATACTTTAAAAATTTTGAGTTTTCTGTTCTAAAAGATGTCTGCAGAACTGGTGATCCTTAGCTGGGTGAATATAGCACACTTGCCTTGGTTTTGACAACCCATTTTAACCATCAAAAAAGCAAAGAAAATAGCTGATAACTGGGTAAACTGCCAGTGTGTAGTTTGGTGAACTGCAAGTTGGATAAGTAGGACTGATAATTTTTGAACGTTCATACATTCATAAACTATAGCTCCCAGAAAACCAACCAAACATAGTCTGGCTGCATTTATTCCAGGTGTTGCTGGCAACTCAGCAGCTTATCATCATCTAATATCAGTAAACCTTACATTGTCACTCAGATCTCGAGAAACATAAAGCAGAATGTCTGCTGCCGTGGCTGCAAAGAATTCATCACCAGAAATCTGCATAAAATACAAGAAAACATTATTCCAGAAAAAATGAAATTGGAAGAACACTATGCAATAATTCTATTCTTGGAATAAACAATGTAAAAAACCAAACTGGAGTAAGAAGAAGTTTTATGCGAAACCATGCAACCACAGGTTGCCTAATATCTAGACCAAAATCTGAAGTTTGAAAAGAAATCATTTACTTGTTGTAAAGTTACACAACTCACACACCCTGAGACAGTCTTTACTATTCCTATTTCACATCTGAGGAATATCTAATAGCCTTACAGCTGTAATATCTCACATTTAATCTTTTAAAATCATGTAAAGTTATACATGATATGGAATTTGGCCAATAAGCATATTTAGAATGTTGAAAAATTGCTGTAGGTTAAAGAGCTTCAAGGAGACAGGGCTTGACTATTCCTAAAACAACTATTAAGGTGGAAAACAACCAGACCCAATATACCCATCTACTAGAAGACAAAGTGATTGTGCCTACTCCTACTCTATTCCTTTATTTTACTGTTTTACAATTGTCTTTTTGTTTGTTTGTTTCGTGGACAAGTAGCAAATTTCCAACAAAGTAATAGGCTGGAATCGCCAATATCCATTTTTGTTTTCTAAGAATACAGCCTATATGGAGCAAAACAAGTAATCTTGCAAAGAAAGATATTGTTAAAGGCCAATGCTTTGCTTTGCAGCTTACCTGCTTCCTTAAAATTAAATACATAAAAGGATCTATTACAAAATTATCTCAGCTTGGGGCAAAATCTGGTGGAAACCACGCTGGGAATCCTAAGTATATAGACAAGCATGCAATCATTTGCCCAGGTTCCATGAATATAATCTCTAATCCATAGGAATATACTTCACAAATATTACTATTTAAATAAACATAGAAAAGCTTCCTGATTAAATCCAGTTCTAAAATTCAGCCAAATAAAGATTCTTGTGAATTTCACAGTTGGAAATCTTTTTCTGAACTCCATCTGGGGAACCTGATAATGACCAATTAAAATCAGAGTAGGGGAAAGAAAAATGGCTTAGCCTTTAAGCTCTCTTCTCTATTCATAGTCATTTCAGCCATAATTCTACCCCCAAAATTCTAACGAAAAGTGTCATATGTACAATCACTGGATGGATATCCAGCCTACTTGTCTCAAAAGAGCTATCACACAACTTTCAATTAAAATTCATCAATACAACAGCATTATATCAATATTTATTTATTTATTTATTTATTGCAGGAGTTACTCTGTGGTAAGATGGGAGACCAATACATTTTACAAATAAATATACAAGCAATTAAAAGATCATTATTTTCTGCTGATATCAATAATGTGGAAAACAGACATTTTGATAAAGAACTCCAAATTATTATAAACTTCTCTACTTCCATCCTTCACCACAGTAATATGTTCCCATGTTTATCTGATCAGCTGACAATAAGGAAAAGTGAGCCGGATGCTTAGGCTTCTGCAGACTATGAAGAGTGGACCTGAGAACTATACGGTCCATAGGTTTTCCATAGTATCAGAGTATAAATATATTAAAATATTAATATTTCTTAGCCCTTAATGAAACACAGTTGTAAACTGACATCAACTTACACAAGAGTTATGCCTCAATTTCTGTTTCCCCACAAAAGCTGAGTGAATAACAAAAATACAGCTGTTCAGAAGATTTTAATGGAACATCTTTGGTACACCTTTTATGGGAGATTATTTTGCAAAAAAAAGTACTGCTACAGGAAAAGGCCTTGTGTTCTATATAAACAAACAGTAATTGGTTGCAGACCCAACTTGAGGTATACGATGTAAACCACAAAAGACAGAACATTTGTGAAATGACATTGCCATTTTCATTTTAAATGAGGAATAGTCAGCTTTCAAAACTATCGCTCTTGTAATTATAAGCAGCATGAAGTAAAAACAAAAAAGCAAAAATCCCCTTCAGTGCATATTATAATGTCATGGTGATGCATGGATTTGAAACCTGATGACTCCAATTTATTTTTTTAAAATCTAAACAAATGCAAGTACTGTCATATATTTGATATATCCTCTAGTACAATTCTAATATCTTACAACTCAAGCACATTTTTATTTGTAGATATTTGCATTGCTTCAAGAGAATGCTAGAATTAATATAGGATGTTTTTGAAAAGTAAACTAATTATGAAGGACAAATAGAATCTGTAAAGAGACTTTGAAGAACAAAGGGATATCATATAATTATGTCGATTCTCTTGGAAATGTAAAAAACAATAGGTATCCTGCCATGCTGTTAACATAAAGTGAAGAATGAAAGCTCTATATACTGCTAAAACTGATTTCTATAAACTTTTAATGGGGCAAAATAATGCGCCATAGGACAAAACCTTTTGAACCAAAGTATCTCAAATGAGCTAATTTATGGAATATGTTCAAAATTCAGTATTTATTATTACAACAATATCACAAAGCAGTTTACAACATAATACAAAATGTCATAAAACATTTCCTGTGCTCATGTTTGACTGTGCTATGCAGTTCAGCATGGGTTAAACTGTTGATGTCATAATATAAAATGTCATAAAACATTTCCTGTGCTGATGTTTGTCCTATACAATTCAACATGGACTATTTTTAAGGCAGATACATATCTGAATGTATCCCAACTTCTCCAGTTGGAGAAAAAAAGCACATTAAAAGCTCTATCATTATTCAAGGCTGCGAAGAAACTGGTAAGGAAATATCTCTGAAAAAATGATCCATTGGGGCACGGGCTGTCTTGTATCATTTAATTCTGATTTAGTTTCTCTTTGGATGAAAAACAATCTTCCTCTATCACTGCCTTTGATTATAAAATCCATTGTGATAGTGGATGGACACATTTATGACACTTGGAAATCACATGTGAAAAATAATATTGGAAGTGTTGGGCACTGTAAGGTACTAACACCCCAAAATTTTGTAAGAGGTAATTTTGGCTGGAGTACTAAGGAAATTCATTTAGTCGCAGAACTTGTCTGCCATAGAGATAGTGCAATAGTCTCCAAATCAGTGAACTGCTTTTGGGTTTTTTTCCCTCCTCTCAACAATGCTAGGTAAATATTCTGTAATGTTCCAAGTGATACATCTAAATGTTGCTTTTGGTTTTCATATCACACTTGGGGTGCCAAAATTATTGCTAAAAATAATGGCAATAAGAAACAATGGTGGCATAGGGAAGCTGTATCAACAGTATCAGCATTCCCTTTAGTTGTCATTGATGTCATTAAAGGAACAAAAGGAAGAAGAAATCTTTCTTCTGTTTTATCTGTACCTGAATAAATGAATTCTGTATGCAAGAACTGAAGTAAAGAAATAAAATGTCAGTCTACAATATTTTCTTCTTGCCTCATCCTCCTCTTTTTGCCCTATAATTCATGGTTATCTCCATGTTCACTCAGCAATAAGTGGAGAATGACCTGTAACATTAAAAAGGATTCAAGAACTCACCCTAGTCATTAACAATAACATATTCTCGTTCAAATATCAAAGACTAATTTGAATCTCAACTGCTGTTCCAGATCCAAGGAAATATACTTTCCCCAAGATAGATCAACTCTGTCACATTGAACAGTAGGTTTTCTATACACACCAATAGTACTGTTCCACAAAGATATGGCTACTAGGCATCATAAGATTTATTCCTGGGTAAAACTGTAACTTTCACTTTGCCATTCATCTAAATCAGCAAGAAAGAAACAAAGGTAATGAAAATTACCCAACTTTTTTTCTCCCAGGCACCATTACAATTTGCTTTCTAACTCATATAAACAAAGTGAATTCATTGGTTCTTTGGGGCCTTAATATGCTGGCCAAAAGATTTTGCTAAGGAATACCTGAAATGCCTTGGCATAAACTGCTGCCAGCTGACCCTGATCATACAGCATTTTTTCAAAGTGAGGGACATGCCAACGTTGGTCAGTAGAGTAGCGATGAAACCCCTGCAGAAGAATTGGGGATGGGATGGGATGGAGAAAAATCTTTTCATTATTTTTGCCATGTAAGAACTAGAATTCAATCTTCTACCTAGGCAGTACAAAATAGGAAGATGAATAATTTTGAGAGTTAACTGATCAGGCCAACAATTTCACTGGTCACCAAATGATCATGATCATTTGGTGGATAAGTGGCCTAATGATAATATGAAACTGCCAGTGCAAGTCAGTCACATCACAATCTGCAATGATTTAACTCATTCACAGAACATAAATATCTACTAGCCAATACATTGGATGGAAATAGAACAGTAAAAGCATAGTAAATGTTGGATTTGGCAAACCACGATGTGATGACTGGCATAAGCAGTAAAAGTTCCAGGAAACAAACTTCTTCATTTTCTGCTTATCTTTCTAGACTCTGCCATTTCAGCAAAGCATATATTGTATTTCCAAATCAATCATCTAAAAGTCATATCTCATAAATGTTAAAAGCCTGGACTGATGGAGTGGCTGGAAAAGGGGATGGGAGAAGAGATTTTTTTAAAAAGACTATCCTAGACAGGTTATTTCCTGAATCATACTGTAAAGCTATTTTTAAAGATCTCCATGGACTAAAATGATCTATTACAGGAGTCCTCAAAGTTTGGGTTCAACTATTAACAATGGATTAACAATGGATTACTGCCTTGTCATGGCGAAGCGGCTTGCGTAATTCAATGAAGCTATGAGCTATGCCATGCAGGGCCACCCAAGACGGACAGGTCATAGCAGAGAGTTCTGACAAAACGTGATCCACTGGAGAAGGAAACGGCAACCCACTCCAGTATCTTTGCCATGAAAACCCTATGGACAGAAGAAGGAGAGTGCAAAAGTTGGGTTGAAACTAAACATTAAGAAAACCAAGATCATGGCATCCGGCCCTCTCAATTCCTGGCAAATAGATGGGGAAGAAATGGAGGTAGTGACAGATTTTATTTCCCCAGGCTCCAAGATCACAGCAGACAGGGACTGCAGCCAAGAAATTAAAAGACGCTTGCTCCTGGGGAGGAAAGCCATGGCAAATCTAGACAGCACACTAAAAAGCAGAGACATCATCCTGCCAACAAAAGTGTGTATAGTCAAGGCTATGGTCCTCCTAGTTGCAATGTATGGCTGTGAAAGTTGGACCATCAGAAAGGCTGAGCGCCAAAGAATTGAAGCCTTTGAACTATGGTGCTGGAGAAGACTCCTGTGAGTCCCTTGGACTGCAAGGCGATCAAACTGGTCAGTCCTAGAGATCAACCCTGACTGCTCTTTAGAGCAGGGGTCTTCAAACTTGGCCCTTTTATGACTCATGGACTTCAACTCCCAGAATTCCTCAGCCAGTGTGCCTGACTGAGGAATTCTGGGAGTTGAAGTCCATGAGTCATAAAAGGGCCGAGTTTGAAGACCCATGCTTTAGAGGGTCAGATCCTGAAGTTGAAACTCAAATAATTTGGCCACCTAATGAAAAGGAAGGACTCACTGGAGAAGAGCCTAATGCTGGGAAAGGTTGAGGGCAAGAGAAGAGAGAAGAAGGGGACGACAGAGAATGAGGTGGCTGGATGGAGTCACTGAAGCTATAGGCGTGAGCCTAAATGGATTCCAGAAGATGGTAGAGAACAGGAAGGCCTGGAGGAACATTGTCCATGGGGTCGCGATGGGTCAGACATGACTTCGCAACTAACAACAACAATTAACAATAAAGATATTAACAGACAAGAAAGATGTCACAGGCTACCACTTGGTAGGTAGCAATGAAGGCCTTTGAAGAGATATTTGGATGCCTTGATTTGTCTATATCTACAAAACTCTAAACTGTTCAGACTTTTTTTCCTATAATATTCTGTAGGAGCAAAGTTAGCCATTGAAGAAGTAGAGTTGAAAACAACTCTACTTGGAGTTGAAAATAACTCTTGAGAACACCATGGATAGAGAAAAAATAAATAATTTTATTCATTTATTTATTCATTTAATATATATGCCACTCATCTCACCATCAAGCAACTCTGGGTGGCTTATAATCCAGATCACAGAACAATCCAATGCAGAGTTCTCACTCACAGTACAAATGACCAGGCTCAAGTTATCACTTTTGGGACATATTATTCTCTCTTGAGAAACCTATAATGGCTATAAATGGTGGAAGGGAAAAAATGATGGCCAGCAGAAAAATGGATGTATTCAATTGTAGTGAAGATGGATGCACAACTGAAAGACCAGGTTTAGGAGAGATCATCTTGGAAGAGGTTTGTGATCACTAAGAGTAAATTTCAACTCAATTAATCAAAATCAAAATTAAAATGTGGTGGGGAGAATAGTTAGACCATGTGCCTGGCCTACAGTGTGCCCTTAGTTTATGTAGGTACCCAAAATCTCCATGTATCTACTACCACTGCTTTCCACCCCAAAAATCTGCTCAATTCTTCCACATGCTAGAAACAGTACAACCTTCTTGTAAAACATGAGATGCGATATCCTTCCAATTACAAACACCACCAAATCAACTATTTAGCAAGCTATGTATGATATGATTACCCTGGAAAGAGAGGACTGATTAATTCTTCATTCCCCATAAGACAAAATGAGTAGGACTCTAGAGAGAGTAGAATATGCAAAAAATATGCTTTAAAACACCTGCATTTTTGGCAATATTTTTAGAATTCAAAAGTGTGCCACAATTTTTAAGAATTACTAGATTCCAAAGGCAATTTTGTATTTGTTGATTATACTTTTTATCTAACTTCTAACTAACTAACTTCTAACTTCTCAAACTGGAAAGTAGATTTATGAAATCACAAATGTAAGCTGGAAAGGGGCGGACAAGCAGACAAACAGGCTCTGACAAACATTATTTCTGAATTCCTTAATGAAAAGTTACGATCTTACCTGTGAAATATGATCATGAATGCCACCATATGCCATCATCTTGAGTGTATGCAGGGCCATCTGAAGTGCTCGTGCTCCCTCAGCATTTGACCGTTGAAGACCCCAATAGGAGAAGAGAAAATTCAAATTAACTGGAATAAAAGAAAACAGTAAAGTAACGAACATTAGTCAATTGTTTATGTAATAGTAGTAGCTCTTCCTACAGAAATAGCTAGACAATCTTGAACTAACCTGGGGTTGGGAATTTGGGAGATTCTGAGAATCCACCATATTCTTCATCATAAGTCTCTGCTAGTTGTTGGAAACATCGGGTTGTCACTTCTTTTAAGGATGGGGGTGCTTCCTCCCCTCGAACGCCAACGTCAGTCCTAGCTAACAGTGCAGACAAGATTTTCTGGCTGTTTTCCAAAAGGATATTTTTGTTCCGTTTCCACTGAGGAGTGGGGAGAAGATATCTAAGTCATAGTTTGCTACTCTTTATATGTGCCTCATCTAAAAACATATTGTTCAAATTTGTTTCAAAAAATGGTTTGACATCATAGATGCTCCTCCTCACATATCAATTTAAAAATGAGATAGCAATACATTAGGGACAATACACTCCAGCTGAGGTTTTACATATATATGTTTGCTTTTATGTAAACTGAATCATTATAGTTACATGGCATAACCTATGGGTTAGAATACTGTATGAACTCTACCTATAGTTCCTTCAATAAAAATAGGTTAAATGAGCTAATGTACGAGCCTAGTTAATGAGATGCTCTAAGCTGTTGTATCATGACCATAGAGGGAAAAAATCACTACATGAAATTTTAATCCACAAAAATGTTTTCTAACAGTTTTTGTTAATTACCTACCTTCAGCGATATGCAACATTATGTAAATTAAAATATTAAAAACATGTGTTTTTAACCAAAACTGATTTCTATCCACGGAATATTTTCCATTAGAAAGTTTTGTATGACTCAGTTTCTCTTTCCTTAAATCACGTTGTCCCTGAGCTTAAGCTAAAAACTTTTATTCACTGCATTTTCTCTTATAAACCTTTCAAGTAAAAGCTCAAAATTGACACTAGTGTATGCTATTCCAAAGACACATTCAGCTTATTACAATTATGCATACTGAATCTCCTACCTGCTCTAGGATGCGAAGTAGAACAGTCCGAAAGCCAACCTGATAAATTCCATCCTCGGGTGGGAAATAAGTTCCACCTACAAATGGTTTGAGATCAGGAGTCAACCACACACTCATTGGCCAACCACCTCCGCTGCTGGTTGCCTGCAGTGAAAAAGAATGAGATAGATCAGAAACCCTTCACATATGTTCTGGAAATAACCAAGTTTTCTCCACGTCCAACTCCCCACCTGCACAAAGGTCATGTAAACTTTATCAACATCCGGACGCTCCTCACGATCCACCTTGATGCACACAAAATTCTCATTCAAAATCTGACCAATTTCTTCACTCTGAAAGGATTCTTGTTCCATAACATGACACCAGTGGCAAGTTGAATAGCCAACTGAAAAAAAGTATCAATTAAAGAAAGATTATTTATGAAAAAAATGATTAACCATAATTTACAAAGTGTTGGTTTTTAGTCCAAGGGAAGGGGCGTGATGGGAGTTTAAGATGAGATCACCCCATAATCTCCCTTAGCACATTTAAGGGGCTGAGCAAAACAAGAACAAGAACTGCAGATCAAACAAGAATTGCTGACCATAAGCAATGTTGGTGATTCTAATCCTTCATAGGTTTTCCAAAAAATGAGAAAATATTACTTCTAAGCAGCAATAATGCTAGTATAATAGTAAAAGGTTGGTGAATAAATGGGATTTGGATGTTTAAGAAAAAGTTTCAATAGTGAAGTTTTGGGAAAAAAAGATTGTAAAAATTGTAGAAGCAGGAAAAGCAATAACAGCAACTTGGAAACGATAATCCTTTTTAGGTTTTGTTCTGCTGAATGGTTCCTTGTATGCTACAATACCCTCAATTAAATATTATCATCTTGTGGGATCAAGGAAGCATGCCTTCTCTATCACTGTCCCTGCCCTCCAGGCAGCAAACCCCTCCCAAAGACATAGGTGGTGCCCAAACTCCTGGAGTTCCAGAAAGACTTTGCCGCAAGCCCAGGGTTAATGTATTTGTGGAGGCTCTGCCAGGGCTTTCAAGTTCTATATTTTATATAGAATATATAAATGTATATATTTGTTTTCTGAGGTTTTTGCGGGTGTCTGTATGTGGACCTTTGGTCTTTTGGGTTTTTTCCCGCGTAGAAATGAAGGTGTAGGCGCAACGTTTCGACGGAATCCCATCCGTCATCATCAGGCTGGTGGCTTCTGCTTCCTTCTTCTGGGAGAAGCATGTGGTATTTGACTGCATATATGGATTTTATACATTACCAAGAGTCTACTGGAGTGGGCAGACATAACAAATTTAATGAAATAAGTACACTCAAGCAAAACTATTTTAAAAAATCCAATACATAAATCCACCCCATTCCTCCAATGTATATCTTTATCCATACTCTTTTTAACTGTCAGTTGTTTTAAACAACCAATGGATTACTTTCTAATAAAATAACAAATCTATTGATGATGATGATGATGATGATCAATAGCAAATCTATTTATGATCTTTGTAATATAAGCTCCTTCTCATTACAGAAGCAAATTGCATATCAAGAAATACAATTTTTAGAAGAAGAAAAGAAAGATGGGCTTCTCATTTCCCCCCAGAAAAAAATAAGATGTTAAAAAAAAATACTGAACAGTTGAAGATCTGCTTTGAACAACATTTATTCCTTTACCCACAAGTTTACCCTTTTGGATTTCAAACTGCTCTCAAAGATATAGTATTGTTTTTATCTGTAAGCTCACAAACACACATCACACATTCATTTTTACCTGACAGAAATATTAACTTGTCCTCTCTCTTTGCCTTATCAAAGGCTTCCTGGCCCCATGGATACCTGAAGAAAATTGAGGAAAGGAAGAAGCTGGATTTTTTATAGTGTTTCCTTTGTAATATACCTATGTTAAATGTAGGTAAGTGGCTACAACCTGTTCTAACTGCTTGGAAAGCTTTCTGATATAAGACAGCATCCACAGAAAAATTCAACACTGTTGCTTTGCAGTCCAACATTTCCTGCCAAGCAGAAGAAACCATGTCCATTCTAAAAAGTGCTGCCTGAACTATTTGCACAGGAAATAACACATTTGGTAAAATCTGGAACTATGCCAAAGTAACTCTCCTGGCTGGTCTCCATCCGGAAGAGGGGGGGGAGCAGAGCAATTTAGCATAGGTTAGGTGTCAAGTGTATAGTTAGAATTTGAGCTCATTGCTGCTGTTGATTTTAAGTATCCATGAAACCATTTTAATTAAAAGTAGCTTGCTGTGTAGTGAACAATCAGGGTGTTCTGGACAGTCAGATGTTGGACAGGGATTGGGGAGACCCATACTCAGATCCATCTTCATAAAAATTCACAGAATGGCTTTAAACCAGACACTCCCTTCACTAACCTACCTCGTAAGCTGGCTGTTGTGAAGATAAAATTAAACGAGACCTGCATGTTAGATATCCTAAGCTGTTGGGAGAAAAGTGGACTATGTATCTAATTAATAAACAATGGGAAACTTCTTATTGTTCTATGAGCATTCTTGAAAGATAGGTTCAGGGATTTTAATCTCATATTAAAAATTAGCTTTTTAAAAAATGTTTTGCATCCACTCCATTTCAGCTACTTTGTCATTGAGCAAAACAGTCACTAAGTGAAGCATATGATTCACATGACTCAGAGAGATCATTGGTTGCTGCTATCTCATTTAGATAAAATCCTCTTGTGCGGCAATGCCATTGTTACTCTTATTCTACCATAAGTTATTTTCAGGCACATAAATTTGGTTGTAAATATTGTATGTGCATGGATCAGAAAATGAATTGTGTACTACCATTTATTACTATCTTATTTGCAAATAGTTGCCAACTAAGGTAGTCCCAAAGCAAGGAGGCATTGTATTAAAGAAACCAATTACTGTATGATTATATCAGCAATACAATATAATATAGAAGTAAATTTAAATTAAAAAGGAAGGGAAAAAGATAAAATGTCTGGACAACAATATTAGAAGCAAAGCTACTCCAAACATTTTGACCAAATTGTTCAAAAGTCCTCTCCTTGCCCTTCTATCAAAAAATTCAACAACATCCTAATTCAAATGTTAACAAAGGACACCTGTTATATATACTATCTTTAGGTTTTACAGAACAAAAGACATCTAAAATCAAACACAGACATGTCTCAGCTTTTCAGTCCGATTAAACATTTTAGATTTCATCTCAAGACATAGATCAAGCCAATCAATTCACAATCCATTTTTTCAGTAAATAGATACAAAATAGGCACAACATATTTTTAAAAACTTAAAGATTAACTATAACCCAAAACAACATAAAAGACAATTAAAATGGAAGAAAAACAAATATGCTACTAAAACAACTGTGTGAATAAAATGTTTTAAGATTTCTTTTGTTCTGTACCAAAATACATTTCAGATTCAGAAATGAAAAAGTAAAGTAGTACATTGGCCCTCCATAAAGGAGCTGCAACTTTTCCTGGGCTCACAGAGTACCTACACAATCCTGACAAATATGAATTAAGGAGGTGCTGACAGCACACACCCAGAGCCACATCAAAGCACTTTGTTAGCTTCTCCCTTGTTATCTAAGGAAGATCTCAGTCACTGTCACTAATCACCATCTGTCCAACCTTCAATGCTGAGCCTCAGCACCTAACAGTAGGGCTTAGGCAGTCTCGTATAACCTCTTAATATGCAGAACAGAATAAAATAAAAATAGGCAAGGAGAAGGAGGAAGAGGAAATCCAAATCTCAATCATAGAAAAGAGTGGAAATAAAAGAAATAAAAGAGGCAAGAATAACAAGGGAGAGGTATAAATAAATATGATTATATAAACCTCAGATTCATCTCCTTTGCAGATAAGATAAAGGAGGAGCTCAGAAACAAGCTACAAACAGGAATTCAGAAACAAGGATGGAATTAAGCTTACGGTCTGTATCTGAAAGTTGAGAGAGTGCTGTTTAGACACTGAGTTGCAGGAGGAAAAATGTTTTTATGAGAATGGAAAATCTGGAGGCTGCTATAAATATTAAAGGAAAATGGTAGATTCTTAAAGAAAAGTGTCTGTGAAATCCCCAAATGATCTATTTCACATCACTCCTGTGCCTAGTAAGAGAAAGGGGGGAAAAATCCTTACCAGTCAACAGGGTTGTGGGCATGTTGAAGGAGATAAGGAGATTTCTCATGGATGAGCCGGTTAGTATAGAGGCTGTTGTTGGTCTGGCTGCCTTTCCCCCCTGTGGCCATGCTTGAGGTCGCCCTCAGAAAGATCGTCCTGAAACAAGAAATGCCAAATATAGACAGAAGGCAATTTGGTCAGTTTCTTTCCCAAGCAGCTAGGTGTAGATTGGATTTCAGGTTGGGTTTCTAGGGCAATGTGCAGCATATACTTCCTCAATTGGCATTTTATCAGACTCAAAACTGCATTGCCGGGAAACAGACCCGTCTGAATTCACAAACAAACAAATTGGCATTTTGTCCAAATGAAAACTGGATAGTCAACAGAACTTAGGAGGCCTACTGCTAGACTTTAGGCTCAGTAGGCATGTGGTTTTCAATCAAACAGGCTTCCTTCCCAGGTAATTCCTTGCATAGGCCCCAGGGAGTAGATCATGGTTTTACACGCATTAAGCATAAGAGAAGGAAGTCATTTTTTTAGCCTAAAATTTTAGAACATCGTTCAAAATGTAGAAAAATTCCTAAGTTGTTGTTGTTGGCTGCAGTCAGACAAATAGACTGGTACTAATAAAGGAGAATATTTGTAACTTAGGGTTGACATGAGGGGTCCTTAGTGCTCTCTGAGCTTGCTTGTTTTCTCACAGACATTTCATTACCCAAACTAGTGCAAGAAAACAAGCAAGCTCAGAGAGCACCAAGGACCTCTCATGTTTAGACCGGATTTGGCATTTTTATCCAGTACTCGGTCCTTCTCAAGGACCTGGGATAACCAGATGTTTTTGTCTGATGCATTAGATACCATCACAGAATGTAAGCTGTTCCGATTATTATTATATCACCTCCATATTAAGACTGATGATCAAGATTGTCTTCTTAATTTCAGTCTGTTACTGGAGGGAGTGGCTTTTACCCTTCATTTGGTTGTTCCCTTTCTTTCTGAGGCCATGGTAAAGTTTATTATATATTACTACATATGCTAAGAAGGAAGGCCTACAGGAAAGGAATAAGATTCCCTTCCCAGATCAACCCCAAAGGATATAGTATCTCCCAAATTCATGCTCATGTTTATGAGGAAGGCAGCAGAAGCGGCCTTCAGCTCCGCAACTACTTCCTTCAGTTACCTCAGGCCTCCTCAGACCATCTCACCTCTCAGCCAGCATCTGAGTTGGAAGAAAGTGAGGATTTCAAACCCAAGCCATGTACAGGGTACACTGGGGAGGACAGAAATTGTATTCCAGTTCCCCCCTAACACACTTTGTCATTTCCTATACCTATACAGTTTGTTTAAGAAGCTACCATGCTATAAAGCTGAGTGCCAGTCCCTACAATTTGAAAAATGAGTGCTTTATCATTGGCAGCCATTTTATAAATGTGCTGAGGAGAGGCTCTCAAAATTATCAATCTGCCCATTTGTCCCAAATGAGCCTTTCTCTTGCTCTACAGTAACCTCATCAATCCTAAACTTTCTACTCTTTTTATTCCGGTTGTTTGTTTTATAAATAATGTTTTCTGCTCTATGCCTGGTGTAATAACAGCCTCCTTGCTCTCATTATCTTCTCTGGAATATTTGTAATCCGCACTTTTTATCTAGGGTTGCTGATCATTCCTCAAGGGTCTAAAACTTTCTAAATGCTATAAAGATTCAAAGTAAAAAGAAATCTGCCATTATTTTAAACAAACTAGGTGGCCTGCCAAGGGATAGACCATATTCCTGTTAGGGCACATAAAACAGTAATGCATAGTACCTCTGATGTACGAAATCCATCATTCTTGGCTCAAACATTTGGTAGAAACTGCACATATTTGGGGGAAATGCATATAAAACTTCAAGCACTTGGGAATATTAGGTACAAATCCTCTCTATATTATGGGCAGCTATGCAAAAGAAAGAAATGAACATCTTAAACGTGGACAATACCAGTATAATAGGAGCAGCTGCTTGAAGTTGTACAGTGGCAATCATAGTAATCTAAACTGATGACACACATACAGTGACATGATCACAGAAATACCACCCACATGTATGTGCACCCCAACCTTTGATGCAAGTAGGGAAACCTTGTCATACAGTATGAGCAACATGTCATCACGAATATTTCATCATTTGCAAGTTTAACTACATGGAGGGAAGTGTAGTGTGGTGCTGTTCTGGGCTCAGTGCTCTTCAACATCTTCATCAATGGTATGGATGAGGGGATAGATGGGGAACTCATCAAATTTGCAGACAACACCAAGCTGGCAGGAATAGCCTATACTCCAGAAGATAGGTTAAGATACAGAAGGATCTTGACAGACTTGAACATTGGGCGCTATCTAACAAAATGATATTCAAAGTGAAAAAGGTAAGGTTCTACATTTAACCCGGAAAAACAGGCATAGTACAGGTGGCACCTTGCTCAATAGTAGCAACTGTGAGAGGGATCTTGGAATCCTAGTGGACAATCACTTAAATATGAGCCAGCAGTGTGCTGCAGCTGCCAAAAAAGCCAACACAGTGCTAGGCTGCATTAACAGAGGGATAGAATCAAGATCACGTGAAGTGTTAAAACCACTTTACAATGCCTTGGTAAGGCCACACTTGGAATATTGCATCCAGTTTTGGTCACTACAATGTAAAAAGATGTTGAGACTCTAGAAAGAGTACAGAGAAGAGCAACAAAGATGATTAGGGGACTGGAGGCTAAAACATATAGGGAACGGTTGCTGGAATTGGGTATGTGTAGTTTAATGAAGAGAAAGGTGAGGGATGAAATGATAGCAGTGTTCCAATATCTCAGGGGCTGCCACAAAGAAGAGGGAGTCAAACTATTCTCCAAAGCACCTGAAGGCGGGACAAGAAGCAATGGATGGAAACTACCGTAACCAAAGAGAGAAGCAACCTAGAACTAGGGAGAAATTTTCTGACAGAACAATTAATCAGTGGAACAACCTGCCTCCAGAAGCAGTGAATTCTCCAACACTGGAAGTTTTTAAGAAGAGACTGGACAGCCATTTGTCTGAAATGGTATAGTGCTTCCTGCCTGAGCAGGGAGTTGGACTAGATGACCTCCAAGTCCCTTCCAATTTTATTGTTGTTGTTGTTAACAAAACAACAATAATAATAATAAAAATGTGTGTTTGCCACCATAACGTATTTTAAAGAGTATTAAAGATGGGATATAAATATAAATCAATAAATGTACACCTCATGAAACTGCAAGTGAGGCCCAAGATCAACCAGCACCACAATAAATAGAAGATATTTAATTAAACTCAATGATAATATCAATCTTCGTTCCATTTTGGGAGGTCCAGAGGTCTTTTATATTCAAATATCTGCTATTCCTAAGCATTCCTTGGATGCTTAGAAAAAAGCCTCTCATTAAACATAGGTAAGATAAAAAATACTTTACTCTTTTCTAAGAATTCAAAACTACCACACTTCAAAACCGTGATAGAGCAGCCTCTCTTGCACCCTCTTCAAAGACCCTTGCCTGTTTCTACCATCATTACTAATCCACATCTGTAATGAAATGTGTGGATGACCTTGGGCAGTGGTGCCAAACCTTTTAGAGACCGAGTGCCCAAACTGCAAACCAAAACCCACTTATTTATCGCTGGGTGCCAGGTGGGCGTGGCCCACTGGGTGTGTGTGGCTGTGATCATGGAAGATTGGGTGGGTGTGGCCAAGGTGGGTGTGGCCACCTCAATGTTGCTCGTGGGGAGGGACACCTGTTGGGGATGGGCAGGGTTGGGGGAGATCCAGGAGGTCTATGGCAGGTGGTGTTCTGTACCAGCCTGCTACCGGCCCTGCAGAAAAGGCAACCCCTTTATAAACGGCAAGAGGCTGGAATGACGTCTGCCAAATTTATTACTACAAAAAACAAACAAGACACGTACCAAGATACAGGAGCTTTGAAACACTATCTGAGTGGTTGCTTTCGGCAAACCAGCCCTCCCCAAACATTCCCTTTATAAAGAGTTCAGGGCGTGGCCTCTCTCTGCCTCCTTCTGAGAAGCCCCACAGCCTTCCTCTGTTTACTCCTACTTGACTGCCTCCTGCATCGGGCGTCCTTGAACAGGGCCAGCTGTGGGTCATCTTCATCCACACTGTCAGGCTCACACAGCTGGGTCTCCATGGTGACCAAGTGGGAGGGGCCTGCCTGAGGGCTATCATCAGCAAGATCTTCAACCCCCTCAGCAAGGTCTTCAACACCCCCCTCCTCCTCCGATTCGTCCGACCCAACTGCCGAACCCACAGGCTGACCCTGAATCACAACACTATCCCGCACCGCAGGGCCCTTCCCCCGGGTCTGCCGATCCGGATGCGGTCGGGATGGAAATTGTTCATGAAAAGCGGTCACCAACGCAGGGGCATGGACGGTGGTTGCATCTTCCCAGGTGAAGTCCTCTGGTCCATAACCTTTCCATTCAATCAGGTACTGGAAACGACCTTTCAGCCAACGGGAATCCCTGATGCTGGAGACCTCGTACTCGGGGGTGCTGCCTCCATCACGAGGTCCTGATGGGGGAGGTTCCGCTCGGCGGAGTGGACAGGCCGGTTGCTCGGGGACCAACAGAGACCGATGAAAGACTGGGTGCACGCGCAGGGAACGTGGCAGAGTTAAGCGATAGGCGACCGGATTGATGACAGCCTCGACTGGTAACGGTCCTAAATATCGGTGATCTAACTTTCTCACCGGCCGTGTTGACGGTAGGTTCCTGGTGGACAACCAGAGATCTCCCACCGATAGTGGAGGCGTATCCCGTCTTGACCGATCAGCAAACCTTTTGTAATCGGCCTTGGCCTTCTCTAACTGACGTCGCACCAATCGATGGATCGCCTGTAACTCTGCCATGAAGTCGTTCGCTGCCGGCTCCGGTGAGTCCACGGGAGAAAGGGGGAAGAACCGGGGGTGATATCCCACATTGGCCAAGAACGGTGTCATCTGTGTGGAGGTGTGCTGCAAATTGTTAAATGCAAACTCAGCTATGGCGAGATAGTCCACCCAATTATTTTGCTGCAGATTGACGTAGCAGCGCAGATATTGTTCCAGGATACCAATGACCTTCTCGGTTCCCCCGTCAGTTTGAGGATGATGCGCGGACGAGAGGCAAATCTTGATATCCAACGCATGCATCAACTCCTGCCAGAAGCGGGCTGTAAACTGGGCCCCCTATCAGAGACGACTCTATCAGGGAGGCCATGCAGCCAAAACACCTGCTGAATGAACATACGACTAGTGGCGCGGGCTGACGGTAAGCCGCAACAGGGGATGAAGTGCGCCTGTCAGCATGTCCACCACCACATACTCTGTCAGCATGTCTTGGTCAGCATGTCCACCACCACATACTCTGTCGTAAAACCAGAGGATGGGGGTAAATCCATCAGAAAGTCCATGGACACAGCCCCCCAGGGTCTTTTGGGTGTTGGCAAAGGCTGCAGTAATCCAGGCGGGGCCCCTGTCGCTGACTTGGCCTGCCTGCATGGGATGCAGGAGGTAACATAGGACTGGACGTCGTGTCGGACTCGGGGCCACCAGAAGGTACGGGAGACCAGGTTCAGGGTCTTGAACAGGCCAAAATGCCCCGCCGCCGGGTTATCGTGACACTGGCTGAGGATGAGTCCCCTGAGTGGCCCTCCCAGAACGTAGAGCAGGTCACGATAATACAAGAGTCCATCCGTGACCGTCCAAGGAGAATATGGCCCCACCTCCTCCTTCCGCTGAGCCACCCACACCTCCTGCTGCTGTGCCTCCCGGATCCGAGCCCGTATATCAACCGGCTCCCGCACCGCAGCAAAAGACTCGACGGGGATCACTGTCCTGGGCAGAAGCTTGTCTTCCACTCGGGAATATTCAGACTTCCTGGACAGAGCATCCGCTCTTTGATTGTGCCCACTAGGTATGTACCGAACCCGGAAGTCAAACCTCGCAAAGAAAAGAGACCACCGGATCTGGCGTTGGTTCAAATTCCGAGCGGTCTGCAGGCCTTCCAAATTCTTATGGTCCGTCCGGACCTCGATTTGATGCCGTGCTCCCTCCAGATGATGCCTCCAAGCCTCGAACGCTGCTTTGATGGCCAGCAGCTCCTTCTCCCAGATTGTATAATTGCGCTCCGAAGGGTTCAGTTTTTGTGAATGGTACGTGCAAGGGAAGAGGGTACCGCTGGGCGTCGTTGCCTGGAGTAACACCGCCCCAATGGCAATGTCAGAGGCGTCCGCCTCCACGACAAACGGCCGTTGCGGGTCAGGATGCTTCAAGATGGGCTCCTTCATGAAGGCTTCCTTCAAAATCTGGAAAGCCTGTTGTTCTGGAGCGTTCCACTGGAACCGAGTCTTCTTCTGCAGGAGCCGGGTGAGGGGGGCTGTCAAGGCAGCAAACCCAGGGATGAAAGTTCGGTAATAGTTGGTGAACCCAAGAAGTCGCTGAACATCCTTCACGCGACGCGGGGGTTGCCAACTCTGCAAAGACTCAACCTTACTCGGCTCCATGGCGATGCCCTCAGGAGAAATGCGGTGAGCCAGGAAATCGATGGTCACCCGGTAGAACTGGCACTTCTCCAACTTGGCAAACAGCCGATGTTCTCGGAGTCGCTGCAGGACCTGATGGAGATGCTGATGGTGCACCTCACACGACGGGGAGTAGATCAGGATGTCATCCAAGTAGATCACGACAAACTGATCCAACAAATCCCGGAAAATGTCATTCATGAAATGCTGAAACACGGCGGGGGCATTGGTCAGGCCAAACGGCATCACCGTGTACTCAAAATGTCCATAGCGAGTACCAAACGCCGTCTTCCACTCATCACCCGGCCGAACCCTGACGAGGTTGTAAGCTCCACGCAGGTCCAGTTTCGTGAAAATCGTAGCCTCCCGGAGTCGGTCCAAGAGTTCGGGGATGAGGGGCAGCGGGTAATGATTGCGCACCGTGATGGCGTTAAGTTTCCTATAATCGCAGCAAAGCCGTAATTCGCCCGACTTCTTGACGAAGAGCACGGGTGCAGACACTGGCGAGGATGAGGGCCGGATGAAACCGCGGGCCAAATTCTTCTCCAGAAAGTCCCGCAATGCAGCCAACTCGGGGTCCGACATGGAGTACAAACGCCCCACTGGGAGAGGCGCATCAGGGACTAAATCAATGGGGCAGTCATAGGGCCTGTGTGGGGGTAATTGATCCGCCTCTGTCTCGCTGAACACATCAGCAAAGTCAGACAGTTCAGGAGGCAAGGAAACCCCTGGGGAACCCTCCACCTGGCCGGCACAAATATGGCGGGAGTGGTCCACGCACTGCAAGCTTGTGAAGGTGACCACGTTCTGTGACCAATAGATCTGTGGGTCATGCGCCCGGAGCCACGCCAGTCCCAGGACCACGGGGAAATGCAGATCTGAGGTGATATAGAACTGGATGGCCTCCACATGGGAACTGATGGCCATACATAATGGTTGCGTGGCGGCCGTAATAGGCCCAGACAGGAGCACTCGACCATCGATAGTCTCCACTAACATGGGCGGATCCACCGGGCACTGGGGAACAGCCCATTTGGCCAAAAATGCTGAGTCCATAAAATTTGTGGTGGCCCCAGAGTCAATTAAGGCATGGACTGGAATCCCCTCTGGCTTGCCAGGAAGGATCAGACGTGCCTCCAAAATCAAATGCCGTGGAGGTCCACAGGCAGCATCGGAAAGACATTGCTCAGTGTTGTTGTGGAACGCCCGATCTATCACACCGTCTAGATCGGGCTCGGGGCGTTTCCCGACAGAAAAGTAGGGGACTTTCTCGGGGCAGGCTCGGTCACTGATGCCCGCTGTCACTTCTTTGGGCAAAAAGCAGCCAAATGCCCAGGGTCCCCACAGTAAAAACACAACCCCCCCGATCGTCGTCTATTCATTTCAGTCACCGATAGACGAGACCTGGCGGCACCCAGCTCCATTGGCTCCTCCCTTTGAACTGGAGGCTCACGCACAACAGGGGCTGCAGGGGTCTGTGGGGTGGCACGGCGACTCCTTCGCTGCTGCAACTGAGCATCGATCCGCAGGCAGAGATGGATCAGCCCATTCAGGTCTGAGGGAATATCCACACGGGCCAGCTCATCCAACATCTCCTCCGACAATCCATCCTGGAAGGCATCCACAAGCGCAGCCTCATTCCAGGCGGAATCCTGGCTAAGCAGCCGAAAATCGCTGATATAGCCCTGTAGGGGGCGTTGACCCTGCCTCAGAGCTTTCAGGCGTCGAGTAGCAGCCTGCGTCTTAATAGGGTCCTCATACATCAGACGCATATAATCACAAAACCCCACAAAGTTGTCCAACAATGGGCTAGGTTGAGCCAGCAGAGGCGTGCCCCAACGAGCTGCATCACCTGAAAGAAGGCTTAACACAAACCCCACCTTATCCCGGTCAGTGGGGAAATCAGCTGCTCTCATGCTGATAAAGAGCTGGCATTGTCCTAGGAAAGCAGGAAACAGTTCTGGAGTGCCTGTAAATTTATCCGGCATTGCAACTTGGCATTTTCTCCTGGGTGGGGGTGATGGTGGGGGTGCAGCATGAACCTGAGCTTGCAGTTGAGCCACCTGAGCTGCCAGCAATGTGAGTTGCTGGGTGAGCTGGGCATTCTCAGCACGTAGCTGCTCCATAATATTAGTAAGGGGTGGGAGGCTGAAAGCAAACTGTTCTGTACCAGCCTGCTACCGGCCCTGCAGAAAAGGCAACCCCTTTATAAACGGCAAGAGGCTGGAATGACGTCTGCCAAATTTATTACTACAAAAAACAAACAAGACACGTACCAAGATACAGGAGCTTTGAAACACTATCTGAGCGGTTGCTTTCAGCAAACCAGCCCTCCCCAAACATTCCCTTTATAAAGAGTTCAGGGCGTGGCCTCTCTCTGCCTCCTTCTGAGAAGCCCCACAGCCTTCCTCTGTTTACTCCTACTTGACTGCCTCCTGCGTCGGGCGTCCTTGAACAGGGCCAGCTGTGGGTCATCTTCATCCACACTGTCAGGCTCACACAGCTGGGTCTCCATGGTGACCAAGTGGGAGGGGCCTGCCTGAGGGCTATCATCAGCAAGATCTTCAACCCCCTCAACGTCTTCAACACCCCCCTCCTCCTCTGATTCCTCTGACCCAACTGCCGAACCCACAGGCTGACCCTGAATCACAACAGGTGGGGTGGTAGGCAAGAGACTCATCCTGTGGGGTGAGGTGAGGCAGGGTGGGGGTGCCATTGCCATGGGGCAAGGCAAGGGCTGGGGAAGCTACTGCCTGACACCATTGGCCCCCGTACACAGAGGCCAGTGAGTGCATGGGGGCCAATGGTGTCCGTCAGTAGCCACAGCCTGCCGGCCCTCAACCGGCACACTCTGGGGCTCTGCAGCCCGTCACCAGCAGTTCAAAGAAGCCACCCCTGAGATGGATGGTCAGCCAAAAGCTGAGGAGGTGATGCAGTGGGTTGTGCCTGGGAAAAGGAGAGCATGGGAGGCCAGGAGGGACAGGATGGGTGGGAGGGAGGGAAACCAGCCGTGCCAGGATACATTCAGCCACATGGGATCTCGGTGAATTAACAGGCGGCTGGTTGAAGAGGGACAGTTGCCACCTCCGGGAAATGGTGCGGGAGCCCACAGAGAGGGCTCTGAGTGCCGCCTCTGGCACCCATGCCATAGGTTCGCCACCACTGACCTTGGGGATTGAGAAGTTGAGATGCTGTCCAGGAAACGATCAGACAAGAAAGGCAGGAGCTTCCAGTGGCTTAACAGTCAGGGAGAGAAAAATAGGATGGACCTACCCTAATTGATCAGTTACAAGTGGCTCAAAAGTGGTAAGTTTGTACCTTCAGACTCTTGCAAGATTCTGTTAATGTAGCCTTACAATAAAGTAGAATTAGTTCTTCTAGTCGCTTTTCTTGTCTGGGTTTACCTGGGAGGGTTGACATATTCAAGCTGAGGATTTTCAAACTAGCCCTGACTCCACCCACATTCCAGAATGTAACATGGATCACTAGCAGTAAGGATTCACTGAAGTAAGTGCTGTATTGAACCAAGACCCCTGGAAAATACTCAGTAGGAGATATTTTTACATATTGTAAATCAGCTTGTGATTTTCCATATCAGTGGTCTCATAGCACTATACTATTTTTACTATTTCTGTTTTTTTACACTTTCTCTCTTACACACACTATATAATAGAATCTGCCTTTTTTGCTGCATAAACATGTGACTAGGAATTTTGGCTGGCTGAGTTCTCTTCTGTCCCATGTTCAGATAAATTATTTATCACTTTTAGAGTATATCTGTGTAAGGCATTTTATACAACTTTAGTCTTGAGCCCATAGATTTGAAATATATATTTCAATTTCACCACAGATCTCTCAAAATGTCACTCAGATTTTTCTTTAGAAGCGATGGGCAGATTACAATCCTCGAGCTTTCTGTTGTCATCCAAGAGTCTTGAATGCATCACTCCTGTTGAGTAAACACCCCTGGAAGTCAAAGGGGTTAACTCCTCCCTTGATGTTGCTACTATCGCTAATTTGTTTAGCATCCTTGATCCATCAGGCCCAGGAGCCAAAGATTCTTTTCACTGCAGAAATCAAGGTATCTGATGCTGTGGCCTAATGTTACTACCAAAAGTTAATTCCAGTCTGCTTCCTAGTGGATCAGTGTGCCAGAGAAAAGGAAGCTGGGAGTTCGTGCCCTTTATACTTTTCCTACAGAATGTACACAGGTCCCTTTGCTCTTCACCTCCCACTGAATTTATGCATACCATTATGGGAAAGCTCTGGCCTAATGCTGGGACTGCAGGCAATGTCCCTTATGGGAAAAAGGACTTGAGGAAAAAAAGAGTGGCTACAAATGCTAGATATTAGGAGAAAAGCAGACAAGGGTGGGAAGAGACCCTTTTAACCCTTCCTCCTTTGCAATTTGAGCAAAGGAACGAGCTTTGGTTAAGTATGCATGTATGCATGCATTGCATGTGACGCCATGAATCTCTCAGAGCCAAAGAAAATACTTATTTTAGGGAGCTCTTGGGATGCACAATATTCTACACAAATATACTCTTTAGTTTATATGTCAGTATTCCCACCTTGACACCTTCTAGATGTGTTTGACTACAACTTGAATTTTTCTCCAGCTCACACAATTATACTAGTTGAGTACAAATGAGTATTATGTATTATTATGTATTAGGCTTTAAGTCATCATAACTTATCAGTTATTATTCATAGTGGTATAATCTAGGATATACATGCTCTAAATAAAAATCAGTTATGTTAAATACTGATTCTTATTTACAGCATTTATATCCCAGGTTTCTCCTGTAATAGATTTTAAGAAATATAGGGTAAAGATTTCCTTTTCAGACCCTACACCAGGGGTCTTCAAACTTGGCCCTTTTATGACTTGTGGACTTCAACTCCCAGAATTCCTCAGCCAGCATACGCTGGCTGAGGAATTCTGGGAGTTGAAGTCCACAAGTCATAAAAGGGCCAAGTTTGAAGACCCCTGCCCTACACTGATTCAACCCTTTAAAGCTTCATCAATCTCCATAATGGATGGCTTGCTCAGACAGGGGGAGTAAACCCCAATAAGGATGTAACAAAAACGTAATGATCAACAACAATGGGAGGAAAAACAATTTCACTGTTCTCCAAAATCAACATTGGCCTGAAAAAGCTAGTCGTATCAGGGTAACCCGAACGGGCAGGCGGAGAACCCGAGTCTGCTTCCTAGCGGATCAGCGTGCCAGAGAGAAAAAAAAAGTTGGCAGTTCGTGCCCTGTAAGGCTTTTTCCTAGAGAGCGCACGCGGGTCCCTTTGCTCTTCACGTGCCGCTGGATTTACGCATACCATTACGGGACACCTCAATCCACGAGGTTTCGGAAGTAGGAAGCAGCTATTGCTGCAGCCATGCCAACGGCCAAGATCAAGCCTCGTCAGGCCCCCACCCACCCACCCCCCCCGGGTTGGATCAAAACTAGGCCACGCCTTCTCAGAGTCTCCTCAACGGCAACAGAAGAGATGGAATCTCTTCCAGGTCGAGCGAACGTTACGCAGTTTAAGAAGAACCGGCACCGACGGAGTAGTTGCCCCAGTGCCAGGGGTCGGCAACCTCGGCTCTTTTATGACTCGTGGACTTCAACTCCCAGAATTCCTGAGCCAGCACAGCTGGCTCAGGAATTCTGGGAGTTGAAGTCCACGAGTCATAAAAGAGCCGAGGTTGCCGACCCCTGCCCCAGTCAAATGAACGCGGAGTCAAAAGACACGCGGCTTTCCTCCGTGGCCGGAGAGAAATCCCGATTTCCCCTCCCGGATCTGTTCCTCCCACCCCACAAAAAAATCCGCGTGTAAACACCGCAAGCACGTGAGCTTGCCCGGACCAATGAAAACCCGCCAGAGGCCGAGGACTTGGGGCGACGAGGGAGAGCCGCTTCTTGGTTCTGCGGCGCGGCCCCGATACCTGCGCGTCCAGGGGCTCCGCTTGTGCCCGGGCCGGCGGCGGAGCAGCAGGGCACAGCTCGTGCGCCGCCAGAGCGCGACGGGGGCGGAGATCATCGGGGCCTAGTCAAAAGGAAGCACCGGCTCTCGTCAGAAGCGGGACGCGCATTGGAGTCCCTCCCCAGATTTTCACAGCTGTGTTCCAGCGTCACGGAAGGGGTGTAACTCTGTTTTGACATCGGTTTCAGAAAGGGGAAGGGTGTTTCAGCAGAACAAGACAGAGAAAAGACAGGGTGAGCGAGAGAGGATCGGCTCTCCCTGACGTTGTTGTTGTTGTTAGTTGTGAAGTCGTCTCCGACCCATCGTGACCCTATGGACAATGTTCCTCCAGGCCTTCCTGTCCTCTACCATCTTCTGGAGTCCATTTAAGCTCACGCCTACAGCTTCAGTGACTCCATCCAGCCACCTCATTCTCTGTCATCCCCTTCTTCTCTTGCCCTCAATCTTTCCCAGCATTAGGCTCTTCTCCAGTGAGTCCTTCCTTCTCATTAGGTGGCCAAAGTACTTGAGTTTTAGCTTCAGGATCTGGCCTTCTAAAGAGCAGTCAGGGTTGATCTCCTCTAGGACTGACCGGTTTGATCGCCTTGCAGTCCAAGGAACTCGCAGGAGTCTTCTCCAGCACCAGAGTTCAAAGGCTTCAATTCTTTGGCGCTCAGCCTTTCTTATGGTCCAACTTTCACAGCCATACATTGCAACTGGGAAGACCATAGCCTTGACTATACGCACTTTTGTTGGCAGGGTGATGTCTCTGCTTTTTAGTGTGCTGTCTAGATTTGCCATTGCTTTCCTCCCAAGGAGCAAGCGTCTTTTAATTTCTTGGCTACAGTCCCCATCTGCAGCCCAGGAAAATAAAATCTGTCACTACCTCAATTTCTTCCCCATCTATTTGCCAGGAATTGAGAGGGCCAGATGCCATGATCTTGGTTTTCTTAATGTTTAGTTTCAACCCAAGTTTTGCACTCTCCTTCTTCACTCGCAACAAGAGGCTCTTTAGTTCCTCTTTACTTTCTGCCATTAGAGTGGTATCATCTGCATATCTTAGGTTGTTGATGTTTCTTCCGGCAATCTTAATTCCAACTTTTGATTCATCTAGCCCTGCCTTTCTCATTATGTGCTCTACATATAAGTTAAATAGGCAAGGCGACAGTATACAGCCTTGCCGGACTCCTTTCCCAATTTTGAACCAATCAGTGGTTCCTTGTCCAGTTCTCACTGTTGCTTCTTGGTCCGCATATAGGTTTCTCAAGAGACAAATAAGATGGTCTGGTACGCCCATCTCTTTAAGGACTTGAAACAAACTGGATACCTATATTGCAGAGGCTAATTTGCAGTGTAGTGGCTTAAGCCATCAGGCTTGAAACCTTGAGACGGTGAGATCTAGTCCTGCCTCAGGCTGAAAGCCAGCTGGGTAGTTCTAGGCTAGTCACTCTTTCAGCCCTAGGCGGCAGGCCGTGGCAAGCACTTCCCCAAAAGGTTGCTAAGAAAACTAGAGACTGGTCCAGTTGAAGGCACGCACACACGCACATTGAAGAGACATAGTGCACGTGGGCCGAGCCGTTTTCTAACAGGTCAGTCTGTGAATTTCAAGGCAGGGAGCCCCTGGTCTCCCGCAAGGAAGCCAATCCTTAAGCATCCTTTAGGTGTACAAATTCCTTGTATCTTTTTGTAGGCTACGCCAACTTGTGTAAGATCGCCACGCATTTAGTCTCGGATCAAACTACAGTAATTGTCCATTTAGGGCTTAGGCCGACTTTTCTGGGTGAGAATAGCTGTCCGGGTCAGCTAGGTCTCATCCTGGTGCTGCAGGAGGGTGTCTTTTAGAAAAGATTCAGAGATCCTCTGCAAGGCTTTCACCTCTGTCTCGGTATTGCTAAGAGGTAAAAATGTTAAAGGACAGCTTTTTCTGACCTTTTACTGGAGATAGCATTTGAGCAGGTGGATAAAACCTGAAACCATGTATCTGAAAAGCTATTACTGAGCTGTGGTGTTTCTCCTGTCCAGATTCAAAATACAGATTTGATTGTATTAATCCATTCGTTTCAAATGTATAGACCCAGTCTTTGCGACCTTTTCTTAAAACATGAGTATGATGTTTGAGCTCAACCAAAATATATTTCCTTTCATTCCAGCCGGAAAAGCTCTTGCTCTTCGACTCAGCAATTATAGAAGCAGAAACCACAGGACTCCCTTGCCTGCTGATCTTATCAAGTTAAAGTCCATAATTGGTTTCTTCACATAAATACACTTAGGTTTAAACTTCAGATTAAAATCTAAAAGAAAAGGAGGCATGCTCAGAACCAGCTTCTAGTGATGTAATCAGTCCACTACATTAAAAGCAAAATGAGGTTATGATATAATGCTTGAAAAGTGATGCAATGGGAAAGGGCTTGTGGCATCTTCGAAGTCCTACATAGCTTGGGACCAGGTTAATTGAAGGATCGTCTTTTCCCTGTCACATCCACATGACCCACCAGAGCAGGAAGGCAGGGAATGCTATGGATCTCCTAAGGAGGTCCAACTAGCAGGACCAAGAAGGGCTTTCTCCATGGTGGCTGCCTCCCTGTGGAACATTGTCCCCACAAAGATAAAATTGGCCCTCACTTTGATACTCTTTTGCAAGGCTCCAAAGATCTGATTTTGCCAATGGGCGTAGGGAACCCAGAATGGGATGGAGTTCATCAAATGGCTCATTTGACTGTTGTCGAAAGGGTGGGTAGGGAAGTTACTCCTTTTTTATTGTTTTTATATTGGGTTTTTATCTTTGTAAGCTTCCTGGAGTCAGAGAGTGAGTTGGGCAACCATATAGCTTTTCTTAAATCTCAAATATTCATTGTGCAAGAGATGATGTAATAAAAATACTGTAATTTAAAATTTTGCTCTGTGCCTTTTTGAACAATGATTTATTTCTACAGTTAAGAAAAACAATTTCAGAAAGATAATCATGAAAATAAATTAGTAACTTGTTAATTAAGTGGCATGAATTGCGTGAATATTGTTTCTGACGTAACTGTTGAAACGTAGCTTGGGTGAAGTAGAAATGAGGGACGTTGAAAGTTGAATTGAGGCAGCTTTTGGAGTCCTGCAAATTTGCTCTTCCCAATCCACTTTTCATGCATGTTTTGTTTCAGATTTTATAAGCCTTTAATTCCTGTCTGCTCTAGAATGAATGATTAGAAATATGGAGTCCTGTATTTGGCATGGCAGTCACTTTCTGCTACTGCTTCAGATCCAGAATTCTGCCAGTAAAGAGCTTTGAATACTGAAATGACTGACGTGCACGTCTGCTTCAAAATACACCATTATATTCAATAGCTTATTTTTTGTAAGTGCACGTAAGACAGCAGGTTTAAGATACTGAGGCAACTGACTTTTATAGGTATAAATTCATTTTATTTAGGCAGCTTTTTACAATTAGTTTTTAATACATTTTTTTCTCTGTAAGCTAACGAATTGTGCTAAAAGCTGGGTTAAAACAGATCTTTAAAAATGATCTAAAATAATGTTTTTAGTAGAGTAGATGGGAAAGGAAAACACAGTGGCTGGAGAAATGGCTATTAACATTCTGAAAATACCTGACAAAATTTGCCAGTTCTTAGCAGAATGAGCATCTCATCCTAATGTACACCAAAACTTTGCTCTTAATTTGTTAACACAGACCGGCCTTGGTGTCTCTCAGATATGACATACCAGTACTATACTTTCCAAGGCATATCACCATTGGAATTACATTTCAACACGTCTTCAGGGCTCAAGATTGTGCAACATTTGTGACACCAAAGCAATGTAAGAAAAATCAAAGGCCTCTCCTGTCATATGTCTTCCAGTGACATGTCACTGTCTCTGGAAAGCCAAGAAGCAAGGCATGAGAGCAGCAGAATCTTTACCTGTAAAGGCCATTTCAGTTGGTGATGAAATCTCATCTTTTGGCAGTGAATACCATTAGTAACTAGACAGATTATCTTCTTTTATGAAAGCAGGAATGCCAATAGAACCAAGTACTATATAGTTTTTGTGAAGTTTCAGAGAATGGACACAGAATACATATAAATTAGGTTTTATCTATTGTCATTATAGAAAAAGCAACACGCTTGGAAATCAAGCTGTCCAACTAGACTGCAGCACCTAAGTAACTTTGGGCTCTGGAATTAAGTAGCATCAGATCTATTTAGTACTTGGATGGGAGACTTCTATGAAATACTAGGACTGTCTGCTGGACTAGGAGCTTGGCGGGGGGAAAACCCTGATTATTATAAAAGTCAAAGGCAAGCTGTTTCCATGTCCTGCCAATTGAGAACCTATTATTTTCAGACCTGATGGGTTACATAAATATGAAACAGGTATCTACAAAGTGTTAGTCTAGAATGGCCCAAAGTCCGTGGACTTGGGGGGGGGAAATCAAGAAAAGGTCTGTGGTTTAAACCTTTGGGTGACACCCAAACAGAGTGTGATTGCTGGATTCTGCAGCAGACAAATCTTTTTTTATGCATTATTTATCTCTTCATTAAAGTAACTTTTATGTTATGTCAGGTCTGAAACTTCCCGTTTGCTAGTTGCTGAATATGGGGTTGCTTTTCTGGGTAGATGTTTATTGTCATAGTGTGAAATCTGACAACAGTAAAGACAGCTTGTTAAGGATTTGATTTAGGTTTCCTGACACTTGGAATAAAGAATTTAAGATACATTTGACAACTGGGCAAAATACAACCTAATTATTATAATATGATTAAGAACTTCCAATGTAGCAGAGAGGGAGAGAGATTTTATTTGGCTCTTTGCAAACTACTATTGACTGAAATTGAAATTCGCTGAAAAATAGCACTCATTGAATAACATTTGTGATAAAAACTTTAACAAAGAACCAATCTGAAATATTGTCACAAAGCATTATAAAGAATGAACTAGTTCACTGAACCAAATATACATACTCCTTTCACACACAGCCTTGCTCATGTTTTATGCAGTGACTATATTTGTGACTGTAAAATATAAATTACATCTTTGTTTGTTCATTTGGGGTTATTAAATTCATATCATCAAATGTAAATCTAAGTGGAATCCAGACCTAGTTTACAAAGTGGATAGATGCTTTTGCAAGGAAGCTTTAGTTGTGGAAAATATCTTTCTAATATCATAATGTGAGAGTGCCAAAAAATAAATAGGTAAATAGGCCACTGTCCGTATTGGTCATGTGTACTTTCACAGATATGAATGATTTAAAAGAAGTGGGAAGGTCAACATCTGAAGTGGACTATCTGAATTAAAAGGTTACTTTGAAAATAGATTCAGTTAAAGGGCATATGAGCAAAAGAAACAAATTCTCTCACAAACAGCTATCTGGATATCACAGTCATGATTATCAACAAAAATGTTCTATCAAAATTCATTATCAAGCAATAAATTTGTTCTCAATTGGGGAACTGGAAAAAATTATTTTTATAGTACGGGTAAGCTTAATAATATACACATTATTAGACTTGCAGGATAAGTGATTTTATTTCTTGGTAAAAGCAGTTATTTACAATACCACCTGAGGCAGGCATGTCAAACTCACGACGTCATGTGACATCGCGCAACGTATTGGGACTTTTTCTCCATTGCCAGCAATGGGGTGGGCACAGTTTCGGTGTGATGCATCCGGCCCACGGGCCGGCAGTTTGACATGCCTGATCTGAGGTTTCCCATCTGAGGTGGGATTAGCTATGACATGATTATTAAAAGCTTAAACATATACAGATGTTCATAAATTATATTCTTGTTGACTAATTTGCATATGTTATGGCTGGCAATTTGGCAAGACATCCAGCAACTTTAGCTATCCTTAAATAGCCCAGTAATGCTCATTTGTAACATAGAGAAGAGAACCTGTGGCCTATCTGATATTCCAAATATTCTTTGTAATTTACCATTCAAGGTTGAGGCTGCTAGAAACTATAGTTAACATAGGGAGAAGTTTCTCTTTACAATAAAAATGTTAATTGCTATTGTTTTAACAGGGTAAACCAGAATTATGTCTGTAGTCTGGAATTCTGCAGGCCTATATTAAAAAGTCAGTAATGACTGATAGTTCTTTGAACGGTGATGACTAAAAATATTTCAGCAATAACCTGCCTCCAGGTAAACTAAGGCCATCTCCAACACTGGAAGTTTTTAAGAGACTGGACATCCATTTGTCCAAAACGGTATAGGGTTTCTTGCCTGAGCAGGGGGTTGGACTAGATGACCTCCAAGGTCCCTTCCAACTTTATTATTATTATTAACCCTTGGACTCTTGCCAGGCTAATTCTCATGGAATTATTTCAGTGTTTACTTGAATATGTAGCACAACAGAATCAAACACACTACAGATAGTCCTCAACTTACAACAGTTCATTTAGTGACAGTTCAAAGTTACAACGTCACTGAAAAACGTGACTTATGACCATTTTTCACACTTACGACCATGGCAGCATCCTCATGGTCACATTACCAAAATTTGGATGCTTGGCAACTGGCTCATATTTATGACAGTTGCAGTGTCCCCAGATCATGTGAACAGCTTTTGCGACCTTCTGACAAAGCCAATGGGGAAGCCAGATTCACTTAACAACCAGGTTATTAACTTAACAGCTGCAATGTTTCACTTAACAACTGTGGCAATAAAAGTCGTAAAATGGGGCAAAACTCACTTAACAAATGTCTTACTTAGCAACATAAATGTTGGGCTCAATTTTGGCTTTAAGTCAAGGACTACCTGTATTCTCTATACCAGGGGTCCCCAAACCCCGGTCTGTGGACCAGTAGTGGCCTGTGGCATGCCAGCAACTGGTCCTCACAAACAAGCAAAGCCCCATCCGCAGGATGCAGGCAGCACACCAAACCACGCACTCTCTGGTCCATGGAAAAACCTTTCTCCACGGAACCAGTCCCTGGTGCCCAAAAGGTCGGGGACCTCTGCTCTATACAACAAGCAATTCATTCAACTCTTCTGACAATTGCTTGGATATAGTCATCCACAGGACATGATAAAGGGAGGGAGGCCAATGACAATGCACGTGTCGTGATGTTACAACACTACTTTCCTGTATCCGACATTATGACACAACTGTGTAATTGCCTCTTTTGTCTGACGTGCACATGTCATTTTGACATCACCATGGCTCTCTTAAAATGCTACTGTATCAGTGGATGTTTACGCCGAATGTTTTTCATCTCCCTCTACCCCAAAAATTTCTGTCCTAGCAATTATTATTTAGGATTGGCCAAATAGGATGAAAAACCTCTACTCCTTGAGCATGGAAACAAAAATCCTTACTTTAACTCAGAATTGACAATGATCAAAGATAGCACAAAAGTCAATTCCAATTGGAGCAATATATAGAAATAAAAGATGGGGGGGGATTAATGTTTTGTGTACATCCTTGCTTACTCTTTCAATCTCGTTCAAGCCCTCCCCTTGCTTATAACTAAACGCTTAAAAGGAGCACATAAAACACTCTAAATTAGCAAGCACAATTTGGGCTTTTTATTGGTCTCTTACTCTCTCATCACCCCCATTATTCTGTGGTATATAGGTTGAAAATCTGTATTGGTGTGATTGCATTGTGTTTACATACAGGCTTAAAAAGCCCCAATGATTGTCCTGCACTGCTCTCCACGGGTGGCCCCGATTTCTCTCCCATTGCAGCTGAATTAGTGCTCCAGTCATCATACCCTGCAGATGTAACTTGTATTGGCATGCTGAGTGAATTAAGTCAATTAAGACACAGCTGGTAACTGGGATGCTTATGCTGTACCACCACTATTCTAGCATTCTGGTTTATACCACATTCATTAATATCCTAAGGAGGACCTGGGGGAGAGGGGGGGGCGGCAGAGGTTCACTGAACGGTTACAAATATCAATGTGTTCAAAGCAACTCTAAGCTTGAATGAAAGGCATCTAGGCCATCAAGCCCAATATTAAGGTTCTCATGGATAAGAGTTCCCAAACACACTAACAAAGCCCTTGCCACCATGCAAGATAGTCCAGGCTTTCTCGTGCACTTCGCAAAGTTCATTCAAGTGTTCTGGACTGGGTTTGCTGTTGCTGAGTACCACCTTTTGCAGACTGGATTTGAGACTGAGAGGCAGGCACTAAGAAAACAGAGTCTGCGGTCAGATAGTAGCTAAGGGACCATCCAAAGCGAAACTCAGAACGTCCATCATGTTCCTCTCTATAAGTACTGTACGGAGAAGTTCACAAAAAAAAGTCTTTGGATCAAAGCTATTAGAAGCAGAACAGCAATGATATCAGATTTAATATACAGTAGTAGAGTAGCAAAAAGGAGCACGAAGAACTATCAGCTCTTAATGTATTTGGAGTGCCTGGGATTGGGGCCTTTTTTTTCTTTCTTTCTTTCTTTCTTTCTTTCTTTCTTTTTTTTTTGGGGGGGGGGAAGACATTTGATTTAGAAGCCATAGTTTGGAAAGGTATTTTTAGAAAGCTGGAATTTATAACTCTATTTTCCCTCCCTTTCATGGATTCACATTCTTGCCACTGTATCCACACAGTGCAGGCATTGAGTTTGACTGTCCATGTTATTTTTTTAAAAAAATATATTATTATTTCCTTCTACGTAGCTCCTACTGGTCCCTCACTAAATCTCAGAGTATCCAAAGCTCACAAGCAAACTAAAAGATGTGCAAGATCATTGATGAAAATGTGACTGAGTGGAAATAGCAGGAAACATAAGAGATTTCCTTTAGGCAACCCAGTGAAAGTGACTGTAGCGAAAAAAGAAAAAAAAATCTTCTCCCCTTGCGTATGGCATTGCAAAATTTGCTAAGCTGTCAAGATTCCCAGGAATGAGACCGTGCCCCTGCCATGCAGGAAGTAGAGCTATAAGCCTCGGCAAATTATTTGCATATTTCCATGCAGGCTATAAAATAACTTCTTTCCTTCACACCGAAGGAGTCATCTTGAGTTTTTGTTTCGTTTTGTTCAATTGACTCACTATTTGTGCCAACATAAAAGCAGGAGAGCAGAGATCCTTAGAAAAAGAAAGGCTCTTCTGCAGAACTGCCCTCCAACCTTCTTTGTAATCCACCAAAACAATGTCAGCTGAGGTCCCAACTGCCACCATCACCAGACTATAGACAGTGTTCAGCGTGACAGTGGCGGTTTTTTCTGTACAGTATCTCATCGAGCAAGGAGAGTCATGCTGAGTCTCTTCGATCAGAACTTCCAGGGAGATGCTTGCTTCACAACAAATGTGCTTTGCACAGGAGATCCTCCGCAACAGTTGGGAAAGAAGTAAGGGACACATCACATGTTACCGATCAAGTCTTCTCAGAGAAAAGGATTCATACCGCTTTGCGAAGCTAATGGTGGTGGGATCGAGCCAGAGAGTGGTAGGAGAGGTTGAGGCAAGTTGCTAGGTAGCTCTGGGAAAGGCCCTGCTCCAGCCTGAGGGAAGGCACTCACAGAGGCTGGGAGAGTCATTGTTGAGGGGATGCTACTGAGTGGAAGAGGGAGAGAAGCGCTGTAGGTCATAGAGTTCATTGGCATCCCCACAGGAACACCAGGCACTGGGGAGTTGGTCCGCATCTGATTGAGAGTTGGTTTGGGCTGATCAACATTAAACGGATTGGTAGGCGAAGGGGCACTGAGTCCTAGGGGGAAAAAAGAGAGAAAAACATGAGTCATCTTGATTTCAGTTACTGTGAGACATTGAGGAAGTTTTTTTATTTATTTATTTTTATTTTAATTCCATTTATATCCCGCCCTTCTCCGAAGACTCAGGGCGGCTTACAAGCTTAGCAGTAGCCTTCATTCTATGTATATGCCTGCTTGTTAGGGCTTTCACACACACACACACACCCCAAGCGGCATTATTACAAAGTCAGCTTAATTGCCCCCAACAATCTGGGTCCTCATTTTACCTACCTCGGAAGGATGGAAGGCTGAGTCAACCTTGAGCCTGGTGGGACGCGAACCTGCACTAATTGCAGGCAGCTGGTGTTACTTAAGGAGGCATTAGCCCACTGCTCCACCAAGTTAATCCCTGTCCCCACCATCAAGGGATTCGGCAAAAGAAACCGACAGGTTCCAAAGAAAGCCCACCATTTTCTTTATTGTCAAATAAGAAATATGTGAAAAGGCATCTCATCAGTATTTCTGAAGAGCAATATTTTCCCACAGGTTCCAAGGCTATTTGGTTTCAAGAATTGAAAAACGGGCTCAACCAAAAGCAGAAACATTATTTCATCCAAAGGCAAATATAGGTATTCTGAATTTTGGGGAAAGCATTGAAACCTATGAAGAAATGAGCTCAGTGGAAAGGGGAACAAAGAAGAAAGGCATGGCAGGACATAGATACAGGATTGAGTCCCACAAAATTACTGCAAACAAGAGTTTATAGGGTTCCTGTACACAATCCCATGTTGTTGTTCCTGCCTATGCAACCTACCTGCCAGAAATGGATTTCGTGACTTCACGCTCTGGGGGACTGTAACCAAGGAGTCCAAGTTAACCAAGGAAGAGGCATTGGGGCCAAGAAAGGTCTCTGGTGTTTTGCTGTCCTTCTTTGAATCAGGTAAAGAATCTCCTAAACTTGCAATATCAAAAATATCTTTATTTTGAATTCCATTCTCCGTGGTGCTTGGAATAAGGTCACCAAATAGATCCACATCTACCAGTGAGAAATAGAGAGAAGAGATTTTATTGTATTCACATGATCCCATTGCTTGTTCCTCACTTCCTTTTGGTTCTTCATTATTTTTTATATATTTAACCATTTCTGAAATAGATGGTTTCAAAATATTTGCTTAATATATTTACTGATGCTATAGAATTTTCTTCAATCACCATGCCAGGATATTCCCAGTTAATAAAACAATTTAACCAAGTGGCAAAACCAGAATTTAATACAGAAAATCCAGCAATTATAATAATCAATACTAACAGTAATTGCGGAAGTATGCTTGAAGTCTTCTGACCTATGGTAGAAATTCTTGAAAATTGTTCTTACAAAAATGTAGGGCAGCTAAGGAAAATAAATTGTGAGCTACTGTTGATAAACACTAAGTAGATCTTGCACTCCTTTAACAAAAAACTAATGTTCTGTCTTGGCAAAATTGCACTTGTCAAAGTGACATTATCAGAATTATTTTGTTATAGAAATTGTCCATTTGACTTCTATCACATTGTTCCCAGTGTTGGCAAAACAATTCATCACCGCTATCCATTTAAGGAAGAAATCTAGGCTTCAGCAAGCAATATTGTGTAACATAAATGTGAAGAGGGCTGAGAATAATAAACTTGAAATAGTACAGTTTTATGATTTTTAAGCTACATCAGTTAAAACTTACAATTACCACTCTCCTGTGTCCAATGAGTTCAAATAAAACTGGTTTTGGAATAATCAGAAATCCATCCAATAATTCAGGATTTAATGGAAATATTACTACTGGGATATTTATATACTTGGCATAAATCAATTCTATTCTTAACTGATTCTGTAAAATGTTATCCTGTATTATCACTCTCTGTCCAAAATCAAAGTTAACTATTTGGCTTGAGCACACAAATATAAGCACCTGGGCAAAGTCCCTTTTGCTACCTTTCTTAAAATATATAATTTTTTAAATATAAAATGAGTATAATCAGCAAAAAGAATAAGAACACCACCCACGCACACTTGGAGACATGATAATTAATTTGTATTCTATATCTATTTGAGTTATATATTAAATGGAAACTGGAAAATAGTCGGGTCTCTTCTCATATTGAAATAGTTCCAGTTAGTACTTTTATTTAAACAGCCCTTCTATTTCTCTTTTGCAGAATTTACATTAAGTTCAGGCAACGTATGTGGTAAGAGTCTTTAAAAAAAAATAGAAGCAGTTCTCTTACACTAGGAAACAGATGCACCAAACTTGATCAAAATAATTTGAGAATGTAATTTAGGAAAAAGAAACAGAAGGAGCCGAGCGGAATGCCATCTGGCTCAAACTACGGTATCTTTTAATGCCACTCCATAGAAGGTAATCTACATTTTTTTTTCATATGGATTGTATTTATTACTGGACTCTGGCCACTTCTTTTCATTTGGGGAGGTCCTCAGGTCATTCCGTTCTAAAGCATTTGCCAAAATGGCTAACATAGCACAGCAACATATAAAGACCGATCTACTATCCAAATTTTTATAAATACTGAAGCCTGCCTGTTATGTACTGGGCTTGTGGTGTTACACCACGTGCGTTGCTGGAGCGGCTAATGGCTCCCCAGTACCCCAGACTAGCTTTCTCCTGCCCTGCAATTGGCTAGCGCCCCAGGCAGCAAGAGTGGGTTCAAACCTATTGGCTGCCGCCTAAGGGCTAGACTATATATTGTGGCTGGTTGCAGCCCAAGCTTCAGTACAGTTCTAGCAAGAATAAAGAATGAGTTATCTTGTACTCAGCCTCGTGTCTTCCTTCCTGCACCAAAGAGCTCACGACACTGCCCATCAATTTCCTACAATAATTAATTAAATAATCTGTTATTACCGACGGCCTAAAAAACAGGGTTGCTTGATAGGAAGAGGAATTTGCCTGACTGTTATCTCCAAATAAGGGGCAGAACAGTTCAGAAGTCATCTCGTTTCCCTTTGTACAAGGAATAGCAGCTTGGCAATATATCGCCGTCTTCTTTACCCTTCTCCCTTTGGAGAGAGGCTTGTTTCATAGGGTATTAAAAAGGACTGCAAGCTGAGAAGAAACCCTTCCCAAAGGGGCAGCCAGAAGCCCCATGCTCTAAGCAGCAATGAGATTCCATTCGTGCCGATCCAACGTTGAGAGCTTTTAAAAAGCTTTTTGCAGGATGAAGGGAATCGGAGGTGCACATGAAGGAAGATAAGAGCTAAACTAGTTCTAGTGCAGGGCTTTTCAACTTTTTCACCCATTGTACCACTTTTACGATAGGGGCAACCCCCTGTCCGCTGGGTGGTTGCAGCAGGTTTTGATCACTTCACATAACGCTGGGACACTGTGACCGTCATAAATATGAATCGGTTGCCAAGCATCTGAATGTAAATCACAAGACCCTGGAGATGCTGCAACATTCCAGCTGATTGGCGCTTCTTCTGGGCTCAGCAGAAGCACCAGGATCAGCGCTGAGCTCCAGCTGGAGCCTGGCGCTGATCCTGGTGCTTCCGCTGAGCCCTGACGGCCCCAAAGCGCTGATCCTGGAGCTTCCGCTGAGCCCTGACAGCCCTGCAGCTCCAGCCATCTCTTGCTAAGGCTTGTGTGGTACTGCCACCGGTTCAGCTCATTCCCCTCCCCTGCTACTTTTCTAGGATGGTCGCATACCACCTGCCAGGTGCAAATGTACCACAGGTGGTACCCGTACCACTGGTTGAAAAGCCCTGTTCTAGTGCAGCCATGTCAAACTCACAACATCACTTGACTTTTTCCCCATTGCCAGCAATGGGGCGGGCGCGGTTTCGGTGTGACGCATCCAGCTCGCAGGCCGGCAGTTTGACATGCCTGTTCTAGGGGGAGAAGTGTAACAGAAGACTGATTCCTGCATGGAAAGTACTTCTCTGAGTATGGAGATATCTTGTGAAATAAAAACTAGAATGGAACTGCTTCTGGTTGTGACACCATCCTCCTTCTCTGACCTTAAAGATCGTAAGAAGGACTGGACCTGTTTAAATGAAAGACCCCAGAAAATTCCAGGGGTCCAAACCAAACTGGGAAGGTAAAAAACAACATCAAAGAAGAATGTGTACATAAAACGCTTCCCTATTTCTGCTAGGACAAGTGTCCATGTAATAGTTGGTTTTAGCTTTTCATTGTCAGCAAGGTCTGTCAAAATTTTGAGATCAATATGTGCAGGAAGAATCAGCATCCACGGTTATTTTTGCCCATCACATTTTTTTCTCCATGAATACATATGATCGGCCTTCTTTTTTCCAGATGTTGCACTTTACAGCTCCTATCAGGTTGGTCCAATGGCCGTGTTGCCTGGGATTAATAGGCATTGTTTCCAAGGAAAGACATAATTTGGAGAAGGCTACATTAGAGCTTTGCTTACCTACAGAGCTGTTGGCTTTCACAGATGATGGAGCCTGAGAACTTTCATGTTCTGGTAGGTTTACAGATTCAGGTAATTTTGCAAATAAGTCAAATGTACTATTGTCTATAGAGAGGTAAAGACAGAAAAAAAATCTATTCAGTTAACAGTCCCTCTCTTACTTCTCTCTCTTTCTCTCTCTCTCTCTTCCTAATATTTTCCAGTCCACTTTTTCAGATTAACCCAGTGCTGATCCCTTGGTTTTGATACGAATAAACCAATTGTTTGTTGCCCAAGCCTGATATTGTGGGCTGAAAGACAGACCAAAAGTCACCCAACTGGATTTCATGCTTAAGGGAAGACTAGAACTCATGGCGTCTTGATTTCTAGCCTTGTGCCTTAACCACTAGACCAAGCTGGCTCTCTATGCTTTGTTCAATCTCAGTACCATTGAGAAAGAATGGAAGCTAAGGGAAAGCAGGAACACTGTTATTTACAGTAGGCTTGTGGTGGCTCAGTGGGTTAGGACGCTGAGCTTGTCTATCAGAAAGTCGGCAGTTTGGCGGGTCAAATCCCGAGTGCCGCATAACAGAGTGAGCGCCTGTTACTCGTCCCAGCTTCTGCCAACCTAGCAGTTCGAAAGCACGTAAAAATGCAAGTAGAAAAATAGGGACCACTACGGTGGGAAGGTAACAGCGTTCCATGCGCCTTTGGCGTCTAGTCATGCCGGCCACATGACCACGGAGATGTCCTCGGAGAAGCGCTGGCTCTTCGGCTTTGAAACGGAGATGAGCACCGGCCCCTAGAGTCGGAAATGACTAGCACACATGTGCTACCTTTACCTTTACCCTTCACACACTATGCAAAAGAAATTAAGGCAGGGACAGATTTACTGTCCAGTACTCCACTAAAAGGCCTAGGGTAAAAAAAGAGATATATTTCTCCTCTTCCTCCGCTACCAGTTTGTAATCAGTTTGTTGAATCTGGTTGAATCTTAACTGCAGAAGTGAGAGTGAGACCGTGAATGGAATCTCTTGTTTTACAGTTGCTTCAAGACCTAGACATCCATACAGTAAAAAGGAAGCAGCGAAAGAAGCTTGTTTAATCTTATATGACGCTCAACTGTTCATCTGTTTCTGAAGACAGCTAAAAGGGTATCTAGGTATCTTTCATTTTATTCACAGTAGGGAAGGTCACACAACTTGCTTCTTAGGAACTCAACTGGGACATTCGCACGTTCCTCTTGCAAAGCAGTCAAACACTTTACGTGGCTCACATAAAGCAGGAGAGAAATTATGGCCAGCAGTTATGAAGTTAGGGGAAAGGATACTATTAATCCATCACATTCAGCAGTCTCAAAACTTGCAGGTGATTTTTTAAAAAAAAAATCATTTGATTTATATTTTTTGTACAGGAAGGAGCTCAAGGTGGCACAAGTAGTGTTCCCCCATCCTATTTTTTCCCCGTGACATCGCTATAAGGTAGACTAGGATAGAATGACTGCTCAAAATTGCCCACCGAAGAGGGCATGGAGAAGAAGGAAAGGATGAAGAGCTGCCAGCAGAAGCACATTCAGACTGGTAAGATTTGCTTACTATTGCTGATACAATATAAGCATGCCTGACCTATATGGCATTGGTTTCTTAGCTTGATCTACCTTGATGTTCTGGCACATGGCTGAGGGTGCACTAGAACTTGTGCCTCCCCATTCCTTGTCCAACCCCTCAACCATCTCATCATATTGGCTCTCTTACCAGGGGCAGAGGAATTATCAACAGAACCTCCCCAAGGATCAGCGGCAGAAGTGGCATTTGCAGAGAGTGGAACAGGTGGTGACTGTTTTCCCCAGGGGTCTGACGATGAGACACCTGAAGGCAATGATTTTATCCCCCATGGATCAGAGGCAGAAGAGACAGGAGGAAGATTCCAGGGGCTGGAAGAAGCTTGACGGGCAGAAGAGTGAGTCAGAGGATCTTCCAAAGGCAATGGCACCCACGGGTCTGCAGCAGGACCCCAGGATGTCCCTGTTGATTCTACAGAAGATTTGGCATCTGAAAGGAACAAGCAGATAGAAGAGAGCCTATCAACATGGAATCTGATATGCCCAAGAAATAGGGAATGAATCAGCTAAGAAGCAGATAACTTGATGAAGTCAGAATTGAATAAATGAGTAAGATCAACCTTAGAGATGCCATCTGAGGAAAGAAACCTTAGCTGGCTCATTCTGTGAGCTTTAACTGATCAAATCTTCGTATACAGTATATGTATGCTAAAGGAAGAAAGAAATGTCTGGATGCTATATATCAGTCCAACAGAAATAATCTTAGGGGAAAATTCATTTAAGCTGTAAATAGAGGCAGACAGGTTTATGTTTCTTTTAAGATCATAGTTGCTACTCAAGAATCTTTTACTAAGGTGTTTAAAGGTACTTCCATAATGACTCATTTTTAAATAAAGATTTTTAAAGCTCTAATCTGTATTTATTTATATAAATGTACATAAAATTACAAAATGTATATAAAACTACAAAAATGAATTGAAATATTTTTATTACCCAACAGATACCACTACTTAAGGTAGAATCACACAATAGCAGACAATGGTTTAACATTGACCCCTGTTGCCCAACAGGAAGAATGGAATGGAAAGAAAAGAGAAAGAAGAGAACAGGTTCAAAACTTCTTACTATTATGGTCCCAAGAACTGGACAAGGATAAAGCTGGAGGAGAGAAGTCTGTGTCAACAGATCGAACAGTGCCCCCACCTGGAATATCCCACGGGTCAGCAGAAGTATGGGTAGTGCTGACTGGTGCTGGTCCAAAAATCTCTGCCAGCTCCAACACAGAAGACTTGAAAGATACAAATACCATATATTAGAGCTTGTAGTTCTATAGTTCCTATAGAGCAGAAACAATTATGAAGAATTCAACATACAGCCAGAATATAGCCATGTTTGAAAAGTATGAAAGAAATCAAATGCATCTCTTTGCCCTCTCAGGCATGGTGCTGACATTCCATGGCTCTTAAAGTGCATATTCTGATGGGTATGGATTGCCCCAGAATCAGCTCTCCACCCATATGATCTCACGGTGTCATCTGTGTTCACAGGTGGATGGTAGGGAATCATTAGATAAATGCACAAAACATGAGCATTAAACTTATGAGCATTGACCAAATGCCATTCTGTGCCTTCCTCTAATACAAAGAACTGACTGGTTCATTCTCAGCCTTGTGAGGTTGATCACAATGAGCTAGATTCACACTGCTCTCAAGTTCCTGTGGAATAGAAATGATGGTGACATTAACATGCCTGAACAATGGGTGTTTCTGGAAATAACATTCTGCAGGGAATCACTTGCTGAATAAGCTATGGAATATGAGAATAGTTTACGCTTATCGGAGGCTGGAAACTGCCAGGCTGAGTATGAACAATAGGCCTGGATCTAGAATAGATACACCTGTAGAGAGGAAAACTGTCTGATAATTCACCTTAACAATATTGGAGGTAGAAACAAACATTCACCTGCCATATATTTGGTATTTGGTATTTTATTCTGCCAATACAGTAGATGTGGATTAAAAAAGGAAGTAAAATAACATGAAATACCAATGAAACAAAAAGCATGAAACATAAGAGATTTCCTCAGGCTACTGTATAACCATCCTCGCTTCCAAAAATTTCCATTGAGGCTTTATTGTTTGCCTTTCTAAAAGTTCTTTGGGGTCAAGTCCAGTTATTCTATAAAATCACAGCGGCAGGGATAAATAAAACCAGTTTCGTAAAGTTTTGTAGAATTATGGGCTTAGAGTCTGCAAAATTTGTGGCATGACAGAATGCAGCATCAAAGTCAATATTTGCTCATCCCGTTTGCCCAATGAGGATATCAGCCAAAATCACCATCAATAATTTCAGTTCCAAGCTACAGTGTTTGCAGTTCCATGTAGAGATAACACATGAGGTGTATACATTTGCATACTTCAAAGCTGGCATTACAGCATGCCTGCAATTGGTTTTTCATACCTGTGTTTTCTTTGCCTTATCATCTTCTTCAACTTCCTCATCACCCAGGTTACTTTCTTCCAGGGCCTTTTGTAGTAATGAATTTTCTCCTTTCCATGCCCTAACTTCCTGCAATCAGAATGAACACATGCCTGAGCCAAGTACCAGAAAGTGGAATGATTATCTCCTAAAGGCAACAGTCATCATTCAGATATTACCCACGTGCATTCGTAACAGCAATCACTTTTTTTAGTTTTCAAATAGAATCCAACTTAAGATACTCCTTGATAAGGTTAGTCTTTAGAACCATGAAAATTAAAGCTATTAATTGGGAAAGTATCAGAAGGCAGAAGAAAATGGACACAGCAGGGAGTGATGATAGGAAGAGGTCTAGAATTCTCTCACCTAAACATGTCACAAATTCTATAATTGTAGCAATCTTATGCACACTTTTGGGGCAATAATTTCCACTGAGCTTGGCAATGTGACTTACTGTCAGGCAAGTAAGTTCAGGAGTGCATTTGATTAGGAAAAGAAACATGCTTGTACTTTTTCACTTTGCTCTGATGATCAGATTTTAAATTTGACCAATCCCAATGTTTAATATTTTTGTCATTAGGAGTTAGGACCCATAACACCCAATCTTGGGTTCTGGGGCTCTGACATTTCTCATTCTTGATTTGATTCATATTTATAAAGGCCAACAACCTTTGTAACCTTAACAATTTCAGAATTTCAGCAAATAAATGAGATTCCAAAGCTTTTGGCAAGTGGGCAGTGTGTAGAATTTCTAGACCACTGGGGACAGAACAGCACTGTGCCAGGAAGACAATGTGAAGGTAACAGAAAGCTGCCCCATTTGAAGAGATGCAAGTTCAAGAAGAGGAAAGGTAAAGTGCCCTTTCACCACGGGGGCTTGGGGTACCTTCTCATGCTCTTGTTTGCTCAGGGTAAGCGCTATCTGTAATTGCAAATCTTCATCTGTGCTGGAGACTGGAGGAAGTGGCTGCTGATAACGAAGGAGAATTGGGTAAAAGTTTGCTCAGAATTCTCTGCTCAATCATTTGTTCTGGGTAAACAATCCACCACCAACCCCTTTTCCCCTTTGTGGACATATACCAAGTTGGTATTGAATTAATCAATGTTTGTTCATTTCAGTATTGAACTAGGCAGCTTAACTGCTCTTTTAGCCTTCTCTGCACTGGTGCACTCCAGAAGTGTTGGATACAACTTGACTAATGCCCATCCACAGCTACAAGAATCGATCCAACACATCTGGTAAGTATCAGATTGGCTGATCTGTTTTTTTTCCATCAAGTTTGAAGTTTATTCACTGACATCACCACTTCTATTATCAGGATTCTATTTTATTAGGGTTCAGCTGAAGTTACAGGTAGTCATCAATTTAAAGCCACAATTGAGCCCAACATTTCTGTTGCTAAGTGAGATAATTGTTAAGTAGGTTTTGCCCCATTTTACAACTCTTCTTGCCACAGTTGCTAAGTGAATCACTGCAGTTGTTAAGTTAGTAACACGGTTGTTAAATGAATATGGCTTCCCTATTACGTTTGCTTGTCAGATCACAAAAGGTGATCACATGACCCTGGGACACTGCAACCATCATAAATATATGCCGGTTGCCAAGCATCCAAATTTTGATTACGTGACCAGGGGGATGCTGCAATGGTTGTAAGTGTGAAAAACAGTCATAACTCACTTTTTTCAGTGCCGTTGTAACTTTAAAAGGAAACTAAGTGAACTGTTGTAAGTCGAGGACTATCTGTAATTCCTCTCATCCTAGATGTCAGCCTAGTACCGGCAACTCAGCCCATATCTATGTATAATCTTCCACAACAGTATTTTTGTCTGATGTGTAAAAGACTAGGGGTCTCAGACTTCACACTAAGTACAGCAATAAAAATTGGCCCTCCAGGAATTCAATTTCACTTTCAGTAACTGTAGAGGCTTTGCAGATTTGATATGGCTACTTACTTTCATTGCTTAATTGCAGAATAATCGTAACAGATAACCGATCTGTTTACTGCAGAATACAAGAATCATGTGATAGATATAGAAACAGACACTTTATGGCTTCAGTTTCTAGGCTTTTTCTTCCAGCCCTTTTAAGCCAATTGACTTCTGATCAATTATTTTCCTGGCTTGAGCACTGGAATCACTTATGCCAAAAGAATCAGAAGGCTCACAGTCTATGGAACTCTATCTAGACCAGGGGTGTCAAACTCAATTTCATTGAGGGCCGCATCAGCATTGCGGTTGCCCTCAGGGGGCCGGGTGGGCGTGGCTAGAGTGCGTATGGCCTACTGGGTGGGCGTGGCCAGCTCTACATCGTTCGCATCAAGGGTGCCTATGGGGCCTGGGCAGGAGTGGGACAGATCTGAGGGTCTCTGGCAGAAGGAGGGTCTCTGGGCCAGGGCCAAGGCACTGGGGGCCGTTCCCTCACTCTTTCCAGGATGGCTTCGCGGGCCACATGAAACCACTTCGCGGGCCGGATCCGGCCCCCGGGCCTTGTGTTTGACATGTCTGATCTAGACAATCCACTTCCTCCAAAAGTGCTTGCAATGCTATCGATGTTATTTCAAATACGTCTATGCCGCTTTTCGATTCAAAATTCCCAGAAATTTCAAATCAGAAAAAATGGAGACAGTTCACAAAGATTCTTCTTGTGGAGGAGGTAATACGGCCTTCCAGGAGTGTATATATTCTTCTGCAGTTGAAAAACTAAGACTCCAGCCAAGCAGGTTGGCCAGTCTCTCATGACCTGCCAACAGCCAAGAATGACAAGGATTGAGGGAACAACTTTTACTTCTGCTCCAGAATTTTCTCAGGTGCTTTGTCTTCTGGGGAAATCAACAAAAGCTGATCCAAGCAACCCTGCATAGCAGTATTTGGGCAGTCAACCAGTCTGGACACCAGGTGGCACCTGAGCCAGATTTAGGTAACCTACAGGGCATCCCAGTCATGTCAGCAACTAAATGTTTTGAAAAGAAGTCACCAGGGCTCACAGATAAAAGGTCGCATGGGTGATATCCCCACATGACAGCAGAGACATCTGTGTATTCCCCATAAAGTCAAAAAACTTTCTTGTCCTATTAGGCCAGTGTTACAAGCCTCATATGAAGAAATGTTCCTATTAAAATCTATAAACGTGAAATAAAAAAAGCAAAAAATTGTAAGATAGGTGCTGTGGCATTATTGTACTTGGCGACTTTCTACGTATTTGTGGTGCATGTAGATTTGGGGTGGGGGAGGGAGTTGCTGCAGCTTGTAGCAATGTGGCTGGCTTGCCAAGCTAATGTAATCCGAGAGCTTGCTTTGCTGGCTGCTATGACCTCACTGTCCTTTCTCAAGCTTGAAGTTTATCAGATGTTGTTCTAAAACTCAGTTGCCTGCAACAAAGCCAAACAGCAAGCAAACAGACTTTGGCACTAGTAGGCACAATCTGCTTTGTCCTTAACTTTAGACAAGGCATTGTCATGCTGTTGCCATAAAAGAACAAACACAGATTGTGCCCATTCATTCCAAAGAAATGGTATTGTCACCCACCCTCATTAACCTTATTTTCCGAAGTTATTGCTAATTGCTAGCATTCGCGTAAATGTTTAATGCACAAAAGGCTGCCTGATTCTTGCATCCTTCTAAAGAAAAATGTTTGGCTTTGGCTTAGCATGACATTTGAACCAGCCTTTTTATTTCAGAAACTATTATTTGTGAGTTGGCATTATGTGTCTGATACAACAAACTATTTTAAACCAGGATTTGGTGAACTATGTCAGTCTGCCAAGATTTTTGACCCAATGTAGTTTTATTCTTTCTCAGGCAATTAGCTGAAGGTAACACAAAGTTAGTCCATGCAGAACACAGCTCAGTTGCATTAAAAGGTAAGGTTGGGAGACAAATGGGAATATTTATCCAGGGGCTACATATTTGGTACTTGTATGTCTGCAACAGTTACAAGCTAAAATCACCATCTTTTGTAATGAGATTCATCTGTCTGGCTTCCCATTACTGCACAAATCATTCCTGTTCCCTCTTCCTTCTATTATGTTGCCTGCTAGCCTCCTTGAGGTATAGCTCTCTGTGTCTTCCAACTGAGGCTATAAGAAAACAATTTATACAAATGTTCCCCCGCACATGCGTGCTAGTCGTTTCCAACTTTAGGGGTCGGTGCTCATCTCCGTTTCAAAGCCGAAGAGCCAGCGCTTGTCCGAGGACGTCTCCGTGGTCATGTGGCCGGCATGACTAGACGCCAAAGGCGCACAGAACGCTGTTACCTTCCCACCGTAGTGGTCCCTATTTTTCTACTTGCATTTTTACGTGCTTTCGAACTGCTAGGTGGGCAGAAGCTGGGACGAGTAACAGGTGCTCACTCTGTTACGCGGCACTCGGGATTCAACCCGCCAAACTGCTGACCTTCTGATTGACAAGCTCAGCGTCCTAATCCACTGAGCCACTGCGTCCCTTATGTACAACTACCCTTACTCAAATATTCTATAAATCAGATGAGGGGTTACAGCCCCAGTTTCTCTGGCTTATGGATTCAAAAGACATCAAACAAAAGTGCAACCACTTCAGCCACCACCAGGGCCCCTCACATCACATTTAATGACACAGCAACTAAATACTGATCCTCAGAGTGGATGCTATCATGTGTTGCTGAAGATCACTAGAATTTGACATTGCCAGACTACCCAACAGCAGGAAATTCATTAAAATCTTATTCATGGAACTCTGCCTTATTAGGAATATCTGAACCTGGCTTAGGCCACAAGTCCCTCTATTGCCCACACTAAGCAGCAGCCACTGCCTAAAATTTCTATCTTTTCTGAGCATTGAACTGGCTTCTGCTGAGTGGCTTTGGTCCAATCACTCTCTCTCAGCCCAATCCACCTCACAGGGTTGATGTTAAGGAAAAAATAGGAGGAGGATGGAGTATTGTGTGTGTTTGCCAACCTGAATTACTTATAAAATAATAAAGGTGGGATACGAAGTAAGGGAGGGAGGGAGGGAGAGAGAAAGAAAGAAAGAAGAAAGAAAGAAAGAAAGAAAGAAGAAAGAAAGAAAGAAAGAAAGAAAGAAAGAAAGAAAGAAAGAAGGAAGGAAGGAAGGAAGGAAGGAAGGAAGGAAGGAAGGAAGGAAGGAAGGAAGGAAGGAAGGAAGGAAAGATCTGCTGAACCAAATTCATCTACTATTATTAAGACAAATACCGGTAGAAAGATTTAGAATGTGAGTTTCTTCATCATATCAGATATTTCCCAGCCAGTTTTCCAGTTATCTGCTTTCTTCAGTTGTGTCAAATTGTATCAGAATCCTCCCTATTAAATATTTCTAGAAGAATCTGTTCCCTAACTTATTGTTTAATTGTTGACAATGTTTCTAGGAACTTGATAAACTTGAACATTGTAATCCTATACAGTACAGTGCACAATTCTTTTCTTTCTTCTCTAGAACCTTAAGAATGTTTTTCTTTTAGTTTTGGGAAAGGGGCAGAGTTGCTTTTTTTTAAAAAAAGTGGCAGCATGTTTATACATGGACAAACATGGATCCCGTTTTACTATTCAACACCTAAAATTGCAAGACTGGCAGATTGAAATGGCTGTACATGCATCAATACTAAATCTTTTTTTTTCACTTCAGAGTAGATGAAGATGAAAATAATATCTAAAGACTCAGTTGGGATGTGAAGATAAGCAAGATTGTGCATAACATTTCCTTTGTTACAGCAATTGATTCATTGATAAGGTTGGTATTTATTTGAGATATTATTTTTTATTATAACTTCTTGAATGCAGCACAAATTTGGACAGGGTTTAAAGATACTCAATTCAAATTTTGTACAATATTTAGGCAGAGACAGCAAAAATTAATCATCAGCATAGTTCTATGGAAATGAAATTTGGTTTTCTTTTGTTGCTAGTCACCCTGCCATGTATACACCTTTTTCTCTGTCTCTTTTCAAAAATAAAATTCTTTTATTAAGTGCTGAAATTTAGATCAAGTTTGGGCAACTTTGACAATCATGAAAAATATATCAGAGGATGGGAAGTCTTTAATAGTACAGAAATCAGATATAATGTTATGGTTAGGAAGGAAATGAAAATATAAATTTGAATGAATAATGAATGAATATTAACAGAATAAATTCACAAAACAATCACTCTGATGATAATGGTCATCCATAATATTGGATTTTGCTCAGCATGTATAAACTGACCCACTATAGTTTGTAAATCAGAGGTTATGTCTTAGTGTAGTGCAGTGTGTAAAGCAGGTCACAATTAGTTGTTGCACAATCTGTCATTAAACCCAGTGTGTGAAGTCAGCCACAGAGAATGCCTCTAGAACTTCCTTGTCCTGTTTTTCCCTCCCAAGCTGACCTAACTCAGTCAGGAATGGTTTTGTCAAAGATCCATGATGTGTTTTCAGACATCTGTGTAGCTGAAAAATATCAGCTACATAGTTAGAGGGAGTCCTCGACTTACAACAGTTCATTTAGTGACTGTTCAACATTACAACGGCACTGGAAAAAGTGAGTTATGACTATACTTACCACCACTGCAGCCTCCTCATAGTCAAGTGACCAAAATGCGGATCCTCGGCAACTGGTTCATATTTATGACGGTTGCAGTGTCCCGGGCTCACGTGATCACCTTTTTGCGACCTTCTGACAAGCAAAGTCAACGGGGAAGGCAGATTCACTTAACAACCACATCACTAATTTAAAAGGTTGCAGTAGTTCACTTAGCAGCAGAAGAAAGAAAGGGCGTAAAATGGGGCAAAATACACTTAACAAAGGTCTCACTTAGCAACAGAAATTTTGGGCTCATTTGTGGTCATGAGTCAAAGATTTCCTGTATTTAGTAGAAGTTATGTAAATTTAAAATGCCATTAAATGAATAATGACACTTTGGATAAATCCACCTATTGGGTCTTTCAAATATTAATGTCAAATAATAGCTTCTGTACATGCATTGGCATCTGGCCCTTTCAATTCCTAGCAAATAGATGGGGAAGAAATGGAGGTAGTGACAGATTTTATTTTCCTGGGCTCCAAGATCACTGCAGATGGGGACTGTAGCCAAGAAATTAAGACACTTGCTCCTCGGGAGGAAAGCCATGGCAAATCTAGACAGCACACTAAAAAGCAGAGACATCACCCTGTCAACAAAAGTGCGTATAGTCAAGGCTATGGTCTTCCCAGTTGCAATGTATGGCAGTGAAAGCTGGACCATAAGAAAGGCTGAGCGCCAAAGAATTGAAGCCTTTGAACTGTGGTGCTGGAGAAGACTCCTGCGAGTTCCTTGGACTGCAAGGCGATCAAACCGGTCAGTCCTAGAGGAGATCAATCCTGACTGCTCTTTAGAAGGCCAGATCCTGAAGCTAAAACTCAAGTACTTTGGCCACCTAATGAGAAGGAAGGACTCACTGGAGAAGAGCCTAATGCTGGGAAAGGTTGAGGGCAAGAGAAGAAAGGGACGACAGAGAATGAGGTGGCTGGATGGAGTCACTGAAGCAGTAGGCGTGAGCTTAAATGGACTCCAGAAGATGGTAGAAGACAGGAAGGCCTGGAGGAATGTTGTCCATAGGGTCGCGATGGGTCGGACACGACTTCGCAGCTAACAACAACAACAACAACATGCATTGTGAAGAAACGTAAGTTCAAAGCTAATAATAGAGCATGTCCTGAGCTGTGCAGGAAACTACATATTTTGGGCCCAGCTGCCGCTTGTAAAACCAGACCATCAAAGCGCCCTGCCTTATTTTGTGCTTTATTACAAGGTCCTCCATCATGAGCTACTTTAACTTTAAACAATTCAACCCAATATGCAACAGAAACACAACAAACCTCAAGCTACTTACTTCGTGTCCTACTAAACATAAGCTCTCTAAGCATATAACCTCCCTGGAGTCACTCTGGAACATAACAGTGATATAAACATTTAACTTCAATTAATTTAAAATACACAAAATTATTTTGTAAGAGAGAGAGAGAAGGCTGATTACATAGGCATGATTTTTCTCCATGTCCTAATGTTTTGTGTGCAAATCTCAAAAAAATCAGTATTCAGGAAAAATGAGAGAAGGGAATGGAAGGGGAAGGGGGAAAATAGAATATGTAGCATGACTAGGTCTGAAATGCCCTCAGTTAATAACATTGCTGTGCAGCAGAATAATCAGTATTAGGCACCCCGACCTGCTTTCTAGACATACTAATTAAAAATAATGAAAGGATATGACAACATGATGATTATGTTTATGATTATGCTGGAGCTCAGTAAACCTCCTGATGTCCTACTTACTTTGATGCATAGCTGACGAGCAGGTTTGTCTGTCTTTACTAGGTTAAAAGGTTAGTTCTTGCCACCATAACCCTTTCTATACTTTACTCAGTCTTTGAATCTCTTTGTTTCTGGATTTCTATAAGTGCAGAGATGCCTCCTCCTAGCATGAAAAAAGCCAGGCTCTCCAAATACTTTTCTTGTTTCAAGTCGGTCTCCCAGGAGGACATCCTCTTTCAGAAGACTGACTTAAAACAAGAACATTGCTTGATGGAGCTGGATAAGGATAATGTCCCCCAGATGTTAGTAGAAGGAACCAAAAGCCAATCTTAATTACAATCAAAGATCAAAGCACAAATGTAGACAATACCTTTCAATTAACAAGAGATACCATAGGGAATTTGATCACTGTAGTCTCTGATATTTATTTCCAGAGTATACCAGATTGATAGAGGAAGAAACAGCTTTGTTTTTGGACCTCCTTCAACTGGCTTGCATCCCAGTTTGAGAACAACATACAATAGTACTCCACTGAAATATGAATATGAATATAAAAAATGGAGTCTGGTGTATCCAAGCATAAAGATATATTGTAAGCTAATTATGGTTTTGCCTGAGAATGCCAGAGCTAGAGAAGGGCCCAATATAGTATTTGTAAGTGCTGCAAATGTTGTGATTTCTAATTAGTTGTACACATTTAATCAGAGGCTCATCTCTGCTTCAGCTGTGAAAAATCAAGAGATCTGTAACTCCAAAAGGTGTCTGGTTCTCTCCTACAGGTACTCTGGAGTCATACCATTGGGCTTGGTGGAGCAGTGGGCTAATGCCTCCTTAAGTAACACCAGCTGCCTGCAATTAGTGCAGGTTCGCATCCCACCAGGCTCAAGGTTGACTCAGCCTTCCATCCTTCCGAGGTAGGTAAAATGAGGACCCAGATTGTTGGGAGCAATAAGCTGACTTTGTAATAATGCCGCTTGGGAGGGCCCCGAAAGCCCTAATAATAAGCAGGCATATACATAGAATGAAGGCTATTGCTAAGCACATTGATTTGTGCTTAGATTGTAAGCCGCCCTGAGTCTTCGGAGAAGGGCGGAATATAAATGGGATTAAAATAAATAAAATAAAAAAATATCTTTAGGCCTGCTTCTCTTCTTTACCCTATCATGCATCTGCAATCATAAAAAATATTCTATACATATACAGTCCTTGTCTGATTTTCTAGATACCATGTTGCAGTTATTAATGTTAAGACTTTGTAATTATAGATATCATTGGCCTATTTGCAATAAATAGGAAAGCTCTTCTTTAGATTCCTTGCTCCTGAACATTATAGGAAGTAAAGGATTTCTCAGAGCCTAAGCTGCCTGGATAATATCCATTTCAAATATTCTACAAGTAGTTCCCTTTTTTCCTGCGATGGCTGGTGATGAAGGGAGGAGTCCTTGGGAATTAACTTTCTAATCTGTGCTGACTGGAGCTCCACTTTTATCTTAAAAATAAGATAGGGACTGTCCTCCCCCCAAAGGAAAATAAATATGTGCTGTAATTACAGTAATTTGCCCTGGCAACATATGGAGTGGGAAGAAGCCTTAGGAAACTGGCGATTGCATGGTTGAGAGATACCAATCGCACATTTTATGTCTTCATGCCTGCCTTGGCCTTACATAAAATGCCCAGTTTCTCTCTGCAAAGGAACATCAATCTGCACACAGTAAAGTGAAACAGTTTAGGCAGTGACATCTAAGAGGGCAGAAAAAGAAAAAGTGGTTCCTGGATGTCACTGTGAGTGTTTCTAAAATGTTGCTCGTTGCACTGGATGGTAGAACACCATATTAGAAAGCTGCCTCAGCAAAATGTCAGGCTTAAATCCTACATTTCTCTTTTTGCTCAAGAATGACTGGAGTATCACCACTTTCTAGGACAGTGATGTCAAACTTTTTAGAGACCAAGTGCCCAAACTGCAACCCAAAACCCACTTATGTATCGTCGGGTGCCGGGTGGATGTGGCCCATTGTGGCTGTGGCAGTAACAGCAGACTGGGTGGGACTAAAAAATTCAATCAATTCCAACTTTGCGAGAACTTTTTTTTCCGTGAGAAGTTGAAATTGATTGATTGATTGAAACGTTTTTTCTTTTTTTTTTGCACTCAGCGGAGGCCTAAAGCGAAAAGGTTTTATAAAACCCACCTGAAGGCCTAGGACTGGGGCGATGGCACACGTGCCCACAGAGTGGGCTCTGTGTGCCCCCTGCGGCACCCGTGCCATAGGTTCGCCACCATGGTTCTAGGAAGTCTCTGCCAGATGCAACCAGCAGGACAGAATGTTATCAAGTCAGCTAGCTAAAGTTTGAAGATTTTTGAAGGCTTGACATCTGTTCTTGACAGAAGCTTACACTCGGAAAGAAAGAAATAATATTACAGTGCTGTCTATTTAAGGGATTATTCCAGGCTGCTGAACTTAGAAGGAGCCAACAGAACTTGTCTAATGAGCCAAGTAAATTGCTCCTACATTTGAGGGCCACAAATGACAACTTGCAACGTTACCATCTTTGACCTGGAATGCAGCATAACCGGTCTGAGGAATTATTTTCAGAGATAGTTTGCATTTGCAATTATAAATGGGTCATCATGCCAAAACATACAAGGGGATTCTGCCTATGGTTCACTCTTCTAATGAATGTAGTGAAAAGATTTTCAACACCTCTTTCATCCAAAACATTTTGGAACAGTCTTCACTGTAATTATGTCCTGAAAGATTCTTCACTACCAATTTACTACATTTTGGATTTTATTTTATTTTATTTAAAAAAAGCACTTTCCTCCTTATCCTACTCAACTTTTGAATTTTCATTCCAACTCAACTTTATATTGAAACTTTCACCTTGCTAAATCTACTTCCCATCATGGGAAGCTAACTATGAAGCATCTGGCTCTATTTCCTTCAGTGAAGCTAATGCACAACTGAGAAGGAGTCCTATAAAGATTTATAAGGTTCTGTTGTAGGAACAAACTTTCCTACAAATATTAAGAACATAGACATGATTTGAAGTTTAAAACATTTTAAAAATTTGAATCATGTTTAGATTCTTTAGAATTTTTCTCTCACAAATGGAAACCTCAATTCTTTATTAACTTTTTAATAAAGTTTAATCAAATTTCATTTTGCCATTGATTTTTCCTAGTTCATTTGTCTTTGAAAACTGGCCCCAAAGTGGTTACAAGCTAACTATATTATATTTCTTATATTTATAGACTGCTAAACCCCTATGGACTCTCAATGGTTTATAGATAAGATATACAAGAAACAAAACACATACAAAACTATAATATAGAAATTAATGAAAATATTAAACAAAAAAAACCCAAAACCAACTATAACCAAAGCAAGATGGAGTAAAGACCTAAATTGCCTCTCTAAGACCTATGTTTTGAACATAACAGGATGGGAGCCGGATGAATGTTCATTACAAGGTCCTTCCCAAAAACTTGGTGCAGCAACTGATAAGTAGCTGCAGTTAGACTCCCCTCCCCCTTAGCCTCCTAAAATGGGGCACCCACTAAGAGTTTATCCCAGGTAGATTAACCATTCCAATAGGAGAATGTGACTTTGAAGATAATTAGGCACAACACTTTGTAAGACTTTGTAGGTTAACACCAAAACTTTAAATTGCATCTATGACCCTACAGTATTTGCAAGTAGTCAATGATTGGCAACTATATTGGCAAACACATTACAGCATTGCTGTGTTCTGGAGAACGTTCATCACACAAGTTGTGCTCTGAACCAACTGCAGCTTCCACATATAGCATATTGCAGTAGTCTAAGCAGGTGGTAATGAAGGCAGCAAGATTCTCCTACTCAGGTAGGATTGCAACTGGATATCAATGAGGTTGCAAAAAAAAACCTTCCTTGACCACAACCTCCATATGCTGCTATAACATAAGTAGTCAGTCTAGAAAAACCCACACATCACAGGTTTGCTTCTTCAGGAGTAAGGCCATCTCATCAAGAGACACCACTGGAGCAAGCACAGAACTCAGATGGACAAATAACAACTCTTTTTACTAGAATTCCATTTAAGTTAGTTCTCGCCCATCCAGGTCTTAAGCCTCCAGTCACTTGGACAGGACTCCAACTGCATTTCCTGTCTGGCCTGGGGAACATAGTTAACCCCAAACATTTGGATTACCTCTTCTGGTGGTTTAATGTAAATGGTAAACAGCCAGGAGCAAAGAACTGACTCTTGTAGAACCCAGAAAGGAAAAGCCGTCAAGCCAATCTCTCCTGCCTCACAACCACCAACCAGTGAAGTGAACCATGCAACACACACACGCACACACACACACACCACAGACATATTTATCAAAACCAGGAACTAACGCTCTACATTAAAATATAATAGAATGGAATGGTGTTTCACTCTTAAGTAGTATGAAAGATGTCTTCATCCAACCTAAACTTAATTATATGTATATTCAACCAATATTGCTATGCAGATACATCTCAGGACTGATATTATATTAAGAACAACATCCAAAACTTGTTTGTATAAGCAACTTTTCAAGCCTCATTCAAGGAGATCATAAGCTGGCCTTGAATATTTTGGCACCTGAAGCAAAAATCTAACGTAAACAGTTGGGGTTACATGATAATCTCCTCAAGGTACTAAAGATTGAGCTGGTTTATCACCCTGTTACACAAGGACATAAGAGTGGATCTGTTAATTTTTACAAAAACAAGCTTGTGAACTACTTTCAGAAGTAGTTATAGCTTTCAGAAGAGTGTTCCCCTCTAGATGGGGGAACATTGCCCCAAGTCAAAATCTCCCAACTGGGACTGTCTTAATCAGCTTCCTGCTTATTCAATGTTACTGGTGCCATTTGTGGCAAGAAAGATAGTTGGAACTGACCTTGTTTGTGTACGTAAGCATATGTTTTAACTGCCTGGAAAGAGAGCAGGAGATCTCTGATAGGTAACTATGGGATGCCAATTACTGTGCTGCAGTTCTAACAATCTTTTCAGAGAAATTAAAGAAAAAGCCCTGTCATATGCAGTTTCTCAAGGTCTAAAGGCACTTCTGTTGGAGAAAATTTGCACAGCCCATAGCTGTAGATGCACTCTGTGGAAGTTCTCCTCTAGCATCTGTAAGTGCTGTTGATCAAATGAGATACAGTAGAATTGTATCATCCTTAGTTCATCTTCGACATTGCAAAACAAAGAAAACACATTTTCCTACTAGTGACTAACTGCATCTTCATAGCTTCACAAGTGGAAATAACTTGTAAGGAAATTACACATGACCTACATGCTGCATTATAGATGACATATTCAGAACTGACTAGAAGGAACTATTCCTGCATCATTAAAGGACAACATGGATTTTAAGCTAGTAGCCAATGTACTACTAGCCACATTGTTTGTTTTAGCTATGTTCAATCCTGTCACATATAAGATCCAAGGATTCTTCTTTATATCTGCCAGAAATAAATCCTGGGCATACTTCAGTGTTTTTAAAATACAAACAACAGAATCCTACCATGTAATCCACAATTCAGGCTGTCCAAACTTCCTTCCTTCCAGATATGGTAACTTCAGCTCCTTGCACATCATCAGGACGCAAGAAAAAATGCACTAAATAATGCCCCATTTTATCTTAATTCATTTCAGTGCCTACTATGTAAATCTCAGAGCACAGATACAGAAATATGCAATACAATTTATACATATGTGAATTCAAACGAAAGTCCTACTGACATCAGTAAAGCAATCTGACAATAATCCAGTATGCACAAGATCACAGCTTTTGAAGGAAATCCAACATAATGTAAATAGGAAAAGAGCAATTCCTGGGTCCTTCCAAAATCCCTCCAGAGGGTGAGCCAATCAAACTCTGGAAAGGGAGAGTTGCCCAAAGTAAGGGCATAATAATAGGAGTTCTTTAAACAAAGCTTCCGCTACAGTCTTATAAAATAAAGCCAGTAATACTTTATAACGTCCCACTCCTCTGAAAGTGAGCAGGAACAGGGAGGAAATAAATGCATGTTCTACAGTTTTCCCTTCTACTCACAGAACACTTATTCTTATGCCTCATCTTCAGGGAATTGCATTTAAAAAAGAAGGAAGAGGAAGACCTTGATATGTCCTTTATTTTTCTAAAAGTCATTGCTAGAGGATATTCATGATAAAAGAATAAAAAGGAGGTAGACCATGTTGCCACTACAAAAGCTTATCTTATTGATTTAAGGCACCGTGTAACCTGCTGTTACACACAGGTGACTCTGCATATGTTAGTATACAAGACAAAAGATAGTTAAATCAACAAAATGTTAATGCTCCTTGATGATATCTGGAATTCTTTTGCTTATCTTGAGCAGTCATAAGAAAATCAAAACCTAAACTCAACAAGGTTGCAGACAGTGACATCCAGAAATCTCTGCCTTCCTCCCATTCAGTGTTGCTGCAAATAAGGTTATCCCTGGGGCAGGGTCAAAAAAAAGACAAGAGGGCAAGCACCTATGGGATAAAGCCTTGTCCCTTCCTAATGTGTGCCACATTAGGGTGGACCTTCAATTGTGCAAATGATACCGCCGTGCACAAGCTTGACTTTTCTGACAAACACTCCACCCTGATGCCCCTGGCTCTCAGACAATCTTTTTAGCTGTCTTCAAGCCCTGTTGCCTTCAGTCCTCATATAACCTACCCAAAATGCTCAAAGGCCATACCTGACAGACACTGGGTTGGGGAAGGTTGGCTTAATAAAGCAACCACATTTGACTCAGTGGACTTAAGAAGAATTTCAGGAATTAAGAACTGTTAAGCAATGGATCAGCCTATCCTAGATCATCAGTGGACTTCCTGTTGCTGGAGGTTTTCAAAAGTAATCCTGCACTCAGCACTGAGCTGACTTATAAAATCCCTTCAAATTGTTACATTCCATGATTCTGTGTAATACTTACTACATCTTCCAGGTGCCAATATTGGGATTAAATTTGCCTTCCTCGTGTATTTTAGTTAATTTATTTATCAACCACTTTCTTACTTTTGTCAGCATTTATGGTAGCTACAACTAAATAAACAAAAAGATAAAATCTAAAAGATAAAATCAATGCAATTAAAATCAGGTATAATAGCTTCCACGTTGCTGTAACTGTATCCCTACTTTCTGTTGCAGGTGGTCCTCAAGTAACAATGATAATGGCGCCTGCCCATTACAGTCATAATTCATAATGGTCATAAAATCAGTTGGCCACATAACTTTACAATGTTTTTTTGGAGCAGTTGTTAAACAAACTGGGTGGTTGTAAGTGTGAGCACTGCAGTGAAACAAAGACTGTAGTCATTAAGCAAATCCATTGTTTGCTAGAGTGCACTTGTGCTAAAAAAAACAGAAATGCCAGTCTTTAGCAAAAGCATTGTAAATTGCAGTCTGATGATTATGGGACCCTGCAAACAGCTGTAAATTCAGCCATGTGCTGAGCGCCAAAAGTGGAACTGTGGGGAGGCTGACCATTAGAAAGTCCCTTTTTTCAGTCCCCTTTTTAGATAGGTCATAACTTTCAACACAGCTAAGCAACTGTTGTAAATCAAGACTACCTGAACACGGAGCTAGCTTTAACTGATCACAAGTAGGAGATACCTTGCCTGCGCCTAAGGCTATTGGTCCTATTTTGTTACTACATAAATGGGACTCACAACAAAATACTTCCTTCTTTCTTTTCTTTTCTTTTTTTTTTTTTGAAGAAAGGCCTACTTCAGATCCTGTCAGTCAAAGAACTCCGACTATCGGGATCCAGAAGAAGAGCCTTCTTTGCTGCAGCACCCATCCTTTGGAACATCTTACCTTCTAAGGTAAGATCTGCCCCACCTTCCTACCCTTCCACAAGAGGCTGAAGACCTGGCTCTACCAGCTGGCCTGGGGACTCAGATGGGGAAGTTCCACACTGGAGGTGGCTGCCGGATTCATGACAGATTCTATCTCCCCTCCTTGCTCTCCACCTGTCCGTCCCTTTGGTTATGTCGGCGTATTCTTTTTGGTGCATTAGTGTTTTCTTTTCCATTGTTTATTTTATGGTTCTATTATTTTACTTTGGCTCTCTTGACACTCCTTTCATTTTATTCCTTTTTATGTTGGTAAGCTGCCTAGAGTAGCCCCAGGGTGAGGTAGGCGGCAAATAAATTTAACAAGCAAACAAATAAACTTGCTCCCTTATTGAAGTGCACCTGGCCCTGGTTCCAACAAGCCAACAAAACCTTCCTTGGGGAACGAAGCAAGACATTTTATTCTTTCTCCTTATTCCCATTCTCAACTTTATTGTGCCTGGCTTTTTTTGGTCCAGCTCACATTCAACCTTTCTGGCAGTGAGTGTGCTTGGTACTCTCCCTTGGTATTTGCCGGGCTCTAAGGAACAAAAGCCGTCACCTTTTCTGCTTCTTCTCGACTCATTGCCAGGGCAAGCTGGAGTTGGAGCTCCTCTTCACCGGTAGTCTGTGGCCTTGCCTGCTCCAGGTCAGAGCTGAGCCGAGGAGATGATGAAGAAGCTGAAAGATTAAAAAAAAACAATTAGGAGGGCAAGTAGAATGAAAGCCATCCAAAAGTATGCTCTGAAAGGAAGTCCAGTTGGCTCTACAGTGCTTTGTTAGAAAATGGGTGCACAGTCATTGGTGATTAGGCTAGCTGCAGAAGCTCCCCTGCAAGCTATCAGTTAATTATTAATAACAATTTATTAAATATACATGCCACCCATCTCTCAGTGACTCTTGAGTTGTCTAGCATGAGCACTCTGAATCCTGCCTCACTGAGCAGAGAGGAAGATGGAGAGAGAGAAAAAGGCTAAGAGAAAGAAGAGTGGGAGACAAGAGGATTGAAAGATGGATGGTCACAAGAGTCTATGGAGATTCTCAGTCATCCAGATCATAGTTATCCCAAAGGTGCTTTTTCATGAGGCAACTGGACTTTGTTTTTCTCTGAAGAAGTTTTGCTTCTCATCCGAGAAGCTGAAGAAGCATATTTTTCTTCAAAGAAATGCTGCCCTCGAGAGAAAAGCAGTCCTCCATTCTGTCCTAAAAATGTTTTTTTTTCAATTATCTCTTTCTGTGCTGATGGTTGTCTCCATTTTCTGCCTACCAACCTTCTGTGTTTTAATTTCTTATGATGTCCAACAGTCGAAGGCTATGACTAACCCACATGCGGGGGGGGGGGGAGGAAATGAAGTTACATTTTATTTTGAAAACTCCAATTCACTTGTGTTTCTATAGCAACATTTTCCTGAGGAACAAAAAACAAAGTACACTGGTACCGCTACACGAAGGTTCGAATCGGTGGCATCTGCAGATTGTTGCTGGTGTTTTCAGCAGAGTTATAGGGTCAGAGCACAAGCCCAATTCTTTCGGGTCATACTTGTGATGTTGTGAGGCACATAGAAAAAACACCAGCCTTTGCTACAATGCTGAGGTTTAGTTAGTCTAATCTCCTTTCCCCAACAACACAGATGACACCGTCCCTAAAATTCTGTCAGGAACTGTGTAGGATTTAAGACCCATATGCCTAAAAATGTGTTCTCCTAGGCTCAAAGGATGGGGTGTTTTTTTCAACATCTGGCATGCTAATACTGCTAGTGCTATTTTCCCCCCACATCCACATCAAAGTCATTGAATTAAAATGCAATTCTATGTTAGTTTATTCAGATGGCAATCCCACTTCTAAGGGCTTTCTTCTAGTCATGCACTTTTACCTCAGAAACCTCACTGAATATATTCACAATGACTTCTAAACAAAAAAAAAGTTAGTTACATCCACTCAAGGAATCTAGGAATTCAGACATTTCAATATCCACAATTCTCTATAAGATGCATGGTAGAAGTGGTTAATTATAGAACTGATAGTTTTGTACACTGTATAGAAATATTGAGCACTAAAGTGGCATTTTTAAAAATTAAACTTTTTGCAAGCTTACTACTTACTTAGCTTGCAAAAATTTAACAACTGTGATCCTGCAAGATGAATATGCCCTTGCTTATTTCATGACTACATCAGCATCTGCTCAAATTCACTGTTTTGAATGTCTTGTTTATTTTTCAATTAGTAACACAGTACAGTACTGGAAAAAAACAGAAAGGAGAGAGAGACAAATTGACAAGAAGACAGAAAGAAAAATCTGATCTGTTTCCCACACAGTTTTGTGGCTATTTCTTAAAGCCTAAATATACCATCCATTCCCATTTCATTATTATATCATTTACTGGGGAAGAGAAGCTGATAATATGAATTACTGCCTAGGCTTTACTGGCCACTGGAACATTTATCACAGGTAAAATATCCATTTCATAATATACATTCTTAAAAAGTAATTCTTTCCAGGTATCGACAGGTAATTTAGATAATAGAACAGAGGATGACAAAATCCATGCAATTTATATGCTCTGAAGAGTATATATGTTCCGCATTTGCCAGTAAGAATATGAAAAAAATACTCATGTGACTTTATATGATACCCATGAGCATTGTGATATTAATTTAATAGTTCTTTTTCTTTAAGTTCAGTATCTTGTAAGAAGTGCCTTTTAAGACAGAACATATAATTTCCACCCAATTCAGTTTCATTTCCCTAACTCTCCTGCTTAATCTCCACTTTTAGGCATGGGGAATCTGTGACTCCTTAGATCTGTGATGGCAAATCTATGATATGTGTCAAAGATAACATGCCATGACATTTTGGGTGGCATGCCAGTGTTCACTGACACCTGGCAACTATTCTCAAAAGAGGCTGTGGAGGTCGCCCAAGAATGGGGCGTGCTCTCACCCAGCTTCCACAGCCTCTGGAAGTCAGGCAGCCTCTGGAACTTCTGAAAATGATGCAAGAACGAGCTGTGCCTTTGGACCTTTTTAATAGCCTGTAGAAGAGCATCACTCAAAGTAGACTCAAAGTAGCCTCAGGTAGGCCGCAGGAGCCTGAGAACAAAAAGAGAACACTGCCTGAAGGAAGGCAGTGCATGGCAGATCCTGGGGAGTGCAAGGCTGCAAGGGGCAATTGCATCTTGGGGAATGGCATGAGGCAGCCTTTTTGAGTGGCAGTGGTGTTACAAGGACTAAAGTCATGGCCCAGGCCTTTACTTCAGACCCAGCATCAGCACTGCCTCCAAGTGCTGCTGCTCGGGGTGGTTTAGATGGGGGATGGGGGTGCGGGGTAGGAGATTCTTCTCTTTTGTTCAAGAAGGTGCGACACACCAGCACAGTCAAGTTAGGCCTTTTCTAAATTTTTGGCACACCAAGCCCAAAAGGTTCGTCATCTCTGCCCTATATAGAATTCTCAGCAAACCCAGCTAACACGAGGGGTAAAGGATGGTAAAAGATGCTGGAAATCTTAGTTAAATACTACCTACATAGCCATGTACCCTTCTTACGATTTGGCCTTCTGAAAGCTTTCAAAAATGCAAAATGATAGGGCTGTACACCATGGTGCTTCCCTATTCAATCTTATATTCTCTATGTGATCCAGAGAGCTTCAAGTGGAAATATATGTAACTTTGTTCCGCTAAACATACTTTTAGAATTCCTACAGGATCAGAGAATCCAACTTATTAGGGTTTATCTAGGATTCTTTAATTGCATTCAACTGAATGAAACTATACTTTATATCAAGGTTGTAAAAGCAATGTAAAGACTATAAAAATACTGCTTAATGGCAGCATAAACAGTGAAGGTTTGGCTGTGGGTTCATAAAAGACACTGGGGGAAATGTCAAGGAATAAAGGAAATCTACATACTTGGAACAGTTTCTATCTATGGGCCTTTTGAATCTGTGCCCATTCCTACTATCAGCAATCTGTGTCCCTCAAATATTACTTGGTACTTGCCAGGTTTCATTTCTCAAGGTCCATTGCAATAAATGGTAGAAATTTGGAAACATTTCAGGCAGTGTTGCAAACAATTGCTTCCAAAACCATATGCTTTCGTTTTTACATTGCAGTGTATTGCAACTGCTGGTCAAGACGTCCATGAACTTTACTACAGGATCACCAGCCCCCGTGAAAGCATTCACAAATTAGATTATACATTTTCAAGTTTTGGGGTGGTTGTTTTTTTGCCAAAGATGACTTGATCTGCCAGAAAAAAGGAGGCACAGCCACATACCATTGTAGTACTCACAATTAAAGGAGGATGGAGAACCTCTCGATCTGCTGTAGTCATCGCCATACTGTGATGCCCGTCGTCCATAGGCAAGCTGGTGGCTGTTGCTGTTGCTGCTGCTAATGCCCATACCTTCAATGGACATCCGCTCTTTGGTTTTCAAGGCATAGGCTCTCTCCTGCTTCAGCCTGTCTTCATCCTTCAGCAAGCTCATCACTTGCTTCACTTTTTCACGAACATTGATGCCTTGATCTTTGCCATCACGGTCTATGTACTGGAACTCCTTTAAAGTCTGAATGGTGTACAGATTCTCACGGCACTGGTGAGCCACCTTCTCTGAGCCTGTTTTAATGAGGTAGTCTAGAAGAGTCAGGGCCTTGTAGACATGACGCCAGTTCTTGCCACTGTCATTCAGCCGTCTCCAGATCATACCCATGACCTCTGCAAAAGCCACTGTGTTGAAGGTCAGGTCAGCAATCTCAGACATTAAAGAGCTGGGAGGTCCCCAGGGATCATTGGAGGTGGCCTCACGCACCTTGATTTCTGCCTCAGAATAATTGTGCACAATGTTTTTCACCTGTCGACGCAAGGCAGAGGTCGTCATGGCTGAACCTGGAAAAAGACCTCACCTTGCAGAAAGAAATGATCCAAAGAAGAAAACTTGAGAGGCCTCAGGGAAGAATCAAAGCTTCAGAGTGATTGGTTAAGAACTGCTAATTCTTCAGTTTCTACAATGAGCTAGAAAACAAATAATGGAAACTCTATTAAAATTATGATTCAGTTCAGCCATTTTAGCTGATCAGTTGTATTATTCTATCCAGTCAGGGGGAAAAATTGCATTTCTTCCTTTCTATCCCTCACCCTTTTCTATTTTATGTTACTTCTTCAAAACCTAGAGCCATTCCAGATAGTTCTAAGCCAACCATGAGTTATTCAGCTAGAGTATTTGGGTAGAATTTATATAAGAAACTGCTTTGGTTCCTGAAATACTTCTATGCTAATTTTTTTCTGAGTACAATTATGGCATGGTGGACATATTGCAGTGCCATCTACGTAAATTTACTTTTGTCATCTTGAGGGTCATACAGTACTCCAAAAATGGGTGGGACCAAGCGCTGCGATTACGGAGAGATTTGAAAGGTTTTAAAGAGGAAATGAATGTTTTAAACCTCTGCATTTGTTCTACCTTTTACCTCCACCCAGTAAAAACCTTCAAAAATGCATGATTAGAAAGTAAATGGGCAGCCTATGTTAGCTTTGGTAATATATTATGTCATGATTATGGTTTTTTTAACGCCCAATCTTTTCCCAAAGACCTTATCTTAACTCGCATGGTGGTCTCTCCTCCCTCCCCATAACAGTCCTACATGTTGGGCTGAGAAAAAGAAATGTTCACAGTTATCCAAGTAATTTCAAGATTGAGTAAATGAGGATGCAAATCTAGATGTCACCAGCCCAAATTCAGCCCCTTAGCCACTATGTTACCATGGCCTTCAGCCTGATGGGCCTTATTATCATAGAAGTGTACTTCATGAGCAACTATAGTGGGAAAAATCTTTCTGAAAGAAGATAAGAAAATAGCAAGTCCTTGATGTTACAGAAATACATTATCAGGAAATCCTGGACTGTGTACCTCAACAAGGTCAAGTACTGTATAAGCTGTGATACGCTGAAGCCAGCCCATACTAGTTCATGAAAGCCAATGGTTATATTTTTTTTTGGAATTTTGCAAGTCATATGGATCAGCTGTTTGGTGGCTAGCAAGATAGGGAAGTGGCAGCAATGGACCAGAACTGGTTGTTATACATTTATTGGCACATCATTGTACTGTACATAACAGCTTTCTTTCATAGTAGGCAGTCTCAGAAAGAATAATTATATTATCCACCAAAAGAGATCTACATGCCAGACTAAGGATCCATCTGTGCAAAGAGCAGGCTGTGAATAAACACTGCCATTTACAGTATGATCAAGGTCTCACTGAAATGATTGAACACATTTCTGCTTCAAATAAGAATACCAATCTTTATCTGAAGCTCTTTCTTCATATTGTGAAAGCTGAATGAAAGCATGTTATGTTTTTCTACTTTAGGTTTTTCTGAGTAAGGTGGATAAGATACCCCAAATAATTTGGAATCAGGTTTACAGGTGGTTAATAGACATCACACCAAATCATACCAAACCAGTCTTATCTCATTCTTTGATAAAGTGAACAAACTAGTAGAGCAGTGGAATGCAGCGAAATGCAGTGGACATAGTAGACCTAGATTTCAGTAAGGCATTTGACAAAGTAGACCACAACCTACTAATTGGTAAGCTAGAAAAAGGTAGAGTAGACAACATCACCACCAGATGGATCTGTAGCTGGCTGACAAACCGTACTCAATGGCACTACATCCACATGGAGAGAAGTAAGCAGTGGGGTACCACAAGGTTCCTTTTTAGGCCCAGCACTCTTCAACATCTTCAATAAATGACTTAGACGAGGGAATTGAAGGGGAACTCATCAAATTTGCAGATGACACCAAACTGTCAAGAATAGCCAACCCTCCAGAAGACAAACTCAGGATCCAAAAAGATCTTGACAAAGTCGAACAATGGGCCCTATCCAACAAAATGAGTTTCAACGTGGAGAAAAGCAAAGTCCTACACTTAGGCAGGAAAAACGAAAGGCATGGATACAGATTGGGTGAGACCTGGCTTAAAAACAGTAACTGTGAGAGGGACCTTGGAGTCCTAGTGGACGATCACTTGACTATGAGCCAGCAGTGTACAGCAGCAACCAAAAAAGCTAATACAATCCTGGGTTGTATAAACAGAGGCATAGAATCAAGATCACACGAAGTACCGCTTTACAAAGTCCTAGTAAGACCACACCTGGAATATTGTAGCCAATGTTGCCATATCCTAAAAGTGGTACAGTGAGTGAAAAAGTTGAAAAGCCCTGGACTAGAAGACCTCCAAGGTCCCTTCCAGCTCTGTTCTATTCTATTCTGTTCTGTTCTGTTCTGTTCTATTCTATTCTATTTTATTCTATTCATTTGGCATCTGCATAATTCAACATAGAACACATGTTGTGAGTACATATATCATGATACTTGTTTTACTTTACATATCTACAGTATCCAAGAACAAAACAAAAACATATTCAAGTTTCCTCAATGTAAAACAAAAATGAGTTATAATTTACAAAAGCAAGATAATATTTTAAACTCTTAAAATTTTGTAAAATACAGGACAGCTAAAACATTTACTTAAAAATCAGCATCATCTTTCATAAAAGGGCTAAATTTACTATGAACATTTTTAAAATAAGAAGACAGATGAGTGAGAAAAGGGTGTTTTTTTTAACCTTTCCTCACTGGTCAAGGTCAAACTTCCCTATGTATTCTACAGTTCTCAGCTTTCATAAAACAGCTGTAGGACAATGAACTATGGAAGGCTGTATTAAATATCTTACTAGCCTGGCACATTTTTACTTGACCTAGTAAAATACATAAGAATTACATCCAAATACTATAGGGCAGGGGTGTCAATCTCAATTTCATTGAGGGCCGCATCAGCATTGTGGTTGCCCTCAGGGGGCCGGGTGGGTATGGTCTGGGTGGGCGTGGTCTACTGGCTGGGCGTGGCTAGAGTGTGTATGGCCTACTGGGTGGGCGTGGCCACCCAGGCATCGTTCGCATCAAGGGTGCCTATGGGAGCCTGGGCAGTAGTGGGACAGATCTGAGGGTCTCTGACAGAAGGAGGGTCTCTGGGCCAGGGCCAAGGCAGTGGGGGCCGTTCCCTCACTGTTTCCAGGATGGCTTTGCGGGCCACATGAAACCACTTTGTGGGCCGGATCTGGCCCCCGGGCCTTGTGTTTGACATGTCTGCTATAGGGTAAAAGCAATCATATTCCCGATTTTTGTCTTCAAGTTAGCTCTCCTCTAATTTGATTACTTTCTCTGTATCTCTGACTTCTGAATATCCATTAAAATAAAAACTTCAGTCGCCATTTGTCATTTCTTTCAAGCTACATGACTCAATAGATAGAGATAACTGTGCAGCTCCACACATACAAACACACATACAAACACATATACATTGGGACATGCTACCTATTGAATTTTATGGAAATTAACAATGTCATGAATTCATACAAGCATTGTTGTAATGGAAGTGACAGGAGATTCTGTACCACTGCCAATAACTCAGCCTTACTGAAAAATTTATGCTTAGGTTTTCCCAGCTGCTAAATTTCAAGTGTTTTTCGGTGTATTTGAATCCTGCTAAAATAAAACTCTAAATGACGCAAAATATAACCAAAAGCATGTTAAACCCTCACATACTGTACCAGCAATAAGATAAAATCAGTTAATACACACAGTCCAATTAAGAATGGCACTGATGTTCATTTCCAAAACTTTGCTAGAACAGTAGTTTCATGAAGCTTACCAAGGTCATATATCTCACAATATCAGAGCACCAATAAAGAAGTACTGCTTCTGAGCACTCTTCATATCCCCAGCCAAGGATACATAGATTTATATGCACAAACATGCATTATGCAAGGATTGATAGCTTTGTCCCTTTTTTTTCAAAGTTATAGGTAGTACATTGGATATGAAGAACCATTCAATTGTTGCTGCTTGAAGATGCTAAGTAAACGTACTGGGGCTCTTGGATTTTTTTTTAAAAAAAGCAAAATAGACGTACTAAGCTCCCAGTAAATGTGATGGATCTATTTTATTTTTTAACAAATCAAAAAGGCCTGCACAGAAAAAACTGAAAATTCCAGTTTCACACTGTCTACTGACACTCTACTTATCACTGCCGTGCCCTAGCAGCCTTGGAGTCAAAAAATAAAAGCAGACCCTTGGCCCCAAAATTTAGCCCATTCCATCCTAGTAAGAATGTGGGTTGACTTCCCACTCAGTTGCTTCATATGGGTGGTGACTTAGTGTCAGATTTCTGGGGTCATTCTCACATCCAATTGCACAGACGATTTATATAGTAGGGCACATGGAAAATATGCCTTGCTTGGAGGGTGAGGGGAAATAACCCTGAGCTTTGCTCCCTACATGCAATATAGTATTTGAGTATCTACAGTTCCATCAATCCAAAGTATAGGTAGTCCTTGACTTACAGCAGTTCATTTAGTGACCTTTCAAAGTTACAACAGCACTGGAAAAAGTGACTTACGACAATTTTTCACATTTACAACCGTTGCAGCATCCCCATGGTCACGTGATCAAAATTCAGACACTTGGCAACTGGTTCATATTTATGACGGTTGCAGTGTCCAAACCGTGTTACTAACTTTAACAACTGCAGTGATTTACTTAACAATTGAGGCAAGAAAGATTGTAAAATGGGCCAAAATTCACTTAACAAATGCTTCACTTAGCAACAGAAATTTTGAGCTCAATTGTGATCATAAGTCGAGGACTACCTAGTCCCTTTGAGGGATCCTTTGAGGGAGCTACCCTTAAATTTTCCAGAAACTGATGAAAAGATTAATAATGGGAAGAAACGTCCCTTACAATCAATGTGCCAGCCTTAGAATAGAATAATATAGAATAACAACTTTATTGTCACTTTGAATATACACTAATCAGCATACATTATCAGTCTTATCTTTCAATCTTCAGGCCAAGGTGGATCCGAAGAATTTTAAATGTTTTCTTGGAATCCAGATGGGGTTCCAAAATAATCTAACTGGGACATAGGATAAATCACTGAAGCTTTAATAGTATAATGCTTATATATGTCTTTCTTGGGGGGGAAATGAGCTTTTTGTTTTCATTGTGGTGGAACTTAATTTTAATGTTAATTTTTATATATATTTTTATCAGTTATATTATGTTGTACACTGCCCAGGACCCCTCTTTGAAGGAGATGAGCTGTTTAGAAATATGAAATATAAACACATAAACTACAAATAGAAAAGGCTGAGAACCACTGCTTTAAAATAGCACTTGTTTTGCCTTTATGAATATATTCCTGTACCGCTGCATGTTAATAGACAATTTATAACAATCATAAATCCCAAAGAAAAAAGACGATAAAACAGAGTTCAAAAGAATAAAGCAGGAGTTTGTTATGAAATGTAAATGTTTAAAATAAATAACATTAATAATCACAATAAATTTAATCAGAAAGATAGGAATTTGTGTTTGAATCTTTTTTTCATTCAAATGTTAAGTAACATTTTCCTCTGAATTTCTTTAGCCCATAGTGAAACTATGGACAAAAGATCTTCCAATTCTGTATCCAGGCTTCCATCTGAAATCTTAATTATGTGTATCTCTTATGTAACCCCTTAGAGAAGCTTATAAAGCCGTGGTGGCACAGTGGTTAGAATGCAGTATTGCAGGCTACTTCTGCTGACTGCCGACTGCCAGCAGTTTGGCTGTTTGATTCCCACCAGCTCAAGGTTGGCTCAGCCTTCCATCCTTCTGATGTCGGTAAAATGAGGAGCCAAATTTAATTATTTATTATTTATTATTATTTGGATTTATATACCGCCCCTCTCCCGAAGGACTCGGGGCGGTGTACAGGGCAATTAAAACACTATATACAACACATAATATACAAAAATTAAAATAAATTAAACCAAGTAGCCCTAAAAAATAAAACACGTTCTAAAATTTAAAATTTAAAATCTAAAATCCCAGTCCCTCAGTCCAGGCCGGCAAGTTCAAATAGCCAAGTCTTCAGGTCGCGGCGAAAAGAGCGAAGGTTGGGAGCCATCCGGAGCTCAACAGGGAGCTGATTCCAGAGGGCAAACGCACCCACAGAGAATGCTCTCCCCCTGGGGGCCGCCAGTCGACATTCCCTGACCGACGGCACTCTGAGGAGGCCCTCTCTGTGGGAGTGCACAGGACAATGGTAAGTTAACGCCGGCAAAAGGTACTCCCGTAAATAATCCGGGCCCATGCCATTTAGGGCTTTATAGGTTATCACCAGCACCTTGAATCTTAAATTGTTGGGAGCAATATGCTGATCTGTAAACTGCTTAGGGCTGTAAAGCACTGTGAAGCGGTATTGCTATTGCTTTTACAGGAAATTCATTGCAATTCAGTAGTTTTACCTCCTTGCTTTCATACTTTGCTTTCTTAAATTATTCAGAATTAAACCTCCTCGTACATAACTTTATTTTCTCCATGACTGAAATGTTTCATAGTTTTGTAGTAGTGAAACAAGCACCGGAGAAGTATGTATGACCCCAAAAGCAGGACAAAAATGAATCATATCCATTTTTCTCTAGGACAACTCCAACTTTTGCAAAACCGCCAACCTGGGTATATTCCTTCATCCTAACTCAAGGTGAGACACAAGATATCCTTCTCCACCCAGAGGAAATGACCGTGAGTCAGGGATGCAGAATCTGGAAAAACATGGCTTGTAGAGTTTCTTTTAAAAGTCATTTCCCTATATTGATTTCTGTACACAATTCAACCCACTTACTGTTTTTAGAACACAGTGGTGCCAGGAAAAATGACCGAAGCCAAGCACAGCATTGTACAGAATTGGTACACACCACCAGAAGAGGTAAAAAATAACAAGAACCACATATTTGCATAGGAAAGGAATAAAATGATGCAACTAACTTGACTGGAATTGGAGCTTAATATGCTTAATATGCTATAGAATCATTGGAGAATGGGGAAATCGGAGCAAATGCTAACATACTTGCATTAGCTGCAAAATTAATGACAGGCCACAGAAAGCAGCCATGATGACTCAAATGTTCGAGAGCCATCAGCAAGTTGTCACAGTTTCTAAGATGTTGTGTGACTGCATCCCTATGGAACACAGAACTCTGGGACTGAGAAGCATTGAGTATTTGTATGATAGCTAAAGTACTGTTTGCTAATAGTTAGTGTCACAGTTAGTGTCTGCTAATCCAAAAAAAGAAAAAAAAATGGCAAGGTTTTGGGTGTGCTCCTTACAGAGAAATGCAAGGCAGGCAAATAAAGAAAGGTACAAAGAGGAGGAAATAAATACAGGGATCAAATACTATATAAAATTGTGTGGGGAAGAGACTGATTTATATACTGTGTTAGAAAGACAATGATCAGGTCAAATCATTTGTCCCTCTGGTCCAGCAGATTTTCAGGAATGTCTTTCATCACCTTTTATACTTTTAAAAATGATGAGTGTCAAGGATTTTGCTACCGAAACAGCAGGGATATTGCTGGCCTTCAAGGGAATTTCAAGCCATCCTGGCCAATGGTGGAGGCATTTTGGAAATTGCACATCTGGAAGGTGATAGGTTGCCTATCCCAACCTACAGAAATCTGCATGTGAAATGTGTGCTTCCTTCCCTGCAACCATGGCAGAAAATACCCCAAAATGTTGGCAAAGGGTTGAAGAACAAGCTGGAGGCCAAATGAGGCCTTGGCCATAAGCACGCTGGGAAATAAATGAAGAAAGGGGAGTGAAGTCTTGAAGTTTGAACCTGAAGGGCCAATCACGGAGGAGCAACTAAAAAAGGCAGAGACTACAGAAGCAACTAAGTTGCAAGTTGGATTCATGTGCAATATTGGTGGCTCCTGGAAAAAAGCAAATTAAAAGAGGTAGGCTGCCAGGTACGCCAGCTCTTAATGAGCTAAGCCAGAGGTCCCCAACCTTTTGGGCACCAGGGACCGGTTCCATGGAGAGAGGTTTTTCCCAGGACCAGAGGGTGCGTGATTTTGTGTGCTCCCTGCATCTCGCAGATGGGGCTTTACTTGTTTGTGTGGACCAGTTGCTGGCATGCTATGGCCCGATACTGATCCAGTATCCAGTACTGATCCAGTGTTGGGGATCCCTGAGCTAAACCAGCATCCCACCCAAGAAGGTAAACAGCTAACTCTAGAGATCAGAATTCACACCTGAGTTTATAGAAGGCTATGATAAAAGTCTACCTCCTCTTCCTCCCAAAGCAAATACTCTATTAGTTCTTTTGAAATATAATCACTGGAACTTCAGGAGTGGGGTCAGAATTTTTCTTTCTAGGCAATATTTGGTTTCATCCTTTTGAGGAGTGCCAAGCACAAGGAGTGTTGAGTACACATCCACTTTAGAAACCTTCCAGGAAGCTTCATTCACAATAGGAAAAAAAAAATCTGGCAAATACTGGGTGGCAGGAGTTAATGCAGTACCAGCCCAGTTGCAAGGACGGTTTTGGACTGGCATGGACCAAAGCAGACCACTGGAACATGGGCAGTGTTGCCCTGAGAATGGTCTCGTAATTTTAACTTGTATAAATCCAAGATTTAGGAGGGTGGGAGAATAACATTTCCATCGAAGAACTCGTTGCTTTGAAGGCCAGCATGCGCCTTGTAACTTTTCATTTTAAGCTCTAGAAACAAGAGGTAGAAAAGAGAGAATGTCTTTGCCTATGGAGTATTGCCAAGGGTGCTTAAAAACAGCAGGTTTTATTGAACACAATATTCCCAGATCACAGAGAGAGAGAGAGAAAGAAATGGTGTGGTAGATAAGGCAGCAGCACCAGGCAGCCACATATGAAATTACTGCAGTGACCTTGAATAAAAGAGCCAGCAGAAAGGGAACAGGAGGCAGTGAAGAGGATAAGCAGCAATCAATTCCAGACTGCCAAGAATTCCTTATGTTTGTGACACATTCCAGAAGAAGAGCCTGCCGCCCAGTCAATAGGGAATGGCAGGACAAACTCTCCTGTATCCTGATGCCAGGTTTTCTCAGCTGCAACAAACCAGAGAAGGCATCCCTCTCACACGGCTCCAGCTTTTTTCTTTTCTTTTTTTAACAGTCACACATCAGAGAAAAAAAGAATAGTCCTAACTTCAGAACTGGATAAATCCAGGGAAAGGATACCAATGGGAAGAAAATATGGATAGGAAAGGACATACAGAAGAGGCGAAATGGGCTATTTTGCAACTTTGCTGCTCTCCCTTCTTCCTTCCTTGGTTGTCTCTCCATAGAGGGAAAAGTATGATAAGCTGTATGTTCCTCAGAGTAAAGGGCTTCTCTTTTACTTGGGCATCAAAGCATTGACAGCCTTGTAAAAAACTAAGGATGGAAAGAAGCCATTTCTTTTGCTCAGATGTGGTAGTAAACGAATGGAAGCGAATGGCCATGTGGAGGTGGCGGAAGCAATTTCTAGCAGAGTATAAATCCTCCAGCACTGGAGACAAGCATGAAAGGAAGGCTTACATCACTGGGTTCAAGCAGTTGTCTTTAAAACTCCAAGAAATTCAGGGTTTCCGAGAACAAAATTTCTCCAGGGAGATTCCCGTTTCAAGAACTTTTCCTCTTTTTTTTATTTGGTTTGTCCCCACCACTTCTCTGAGAAGGCAAGGCGAGAAACCTGGACTTCCTCACCCTTGACTTCCTCATCCTTTGAAGAAGCCGCTAGACTGGCATCTTAACTCTTAATAACCTTCAGTTGATTGGAAGGGACTGGAGGGACTTTAAAAAAAATTAAGGTGAAATATTGAAACTGGTAGAATTAGAACAATTCAGACTTTCCACAGGAGTAGAGCTGACCCAAAACACAAAACACATTGCCAGAGAAAGCCACTTCAATGGTTTCATAATGCAAGCAAGCCAGCGAGCCAGCCAACCAGTCCTGCTGCAATAGATGCGTTCATTCTTCCAGAGGGGGCTCCGGGCTTCTTCCCCGAGGACTCCTACCTTGGTGGCATCTCTGATGGCACCTCTGAAAGAGGGACCTTCCCCAGCTGCGGCACCGAGGGGAAACTTGGGGTCGACTCCAGGCGTCCCTACGAGTCAGGAGCACTAGCGGGTGGTCCTGCTCACGGGCTGCCACGTGCTTCGGGACCCTCGGCTGGCACTCATCACTCTGCCCCCCCATGTGCGCGCATGCGACGAGGCGGCAGGCAGCCCAGCCCCACCAGCCGGAACAGCCGGCGTTACATAATCTTGCCGCGATCCCGATCTGGTCCCAGAGCCAGAAAAAGCCACAGGCAAACGAAGAAGGGGTGGGGGAAAACCGGGG